>NW_021939256.1:6368300-6781437 GCF_001715985.3 Manacus vitellinus
TGGTTTGGCTTTTAATGGGGGGCGGAGAAGCGGCCCTGCGGAGCCCATGGTTTCCACCGTCAGGTTGAGGTATTAACCCTGGGCCGAGGCATCCCGTGCAGCCCAAGTTTGGCTCCCAGGTAAATAGTCCCTGCGGCGTAATTTAGGCATTGTACAGGTAGCGGTGAGATGACAGGAAGCAGTATTAAGATGCAAATTTGCAGTTGCATGGCTTTTTATTTGGTTGATTGGTTGGGGTTTTTTTCCGCCCCCTCTGTGCCTCAGCCTCACTCGCCTCACACTGTGAGCAGTAGGTAGCTGGGTATTCAAAGGGCATGGCCCTTGTCTTAGGCTTTCGGTAAGATCTGGGTCACTTGCTGGAGAGAGAAATACCGCCGGAGACTCACCTTATGAGGGGCTGGCCATTTCTGTGACTTCCATCACTGTAATACTTAAGTTCTTTAAAGCTGTTGTTTTGGGAGTGTAACAGCGTACAGTACCTATCGATATTGGAAATTAAGATCCACTAATAGCGAACCTTTTGGATCAAGGTGCTCTAGATCTGACTTTGATTTAATTACATTTTGAGTGAAGTTCGTTGTTGCAATGCCCTGTCTAGATATTTAACACAAGATATATATGGCTTGACTTAAAAAACATTGGAATGTGCCTCATGTTACGTATCTGGCAGCCAAGGAATTTATAGTAGACTCCAGTAGAAAAGATTTTTACTTTTTTAATCAAGTTTCCCAGTATGTATTCAGTGGTTACTGAGAAACTGTTGCTTGAGCCACAAAAGTGAGAAAAGGTGTCTGTCATTTGCTGCATTTAGTTTATACCTTGGGCTTCCTCAATAAATTGCATAGTTGTAATGATTTCCTTTCAGTGTTCCCCTACTTTGTTCCTGAAGTCACGTTTTCTATGTAATTAATGAGGTAGAAGTCTTTCAAGGAGCAGAGAGAAGCAAAGATAGCATGTATTCATAGGGACAAGAATTGTGTCCAGTTATAACAATATTTCATTTTGCAGTGTTATTATATTTTTTAACTGTTACTTTCTACTTGGTTATTTATAAGAAATTTTGAAAATACTGCTGGGAGAGCAGAGTATCAGTTTTACAGTTTTTGCAGTATTGAGTCTTATAGGAGCTATCAGCATTGCTGATCTGTTCTTAGTCCTGACAGACTTTTAGGTGCTTCATCAGCGAAGTGACTGGTTGTAGAACATATCTGCCTTCTGTGTGGGCTGCCCTGTGTATCTGTACAAAATGTGAGCTTTGCTAATGGACTTCAAGGATTTATTACATTCAGTGAAAACTGCAAGATGCGCTTAAAGCTCTGTAATTTTTGACGGTGCACAGACCAAGGGAATAGCTGCCTTGCCAAAGAGCGGGTCTCGGTCTTGCTTTTTAAGTGAGTTATATTTTATTGATACACAGCAGCACCGATTTCTTGAACCCAACCTTTCTTACAGTCTTATTTTCGCAGTTGTATGTGAGGAAAAAGCATGTAAGCTGACAAACGGAGCTGTGATAGATTTTCTTCTTTGCCTCAATCATGCTTTTCCAGCTTCTTCACCAATTAAAAGTTGTGCTTGAGATAGAAGCTGTTAAAGAACAGGTGTGGAACTGTTCCACTTGTGAGAAATGCTCCCACAAGAAGTGCTCCCCAGGGTGAATTATGGCAGTGCATGCTCTCTTCCATACAGTCCTGGCCAGCTACAGAGGGTTCGGTGTGAACTATTACAGCTGAACTCACTTCCTGTTCAGCTGTGGGCACATATTGTGTCACAGGCTTTTCTGTCTGTCCTGTGAATCTAGCGGAGGACATTTGGGATTGCAGAGCCTATCGAGGAAAGTCAGGAATGCCGGTACAAGAAATAGGAAGCACGGGAAACTGGGAGACAAGTCTTCTTTGTCTGAAGGTGTGTTGTCTGTTGCTGATGGTCTGCCAGATAGCCCCATTATCTTCCCTACAACCTCGTCCTGCATTTTGCAAGAGGTTAGACTAGCTTTTTTATTCATTAATACAACTCAAAAGTAAGTGCATTTTAGCATGTTTCAGTCTGAGACTGTGGGAGCGAAAGAAAGATTGAAAGTAAGACGGCAAAACAACCATAAAGGGGAAGAACAGCAAAAAGAAATCCTTTTGACTGTGAAGGAACTGTTCACATCATCTTTTATTGACTTTATAAAATTTATAATCTGGGAGATTACAGGAGCATAAAAGCAGTGAGGCTGTTTCAGAACTGAATCTCATTCATCCTGTAGAAATGATGGCTATTTTACTCTGATCTGAGGGTGACAGTAGGGGTCATTCTTGAAACTACTTGTTTTATTTTGGTACTGTAATAAAAAGATCTTTTCTGAGAAGAAAGACATGATTTCATTAACCATGAATTTCTTCTAGGCACCAACACGTAAGTCAAAGCTCTTAATTCTAGTTACTGCTACAGAACAGGCAGAAGCATTACCGGAGCTGAGCTGTTACTAACTGTCCATAGCTTTGTTTCCCTGCTACTTAAAAACACAGTATGATGCCATTTTCCTTGCTTCCAGTGTTTCTGGCCCTTTTATTTCACCAATGCTGGCATTCATTTGGTGCCTTGGTGAGCTGATTTGACTCATTAAACCAGCATATCATTGTGTTTTTCTGTGTTCTGATTGTTTTCTTTTGCTGGGATGGCTTTTTTTTCCCCCCACTAATGAGCTATATTCTCTGGTTGCAAGTTCACATAAGTGCTAGAGCTGACTCAAGGGGAGGATGGAGGAGGGAGTGAACAGGACCACTTTCTTTAGCAGCAGTGATCTCTTAGCTTGGCTTAGTTGCACATAAAAATTTCTACTCCTCTGTTTGTTTCCATGAATGTGTCTAGTGGGGAATTTGGAGAGTGGGAAAGAGAATTGCTGAGGGATGAATTCATAGCTCCTTCAGTGCCATCTTTGAGTTGTGCTATAGGGAAGAAGTAAAAGTGTGGGGCAAGATGTAATCTCTGTCTGATATGTGTAAAAGAAAAATCAAAACTTCTACCATGTCAAATACTATTTCCTTTTTTTCAGTACGTTACAATTACTTTATAACAAGCCATGGAAATTTTGTTATGGATAAACTGATTTTTAATGATATTTCTCACTATCGCTAATTTCAAAGTTGCATTTTTTCCTGCCTCTCTGTGCGTGAGAGGTATGATAGTGGATTTCAAGACAGGAAATGGACCCACAGAAGTAGAAACAAGGGTACTCTCTGATTCTCTTGCTCTGGGTCTTCTGAAGAACTTAAGTCCCTTTTAAGTCCATATTTTATACCTTCATCGTGAGTTCACACTCAAATCTGAATGCAGAGTCTCTAAACAAGGAGAAGATGTGATACCTTTTTAGTTTAAGTGACTTGCCTTACATTAGATTGAAGCCATTCTGATGGCAGAGTGGAGATCAGTTTCCCAGGGCAGCCTTCTGTTACAAGCTGTAAGACCATCCGCTCCCTTCCTGCTGTCCATGGGTCTTTCACAGTTTACACTTCAACTTCTGAAAAAGTAAGTTGGATCCTGTAGACCAGCAAATGTTAAATAAACTGTAGTCAAACCCCTCTTGAGAATTTTGATCATGAGCTGAACCTCCCAAAATACAGCTCCAAATGCACCTTTAGGGTTTTTTAAATGTATCTCAAAACACATCTGTTTACATATGACTTATTAGCAGTCAGAATTTGTAATTTTAATAGGAGATGTGTCTGGGTGAATGTCCTAAATGTGTAAAGATGTGATCTTCAACATAAGATATCTGTACAAGGTCAGACCAGAAGTGTGTATCTCCTGCATTCTGATCACTGACAATAGCCAGTGGGGACAGGATCTTATCCCTTTTTCTGTCTGACACTGACACTATTACTGTACTATCCTGTTTTACAGGATAGAAGCTTTCTTACCCAGGAAGATGTCTGAATATAGATGTAGACTGAACTGGTTTTCAAATGTTAGTGTCTTTCACGATTCCTAACCTCCTTCAGGGGCTAAGTATATTTCTCTCTCCTACCAAATTTCTTATGTGGACAGGTACTGAACTACCACCTGCTAAAAAGAGGCTGGTGTCACAGCCAAATCCTGCACACTTGGTGCACTTCCTTCTTGCTGGCCATTACCACCAATGCTGTCTTTGGAAGATCAAGAGGCCTTTTCTGCACATTTATGCTACCTTTCATGACGTGATGGACACAAGTACTGCTTCCCTTCTGTGATGTGGCACTAAAATGATCTTGATCCAAAGGATTGCTACAGAGATGCAAAGGATGGAATATTTCAGTACCAGTCACCTACCATTTGGCTTTGCCTTGGTATAGGAGGAGACTTCGAGGAGTGGGAGGGAGAGAGTGTGAATCCCAGAGGACTATGTCCTCACCTGCATTTTGTTTCCCTTATTTCTTGATGGCTGGTCCTTCTCATTTTAAGACCTTAGAAGGCAGCTGCTCTCTCATCTCCAGAAAACTCCCCTATCTGCTTCCAGACATGGTGGTCTTCTCTGTGGGTGCAGAGTTGTGTGAGTTGGTGTAACTTTGGCGCTCATCTGACCATTGCAGTGTGTGAAGTTTTACTATTTTGTCTGAGAAAATAGCCTATCTAAGAAAAAAATTATCCTTTTTCTATCAGTTCTGCAAACTAAAGCAGTCTACACAAGGACTGGAATCCTGGTTTGGGGAGTGAGACCATTATTGTTACAGGATGATGTCTTGTAATGCTGCCAGTCTGAACCATCACTGTAAAATCTGGTATTGCAGTGGGCTGATAGCTTAGGCCTTGAAACTGATACCTTGGGCTTTTCTTCTGTTGTATGCTCCCTACCCCTACCCTAGATTTACAGATATGTGCAGCTGCAGGGTGAGGTGGTTCTTGAGCTGTTTTGGGAAGTGAGAGGAATTGGGAACTGATCAATGGGAAACTGAGCTGCATGATGACTGGATCTGCATCAGGGAAGAGAAGAATATGAATAAAGCTTTCCACAGCAGCCTGGAGATTCGTCAGAGTAAGCACAACATGAGACAGCAGCTTATGCCTGTTACTCATTTTTGCCCAGCCATTGTGATGCTGAAAAGTGCTTTTTTTTTTTTTAACCTTATTTAGTTACACCTGTGAATATGTAGCATATTTACTATTAAATTCTCTTTACATGGCCCTTGCTTCCTAGTGTCTTCATCTTCTGTTAACCTCCATTGTACAGCTGGAGGAACATTGGTGCTACCTCAGCTTCAAACAGTTTTCAGTTCCCTCTGTTTCCCTTAGCTAGTCCTGAAGCTGTACCTCCTCCACTTTAAGAGGTTTTTTTTTCTTTCTTCCTGTCTTCTGAGTGAGAAAGATGTGACTTGGACCGTGGAACTTTTCCCTGGAGCAAGTGGATCACTGCACAGATAGTGTTTTCTGGAGGACAGTTGGAAATAACTCCAAACAGCTCAGGAGAGACTCTATTTTTGGGAGAATTCTTTGAAAGACTGAGGGAGAAGTTCCAGCATGACATGTTTTTCAGCAGAGTTGAAGGAAGAGGGCTGATTGTCAGGGAATGGCCTCTCTGAGAACCAGAGTGCTGGGAGGAGGTGCAGAAGCAACTGGCTTCACCATGGCTTCCTAGAGGAGGATAATTTCTTGGAAACCTCTGCTTTCCAGGGAGTTGTGCCTCGTAGCGCAGACCTGGAGCTTAAAATCCTATACATGTCTGGATGTTTGTCCAGGGGTCTCTGTACAGTATTCCCACAACTTCTGGTTCAAAGAACATACTAGAGAGGAAGAGATTTCCCATTTGCATCCTGTTTTGCTGTGTGAGTGCACCCTGCTGAAGTGTACATCACTGTCTGGTAGCTGCTGTGATTGACTGACTTCTCTGTAGTGCAACAAAATTTACAACACACTCATGCTAAATATTTGCTTTACGTGAGGCTGCAGAAAGGGAAAAAGAGCATGAGGCTGTATTCATTGACAAACAGAGGGTAAGCAGAAGAGTGGAAAGCTAAAACTCCATTAGCTCTATTGAGCACGTTGTGTTTCAGCTAAGATTGTGAATACAAAATTGTTGTGCATACCCCACAATTATTTGTTTGCAATTGAGTCACGTTCTACTGTTCTTAATATTAGGTATTTTTCATTTAAGACTTGATACCAGTTTCTAGGAATGGGTGACTTTTTCAGTCTGAGATTGTGTTAGAATAATACTCTTTTTTTTACTATTGTTTTACAGATTGCCTTCATGACCTTGACTCTGTTTCCTATCCGACTCTTTTTTGCTGCTTTTATGATGTTGCTGGCCTGGCCTTTTGCATTCCTTGCTTCAATGGGATCTGATGAGCAAGAGCTTGAAAAGCCCCTCTCCTGGTGGAGAAGGTGAGTCACTGATGTGATGAACTACTAAGAGAACCATCATATAGTTCAGCAGTTTGAAATAGAGAAGATGGGAAATACCTCATCTCTGTCTCAGAGATGTGCTTTTCTCTTCAAAAGAAAAATATAAAAATTAAACACTTTCTTCCGATGGGAAACTAAGATACCTCAACTCTTGGATTTACCAGGTAACCCAAGAATTACAGGGAGAAAAATTGGTATCTCTGGCTTCTTATCTTTATTGAGTATATAGTGTGAAGCTTTGTTGTGACATCCTTCACTTTCACCTATTCTTGTAATGTCAACTTCTGGTTATGAAGATTGACTCTATGGAATGTGCCCAGATTTCATATTCTAAATCGTTATTTTACACTGCTTCACCCCATTGTTTTCTACCCTGTGGTGAATTGACAAAACTTGTGTTGATTGCCTGAGGGCTTGCCCCATACTTTAGTGCTTATTAAAAGTCTGTACTTGTTTTGATATTGGAATGCCGATTAAGATAGCAGGTAAGAAGATAGTGTTCACCCATCCATGAATACTGCCATTTGAGGAGCAAGAAAGGAAGAGTGTATAACCTTGTCTGTAGAGAACTTTAAAATTAGGGTCTAACACTAGCATGAGGGAAGCTGATTGTGTTTTGCATCACAGGAGGGAAGGAGGTTGAGAACCACAGAGGCGTGTCACTTTACATTTCATTCATAGTGATGTCAGTATAATAACTAAAGGAGTCATGGACTGCCTTCAGTCTTGCATACAGTTATTTTAAATCCTTTTAAATTGTCCCTCCCCCATTTAATCCAGTTTTCAGTGTCACCCTGCTCCCCAGCTTCCCAGTCCCTGTAAGTGTAACAATTTGTTGTGTTTGGGTTTTATACTCTGTTGGTTTAAAGTTTCTCTTTTTATGACTATCAGAACCTTTAAAAAAAAAAACAGAAAACCAAAACTCCACAAAAAAACCAACAAATAAACAAAACCACAAACAAAACAAAAGCCACAACCAACAAACCTCCCCAAAGCAAAAAACCAAAAACACATCACCCAAAACACTTTAGGAGGAGTTGGAGAATAGGGAAGAAAGCAAAATATTTCCGGTGCTCTCATATGTATTCTGTAGGCATTCCTGTATTTGAGAATCTCTGCCCTACATTTCTCCACTATTTTGTTTGGATAAACTTGAAACCAAGAATCAGGGTTATTGCATTCTAGCGGTATTCTAGGACTCAATTTATTACAGCTTTTTAAGTGTTACTAGAAAACATTAGGCATTCTGTAGAAGAAACTCAACAGTCATAGCCTGAATAAAAATTAGTTTAATGATAAAATAAATGCCAATCTTACTGTGATTAAAATGGATTAATATTCAGGCATAAAATTAATTGAACAGCATCTTACCTTGAAAGTGGTCTTAAATCTACTAGAAGTCTGTGCAGTGTTGAAGCTCTGTTTAAGCATCGGATCCTGTCTGTACTTTTCTCATGTATATAAAGTTTTTAAGCAATGTTTTTCTTTTCATTGTAGTAAGGTATTCCTGTAGCAGCATAACCGTTTTCTCAACTCTTTACAGGATAGTGGATGTTTTGCTGAAGGCAATCATGAGAATGATGTGGCTTGCTGGTGGATTCCACTGGATAAATGTTAAAGGCAGACGGGCACTGCCAGCAGAAGCAGCAATATTAACTGTGGCTCCCCATTCTTCCTACTTTGATGCCATTCCAGTAACTATGACCTTCGCCTCCATTGTCATGAAAGCAGAAAGCAAAGATATTCCTGTTTGGGGAAGTAAGTTGGTAGATACTTGATTTTTCAAGAACAATCAAAAATCATTGCTTAGGAAGTTCACTGGCTTTGTATGAGAAGGACTGAAACACAAAGAAAAATTTGCTATAACCTATGGTGAGATTTTTTTTTTTTAAACTGATCTACTTGGAATGTTGATAGGAGAAAACTGGGGGAGATGTTGTTCTTTTTCCCCTTTCTCCAAAATTGAATCATTGTATGAAGTCAAAGCAATCCTAGAGAACTCAGGTTAAATTTGCAGTAAAATTGCAACATTTTAAGACTTGACAGATAGAAAAGCAAATTAGGATGGGCCTATGGAAGCAAAGACTGATGCTGGAGAGAAAGTCCACCAAAACTCCTTACTTGGTGTGAGCTGGCATGCCATGCCGGAAATATATTTTAGGAATGTTGTCTGCTCTGAATGGTACCCTGCCTTGAGGGAGTGCTTCTAATCCTTCATGCATCACAAAGTTTGTTTCTGGCAGGGTGTGAGAGATGAGCAAGAGCAGATTGTTGTGCGCTCAGATTTAGTCATGAGAAGAGCAGATGCCTGAGTCAGTAGTGTTTGAATAGTATCTTGTATTATCATTTTTCAGTGTAAATTCTCACAAATGTTTGAGAGATATATGTGACTTTTGGTGCAGTTGTGCCAAAAAAAAAAAAAGAGTGCAATTTTTTTGGGCTTGTAGACTTCTAAACAAAATCTATGTGGAAGGATTTTGGGTAAGTCCACCATATTGTGTCTAGCAGCCGGCAAAGTTCAAAGAATCTCCCTTCGTCTCATTATGTAGATTTTGTGGGTAATATAAAAATGACAAAAGATTTCACTCTGGCCTTGGGTAGGACTCTTTAGTTTAAAAGTCTAAACGAAAGCTTTGGCTTCCTTTGCAACTGAGTGGAATCAGGCTGTTGGTGTTGACATCCTCCTAAAATTTCATTAGACAATGTGTTCTTGAGGTTGCATTCCAAACTTGAAGCTGAGACATGGCCAGAAATGGTGAGTGGTTACACATGGAAGTTTCATGTAGAGAGTCCTGTGTTATAAAGGTCTGCCTGTATCAGGTAAAGCTCAGGCTGGAACTGGAGCTGTATCTCAATTTCATTGAATATCTTAATAGAGTTTAGAAGTTTGTGGCAGTGAAAAATCTGTGTAAAAATGAATAGATGCTTTGAACAAAAAGGGTGCAAGCATGTGCTTTTGAAAACGGATGCATGCAAACAAGCATAGTGTGAAAACAAAAGAAAAATGAACACCCTTGTCGAGTACTGAGAGAAGATACTGTTGTGAGACAGTATGTTGGCACTCTCATACAACATTGGTGTATCCAGGCCAGCTTAGGCTCTAGAAGCAGGCCAGACATAGAAGATTTATCTTCTTTCTCGGGTGACTCAATTTGCTGTTTAGTAATTGCTGGCTCAGCAAAATAAAGTAGTCTGTGTGGAACTCCATTTGACTTGAAGGTGGACTGTATGGAGGACCCAAACTAGATGAGGTAACTCTTGGCCATGTTGTGTTACTGAAATGTGATGAAATGGCAGAATGGCATTTGACAGAATGCTGTAATGGGTACTTAACTACCCATGTTGTAGATTCAGTGGGAAATAGTGGGAAAGCCTGAGGAGAATTCGTAGGGATATGGAGATTGCAGTTCCACTGAATGAAACGCAAATAATGCACATCAAGTAGTTAAAACTATTTCTATGTACCTAATTTAATTTTAAGGTAACTTTTAAAGAATTCTTTTGAAAGTCTAGTCTTATTACAATACATTTTAAAAATTATTCACTTGATTTTGTTCATGTATGAGTAAAACCAGCTACAGAAAAACAGAAAACATGTAGTGATTTGGTGGAATATTACTGGAATGTATAGTGCAGTCAAATAAATGGATGTTTTGTCCTGTATCATTGCATTTGCTTTATGTTATGCAGCCACAAAAGTTATGTAGTCCCTTTTAAAGTATTCACAAAAATGCCACAGAAATGAGGCATAGCAAGGGTCGTAACTGGGATTCAGAGTTCAAAAACCTTTTTTGTTTTTAGAGGAGTACTTTTGTATGAGCAACACTAATTACAGCAGCTTGTGTTATTTAAGTAAACGGACCTTAACAGAGAGGTGAGTAATCACTATATAGATTAGTTTCCCTTAAAAATTAGTGAAAACTTTCTAGTGGAGTAAAGTTGTCATTTACTTATTTATTTTTCTGCTTGAAAGAAGTTTTCTGTGAAGCAAATGGTGCTATCTTCTTTGATCTAGTTTTTTAATCCTAATGTTATTTACACTTCTCTACAGACACACGCATGAAAAAATAAAAAAAAGTTAAAAAATTATATTTCTCTCATACTGTCTATCTGTAGAAAGGTGCTTATGTTTTTATTGGATTGCCTTGTGAATTGTCAACACTCTAGACATTCATCTAGAATTTATCCCAGAGAGGTCAGAATTGGTTTTTATGTTCTTCAGTTTTGTAAGTCTTGCAGACTTGTTATACCATCTCCAGTAAAGTTTTGTAGCCAGTCACCGATAATCCTAACCTTCCTGTCTGTTAATTGAGTCTTGTTAATGGTCATTCAGGACCTTCTGGGAAGCTTTGAATGAAGTACATTTATTTAACTCTCTGAACAGACTCAGGTGTGTAAAAAAATGACATGACAGGGTTTTCAAGGACAAGGACTTTGATATAAATAAGTCGGCTTTTTGATGTAATGACAGTGTTTATTGGGACATTGTATGTTCTATATCAAAGGGATCAGGTGCTTTAGCAGGTGCAAAAAGATCTGATTGCTAACTGGTTACTAAGATTGGTTCTGCAAATACTTTAATAGGTTTCTGGAACTGTATTATTGTACCCTTAGTTTGCTAGTCGTGGAAGCTTCTGATCCACTTACAAGTCCAGATTATTAAAAGCCTGTTCTTCATGGGATTGGAACATTCCACAAGTGTGCTTATGCATGAGTGTTTTATTGCTTTCTAACTTGAAGGCCCCTCTTCTGGACCACAAAGTCCAATTTCAGAAGCAGACTTAAGTCTTGTGACTCTTACAGACATCTTCCTCTTTAGGAAAACAAAGAGAAGAAAACTCAAATTTAAAAATGCACTTTTGTTCTGACAGAAGAGTATTGAACTCTTCAGTTAGTGGTCAGTAGTGAAGAAAATTATCCACTTGGCACACACACAGGTTTAACAAACTCTGAGGAGGAACTGCTTGCCCAAATAAAAACAAGATTTCAACCAAAAAAAAGTCAGTATCTAGGAAGTAGAGTATGCCAAACAGACATCATGATGCTGAAGGAAGACATATGTTTCCATGCAGTGACTTTCCAGAGCTTTGGTAGATTGGAGATGTGAAATTCTCCTGACCACTTAAGTGTGAAACGTGCAGCTGGGAAGATGACATCTAGGAGTCTGTTATACCTTACATGGACTGAAGAAGTCAGATCAATTAATTTATCAGCACAAATCCTTACACTTTCCTGTTTTGTCTGCTGAATCTCACTTTAAGTCAGGACAAGGTTTTTGCATAAATTCTGGATAGTTACATTGCCTTATTTTTGACTGTTGAAGCAACCTGGGAAAAAGTAATTTTTCATTGCTGAAGTGGTCAGTGCTGCTGCAGAAATGCTTCAATAAGAAGGAAGAGGTGGGTTTATGGGGATTTTGTTGGATCACTTCTGTGATTTGAACATCTTCAGTGATGTGAACTTTTAGAAACTAAATTTAAGGTGATAAGCTAGTTTAAACTTTAAGCAACTTCTCAGCATCTCTAACGTCACCCTCTGAAAAGAAGAGGGATTTAGTACTTGTGAAACGAAGGAGGGGATATGTTAGCTTAAGTTTATAAAGAGGAAGGAGGTAATTTCTGTTTGGCCCAATACAGAAGAGCTGTAGAGGAAGGGAGAATCATACTGTGCTGTAAAACTATCAATTCTGTCATGGGTGGTTTTTTCCACATCTAGTAAACTCATGACTTTTTGTTCAAGCTCATCTTTTGAAAGGACATTATAGGCTTTTCTAAAGCATCATGACTAAAAGAGAAGAAATAAGTAATTTGGGGGAAATATTTATGCTTTAGTAGCTGGGTGTGTTTTCATTTCAAACCTTAAAAGATGTCAAATTACTCATCAGCTCTTTTATGGAACCTAATCCTTTAGTCCTTCAACTCACATGCCCCTCCCTCTCCCCCACCCTTTCCAAAGCACAGAAGGAAGAGAACTGTGGTAGACCCTGTAGTTCTTCAGTGAGAATCTCACATTCAGGTACTTTTGAGATTCATCAAAACAGTCCTTGAATCCCTTTTGGAAAAACCTGCTCTAAGGTGAAGGCATCACAGATTTCTTGTCTTTATACACTGTAAATCAGCAGCTTTAAACACTAAGGTTGCCAGGATGGAAGTCAGCATCCTATGCTATGTTGGCATTATAGCCTTGCTTTGAGTACACGAATGAGCTCCCCCATTTTGATGAGCATCTTGAAGTTGTTGCCAAGTTTATCCATTTCATCCTTTCCTTTAAAACCTTCTGTTTCAAAATTTAAGGTTTCCTTCAGGCTGTGGACACCCAGATGGCCCTGCAAGATTTCTGTCCTCACAGGAGCTCTCTTGGAAAGACTTAAAATAGTTGCACTATCGTCTGTGTATTGTAGGTATGCCTTTATTATTTGGGTTGGAGTCCTGGGAAATTAAGTAAAAATTACTTCTCATTTAAACTACTGCTGGAGTGCCTAAACCACCATCATATTTTTTCAGCATACTTTTTAATATGGTTCATGGAAGTTACTATAGTGTGTAGGAAACCTGCAAACCAACACTACTGCCTGCCTTAAATACTGTTGAGACTGGCAGTAGAAAGCTGAAACATACAGCCATGCTCTCGTACAGGTATTGCAGGTGTGAAAGCAAACAGCAATCTCTGGGACATAAAAAAGATCTTCGTACCTCAAGAAGTCCTTAAGGGAAATAGATTACATTTTGAAAGACCAACCCAAATACCACAGAATTTACTTCTGTTAAAGCTAAGAGGACACTCATTATTTTCCTCCCACTACTGACTTTTCCTTGTACTGCAGACTGCATGTGTCCTGCCTTTCTCTTTGGAAATAGAGAGGGGAGTTTTCTTTTTAATGCTGCTTCTATACCAAGAATACTTGGTATCCCTTCTGTCAGGTGGTCCATCTGCTAGATATTTAGTCAAACTTGGAGAAGTTCTTGGTGTGCATTGAGTTTCACTGGTTGGTTCAGATTTTAGTCTTACACTTCAGTATTTGTTTCTGTGTATATTTGTTGCTCTAATAATGTTCTACCGCTAACTTTACAGATCTCGTGTAGAGTACCATGACTATAATAATTTTTTCTTTTTCTGTAAGAACAATATAATTTCAAGTGGAAAAGATCCTAATTTTGGTTGACTTGAGTTTTGTACATAGATACAACTTCATGTATTTGGTGTGTGTGGGCTTCAGATTTTCCATTTTTAAGGTCCCTGTGTCCATATACACAGGAAGTAATTTTAGTCTGGAGCCTTAATGGGTTTTTTCCCCCTTAACTTTTATAAGGTTTCTGAGTTCTTTGTAGATTTCTTTTCTTCTTTTCTCTACAGAAAAGAGTGGTTTTCATATTAGATATTACTGCATTTAAAAAGCCTTCATGGTTTTGTACCCTTAAATACAAAATGCACAAGGGGGCAACTAATAATATAATCTGTATTTTTTCCATAGTAGAAAAAAATTGGGGTAAATACTGTAAGTAGATAGCCCACTGCAAGGCTACTTGTGTAGCTTACGTCCATGTTAAATGCAAACAGAGCCAGTTGTACTGCCTCAGTAGGCTGCCCTCTTAGTGTGTCAGGAGAATGTATGTGATGGGATTTTTGTCTTGTTTGGGAGAAAGGCCAAGTGAAAGCCTCAAGTTCATCAGTCTCTACTTTTGCAGCAGATCTGTGACTTCGTTTGATGCTGATTCTACAGTGGTGAAAATGTAACTGCCTACTCAAAAGTGTGTGTTTGGATACCTTTGAGAAGAACTGTATTTAGTGCCACATTGCTATTCCATTGCTTTTTGTGTTCCCTGATGCCTTGCAGAACCAGTGGTGAAGTTGCCAGTGTAGCTGTATCTGCTACATGGTTGTAACTGCCAAACATAATTTAAATGGTTTGCTACAATACTATTGTATGTTATATAGCACTTCCTGTCTTGATTTTAAACAAGGTTTCCTCACACTCATTTGCCTCGAAATAGAAAGGTGAAATAATTTTTTTTCTGCTGTTATCTTAAGGAGTTCATTGACACCAGCTGTGTGTGTTCAACTCATCAGGGAGAAACCTTTTTTTTTTCATATGTGCTGAGGTGGTGCTTAAATTGATTGCATGGGAGTTACATTTCTGAAGTCAGTTGGAGCTGCCACCCTGCATTTAATTAAAGCAATATTGAATTTTTGCAGGCTCTCTTAAAAAAGGCTGTTTTGTGCTAGAGCAGCTTTCAGTTGGTTAGAATATCTGTGGTGGTCTGGCTGCCTTGTAAGGCAGAGGTTTTAGTGAATTACAGGCAGTACTGTTTAAGTTGTAGGCATCTGCCTAAGAAGGTGGAGTACAGCATGTCAGCTGTCCTCAGGACTGACACTGCTAGAGAAAAAACTGAAATAATGACACTGGCAAGGTCAGTTTTGTGAATTGAGGGGTTGTCTGTCTTTGCATGATAGAATTGATAATTCAAGGGTGGTTTTAGTGGTGTGAGAGGAGCTGGACAAGCACATTTTTCAGAATCTCTGAATACTTGAGCTGTGATCTTCATTACCTGGTTACAGTCAGTCTTGGACAGTTAAATTGCTGAGCAGAGAAAGATATGATTATGTTCTGTTTATTAAACATATTGCACACTTCTGCTTGTTTCCTTTAGCTGCTCAGTATGCCAGCTGTCTGGTGCATTTTCATGCATGCTGCTTCTTTGCTCCTGGCCTGACTTTGTTCTAGTCCTGCCTATTCCTTGCATCACATACTACCTTATGGTATGCTCTCCCTGTGTTTTGACTTGACATGTGACCTCAGTCTCATCTTGTCCACTTATTTGGTATGTTTCTCAGCTTTTCTTTACAAACCTTTGGCCCTATCCCTGACTTTCTTGCAGAGATTGACTTGGTACAGCCTTTGAATTTTCAGATTTCTGTCTATTTACTGAATATGAAAATATGTGGCGAGAGTAAAGGTCTATGTAGCCTTGTGCTCTGTTTTCAAAAGTGATTAAGAAAAGAGTGTATGAAGAAAGGCAAGTACAGAGCTAGCCTTCCCTTGGTGTGTGCTTTCAGCTTCCTACTGATGAGAGTTTCAGTTTCACTTAACTTGTTGGACTTAACCACTAAAGATCTGGTAGCCGGTGTCTTACAGGATCTTCAGTTGCTGTTTAATAGTAAAACAAGAATTCTGTCAACTTTTAGTCTGATCTCTAAGGAAATAAGAATTAATATGACCACCCTGTCTAAGATTTGATGTGATGGGTTGAAACAGTGACGCCTTCACACATGTATTTGAAAAAAGGTGATCGTTTAAAAGATACTAAGTTCTGCAAGCTGCATGAAAATACTGTTTGAACTATTTTGTGTCATATAATTTAACAGGCAGGACAAATCCATAGGAAACAAAGCTTTCAGTTGTCTCTGTTCTTTTTCAGTACTTTGGAGCTTAGTAGCTTGCTTTTGGGAAGGTTGTAACAGTAAAGCTCCCAGGTTTATGCACAACTTGCCTGTACAGTTTTCAGATACAGACAACATTAGTGTAATCTGATGTTTCTGTCATGTTGCCCTAAGTAAAATCTATCTGCTTGCTTAATTTCTTGTGTTACAGAGAAGACCTTGCTTGCAACAATCCTCCAAAGCCTTGGAGCTCTGGATTTATCTTATTCCTTGGCCTGAAGCAACCCAATTTGCATCATTTGGACCTAACGTAAAAGAAACTTTGGAGTGAATGCTGGGGATGTTTGCTTCTTTTGCTTTCTTTTATTTTATAATGGTTTTGCTATGGAATAGTAATTTGCAACAGTAGGACAAACTCGGGAGTAGCATCACTAAGAAACAATTATGATACCAGATATGGTTTCCCTTGTTATTTTTATTGCTTGTTCTGTGTTTGGGGTTTTTTTTCCCCCTAGTTTTTTATGTATTAATATTTTGGTTTTTGTTTGTGAGCTTTTTTTGGTTGGTTGGTTGGTTTTTTTAGCTTCCCCCAGCAGTAACCCCAGCTGACCAATGATGATCTTTGCTCCCCTAGCAAGCATTGCTGTATAGATATTGTCTAAGAGCAGGCATGTTGGAATAAGTGCAAGACTAAGGTAACTTTTCTGTGATATACTGTTTCCTAAGCTTCGGCAACTTAGGGGATAAAAGCAATATTTCAGAGGCTGGCTGAATGTTTGGGACCTTGCTGTAAATTTTGACAGATTAGTTTCTCAGGGCCACAGAATGATTTTGGTGAGTTGCTGGCTAAAATTCCAGTAGGATAACACCAGAACCAGCAGCTTTTGCTGAGTACAGGACTGTAATTCCTTATAGTGTTTGTTTTTGTTTCACGCTTTAAGCACTGGCTGATCCATTAATGCAGCAAGTCTATCCTTGGCAAAAGAAGATTATACAATTAGTGGCAGTGAACTCATCCCACAGTGGTTGGAAATATGAAAACAGTATTTTGGGCAAATAGAATAGCCAATATTTTTCCAAACCACCGCACTCTGGAACCTTTGAATAAAAATACAAGATAAAAAAAGTTATTAAAAGGTATTTGAAGACAACCTGCTTAAATAAAAGCATGAAGCAGTATATTTGAAGGTGCTTCACTTGTAGTGCTTTTGGACACTGCAAAACAGCTGCATATGCTTATTATTTTGAAAGTTGTCTTTGGTGTCCTGGTGACTGACATGCATGGACTGGATCTTGTGGATTGATTTCCGATTTTTGCTCATGTTCATTTTGTGTCTGGCTATGTACAAGAGGATTCCCACTGAGCCAGGAAGAGGATGTCTGAGGTCTAATTCAGCTGGTATGAGAAACGGGCAAGCAGATGACAGCTGAGAAAATAAGCACACTTTTTCTTTTGATGATACTGAGTCCTCACGAAAAAATAACATCAGGATATGGAATATCTTTTGTGGTATACCTTTAGTGAAACTGAGCTGTCATAGAAGATAAAAGCTCTAAAAACCGGAGACAGACTGACCCACAGGATATCTTTTGGAAGCACTTTGGAAGAGGGAGATTCCTATTACTTTGCTGGGTTAGGAGGGACTACAGACTTTGTGATTTTTGTGGCAGGAAGAAATGGCCTATAGAAGCCACAGCTGCACCTTTGCAGAGAACTGTGCATAGTATATGCCATCATGTTTTACATTGTGTGTGTTGTATATATTGGTCTGTATTGGTCTATTAAAAATTGAACTATTACAAAGTGGCAAAATTGTGAAAATGGTTTTCCTCACAGAAATTCATGAAAAGATAATGCCAAAATAGCAAAGCTGGTTTTCCTCACCAGCATTTTTGGAACTATTTCAATAAAACTCTAATAATTCAGCTGAGTATTTAAGTTTGCAGTGTAATATAGTAAAAGAGTTACGTTCTTCTACCAAAATTTTTGTCCAGAGGATTACTAGGCAGAGGTGAGGTGGGGGGATCTTCTTCAAACAGCGATGAAATAAAGGCTGATTTGTTTGGTTTTGTTTTCCTTCCTCTTCAGCTCTAATCAAATACATCCGACCAGTATTTGTGTCTCGGTCAGACCAGGATTCTCGCAGGAAAACCGTTGAAGAGATAAAGAGGCGTGCTCAGTCTGATGGGAAATGGCCACAGGTACTGTGTTTTGCTACTGTTTGAGGAATGGTATTTGGCATTTCCAAGCTTTGGATATGCAGTTTACTTTTTTTGTTGTGAGTGGCTTTATATGGTTTGGGGTGGGGTGTGGGGGTGAAATTTCCTCCACCCCCTTTTTCTAGAAGATATAATTTAAGATTCTTATGTTTCTCATTGCATTGTGTTTCAAGGAGAGCTCTGTAAGTACATGAGATGGAGAGCTCTACTAAGTGGGACTAAATGGACAGACCACAACTGTTCTCTAAGAAGAAAAAATTTGGACATCTGTGCACATGCCAAGTAATAGCAACAAGAAAATAACTGTCTTTCTTTTCTGCCTGGGAGCAGGAATTTTGTTTTGGTGAAACCTTTGGTGAAAATACTCTTATGCTCTACAAGTGTTTCTGGTCGCTGTCAGTGTTGGAATAAATAAAATTATTATTGAGGGCAAGAAAGAGGCAAATTCACAGATAAACAAAAATATTGTTGTTATTAAGGTAGAACTTTACTTGACTTCTTTATTGAGCACCATTTTTTTTAATCTATCTGCATTGTTTTTCCCTGAAAACATTTTTGCTGTAATCAGCTTTGAAAATATGTGTTTATAAATACATTCACATTGGAATAGTTTTTAAAAGTTAACTTTTCTTTTACTTCAAGATAATGATATTCCCAGAGGGCACTTGCACAAACCGATCCTGTCTAATTACATTCAAACCTGGTAGGTATTATACTCTGTTCTCTACATAATGTTCTTGTATCTTTGTTTCTTGAAATACCACTTGCATTGTAATTTGCTTGCTGTTGCAGAAGTTGAGTTAAAAATCTTGCAATAGGCTGAAACTGAAATAGAAATTTTCTGATGCTACAGGAGGTTTGTAATTCCACCACTGAACAAGACATTTTAGATAATTCAGGTTTTTTCTTGGTTTCTGAGATGCATATGAGCTGGAAGACTAGTGTTTCTTACTGGGTTTTTGTTTGTGGCTGTCTCTTTTCTTTTTCTTTCTTTTTCTTGCCTCCTCCACTTCTTCCTATTTTGAGTCTGTCATGCAGCATTTAGATACACTATAAAGCTTAAGGAAGCAGCGTGAATCTATTTCAGCCTGCCTCAGCATTTGTTGCTGTGTTGTGTATGGATGATTCCTCTTCTGTGGAGTTGCATTCTGGTGAAGGTGGCACAAAAGTTTCCCATATAGCACTGTTAGGAAGGTTACAATTTTTGTGTAACATCCACTTTCTAAGCTCTTTACAATTACTATCACCTTTTTAGATTATCAGGTTAGACGGGGCTGTAACTGAGCATTGCTGCAGCTGTAAACTGCAGTTCCAATAGGGAGAAATGCCAATACTGCAGTGAACCACCAACCTTTAATGTAAACCTGCCGTTAGCATGTAGACAGGGAGATGGTCAGTGAAGAAGCTTCAGTGAGCAAGGCAGTTGTGAACGTGGTTTTTGACTCTTCCTAGGTTTCTGCCTAGCTCATTGTGTTCTGGTCTTACTGTGTGACTTGTAGTTTGCATTGCTTGCAACTTACATATGACTATTAGAATACCATGCAGTGAGTCAGCATTGTGATTCCTTGCTCTGATTCATTTGGCTGAAAGAATCTCAGGCTTGTCTCTCAGCTTTTACCTCTTTAGATGAATGAGTGGTGGTTAGGGAAACACCCACTTCTTTAGCTCTTTGCTCTCCATGTCTCTCCACCTGAATCCTGACTATGCTTTGTAAACTAACCTGAATCCTTCATTTAAGCCCTGATTTACCACCTTCCCTCTGTGACATAGACCTTTTAGGCACCATGTATTTCCATCTCAAATTCTCACTCTAGCTTCCTCTCCTCTGGCCTAATACATGCTACTGTCTGCCTCTTTTCTGCCTCACTTTTCCTACTGAAACCTGCTTCTGTATCCATATAGCCTTTCAGAAACCCTTTACCTGAAAATTTGTTACTTATATCACATTGCTTTAGGTCTCTATTCAAGTAACTGCTTTCTGGATGCCTTTCCCCATTCTACTCATGTGGCCTATGCCCCTTGCCCTTAACTACCTTTTTTTTGGTTTTATGTTTGTGCAAGCTAGTCATACAGGGCAAGGTAGTTTAGTTTTATTCAAGTGGTGGTGTTGTCATCTACTGCTCAGATTTTGTCAGCTTTGGATTATTTCAAAAGTTACTTCAAATGTTCTTCGAGACTGAATGGAAAGTTCTACTGGCCATGAATCTCTGCAGGATTCTATTCAGACAACCTTCATTTAAAGATGTTTATACTCCATTAACAATTACTACTTTTATATCTCAACAATTACTCTTAAAGCCAATGTAATGCTAAGAATACGGTACACTTCAATCATTCAGTTCTTAATTTTAGTCGGAATATTAGAGATAACTTAGTAAATTGTTGTAAATAATGTAGTTTGAGTAAGCTGTTAATTTTTTCATGAGAAAAAGATGTTTAGAGGAATCTAAACATCTGAGCAAGATAGTTATCATGCTTACCCAGTCTTTGTACTAGAAATCAAGAAAATGCTTAGCAAATGACGTAGATCTTGTGCTACTTAATCAGAACTGCAATTTTCATATGAAATGAAGCAATGCTTCTGTATAATTGCTGCAGTTCAATACTTTATAACTATTAGATTTTCCATAGCTAGGGAATAGAAGTTATGTTAATTCTGTTATTTCAGAGAAGATAAATTACCTATAAATTGTTGCTCAAATAAAAATAGAAAGCTTCATTTGCATAAGCAAACTTGGATTCTTCACCAGAAAAATAACCATGGGGAATATATTGCTGAACTATCTTGTACATTCTCATATTTTTTTAATCATTTATCAAGCTGAATTTGGTACTGAGCTTTGACTTGTGTGCATGACAATATATGTAAAGGGTAGAGGATAATTAAGAGAACACAAGAAAGCATTTTTCATTATTTATCTGCTGAAAAGATGGATATACATTGTCTTTCTCCAGTGCTTGCTTTTTCAATTACTTGTGAGGCTACTTTCAGATCTTATTTTTTCACTATCAACTTATTCCTATCAGCCCATTAATTGTATAATTATTTCTTGCTGCAGTAAACTTCTTTTGTAGCATAATGCACTAATAAAATAATTATGTGTCATATGTGTCTTCTAGGAGCATTTATTCCTGGAGTTCCTGTACAACCAGTGGTTTTACGTTATCCAAACAAACTGGTAAGTTCAGCTTGCAGTGTGGCTGGAAGTGCAGGGCATTTTCCTTTAAAAACGTTTGCACTTGTGTAATCTTTTAAGTTTAGAAATTTGGAAATTATTGATAAATGCTTACTGGCTAAGTATGTATTCCTTAAGTCGCAAGCAATATAGAGAGTCTGAGACAGTTTAAATGTTTCTGCTTTTATTAGGTTACTCCTGAACAGTGCTCTGAAAGTTATTTGTGTTGTTACAAGAAGCACTGTATGCATGAGGCAAATTTCAATTTCTGTCCAGGGTCTGTGTTGCCATGTTCTCCCTATTACTGCTGGAGAGTTTTCTTAACATCATTTACAGCTGGAAGATGCTTCTGTGCCTCCTGCCTTTGGGGATGTTAGTCCTGAATTAATAGGATTGAATAGTATAGTGTGTGGGGACCTCTGCACCTTTATAAAGTGTCTTGTCTGTGTTTTACATTCACTTGGCTAAGGAATGCTAGACAATGGCTAATTCGGAGTAGTCCTTCAATATAAATCTGATTCAGGTAAAATGCGAATGATATTGTTTATTTACAATAACTGAAGTTTCATTTTGAGCCCTCTGTGGAGGGTGTGAGGAGTGTGAGAAGTAAAAATGAGACTACGTTGAGTCTTAGCTGATGCATGTCACATCAGAAGATCTCTGTCTCTTTGACTAGCCCATTAATAATCCCTTGTCCTAAGGAAGGATTTTGTTTCGTCTTGGTACCTGAGTTTCTTACAAATACTTCTATCCATTGTTCTTTCTGTCTACTTACAGAATGATATAACACATAAGATTGATTAAAAAAGAGAAGTACCCAAACAAAGTCTATATATATAGACCATCTCTTTACTGAGACAAGATGTGATGGCAGTCAACTAGTTTGCAGTAACAAATGCAAAAATCATCTTTGCAGACACTCTGACAAGAATAGCAGCCTGCTATGCTTACATAGTATTAAGTGTATTGTAGCAGGTTGCCTGGGACTTCGCATTACACGATTGTTTTATTTTCAGGAAAAAAGATTCTTTTAATCCAGTTGCGCACTGAGATGTCCTTATTACCTGTAGTACATAATATGCAAAGTTTGTAAAGTAATATTACATGTTCCTAACACTTTATTGACAGAAATTGTGAGCTTTTAACATTGAAGTAAGTCAATATAAATGCAAATGAAAATTTTCATAATTTCTTTGTGTTACTGCAAAATATAAAAAACCTGTAACTATTCAAATAGATATCCATTGTGAGCTGGCATGAATTTGTATATGGGACTTTACTTTTCCCCAGTATTTTTAATTGCTGCGAAACACTTAGTTTTCAGTGCCTTTCTGTGTCATTTAACCCCTAAGGTCTACTTCCTGGAGACCTTCATAAGATCTAAGCATTAATGAAGGGGGTACTAATTGCCATAACTATTTGATTTTTACATTAGCTTGGGGGCTGCAGAAGAGTTTTATCAGAGTTAGAATGAGGAGAGGAAGGAGGAATATGATGTGGTACATGAAGGTGAGGTTTATTTTGGTTAGGATGCAGAGTTAGATTATTTTATTTCAGTTATTAAGCTATTCTTATCTCAATCTACATGATTTACCTTTTCTTTGTGGTTTTCCTACCCACCCTGGGGGAGGATTGAGTAAGCAAGCAACTGTATGGTACTTAGTTGCCAGCTGGGATTAAACCACAACACATGTAAGAACAACAGAGTAGGGAGAGAATATTGTTTTTCATACACTGAGACACCATTTTTAGCAAACTTTAATTGTCCCTGGCTTTCTATTTGTTGCCTTGTTTAGCTACTGCATATTATAATTTTAGGTTTAGAAAGGAACTTCTTAAGATCTTGGCTTAGCCAGTGAATTCCAGATACGCATTGTGTGCAGTCACCCCACTGCTCTTCACTTGAAGTACCTGCTCTGATCTACATTCAGAGCTCTGAGTTCCACAGTACAGATGAGAACAGTCTTGGCTTTGAGTGCACCTACTGTATTTGGAGGCTTTTTGAGATCCGAGCCTGGGGTGAATGTAGTAGGTGTGGGCACTCTTACATGTTTATTTCATTGTACTCTATTCAAGAACTGGGGAAAGCACTGCTGTTCTGCAGTGGACTGAAACGTGACAAAAGGGAAGGAGTAAATTCAGTTCTTTTCTAGGAAATGAATGTAGCTCTGGTTACTGTGAAGAACTCTCTATTTTATTTTTTTTTATAGTCAGGGTTGCCCCCTGGATACCTGTTGTCTTGGGGCTTGTGATTGTGTTAGATGACATCTCTGGACCTGTATCAATGTTTCTTTAGGAGTAGTATGTTAGTATTATCCATGATCAGAAAGAAATTTTAAGGCTTAAAATATTTAGACCTGATATTCAAAATTTGCTACTGGTTATCTAATTTGGTAATATTTTGGGTATTGGATGCTTGAGAACTATTGCCTATACTCTAATTAAAATAAATGCTCTAATGTCTTCATCATAGGTTCTACAGCAATTTGGTTTTACACTTATTTTCTTTGTTTCTTCACTTGAATTTTCTGTCAGAGTGCTGGTGATTATGAAAGGCTGTATACCTGTGTAATTATCACAGAGCCATTTTAAATGTGTTTTTATGTCCCAGTGTCTTCCACAAGTAACTGCTATTTGCTAAGAGATTTGGCAGCATCTCCTGTGCAGTTTTGGTATGTCAGGGTTGACTGAACATGTAAAAACAACAGCCAATCTGCTGTTTAAAGGTTGGCATGATTCTCAGTATCTTCTTGTGTCAAATTCAAACTATATGGAAGATGGCTCTTCTCTCTGTTTCCTCCCGTGCTGAGGGGAAATAATAGGCAGTATAACATTCAAGGTCAGGTTGGATGAAGCTCTGACCAACATGATCTAGTTGAAGATGTTCCTGCTTGTTGCAGGGGTGTTGGAATAGATGGCCTTTAAAAGTCCCTTCCAACCCAAACCATTCTATAGTTTTATGTACTTCCACACAGTTCAAAGTATTACCTAGATACAGTAGTTTCAAAGTGTACTCCAAATGCTGTTGAAGTGAATGCTGTCCATAGGCATAAGCTGGTAGCAGTGGTAAATATTGAAGGTAACTGGGTAAGGAAAATGCCTCTTCCCATTGTCTGCCTGCTGTTTTTATCATAAAAATATTGGATATTTTTATGAGGTAGGAGTCTGCTATAGCATAGGTCTGCCTCTTGCAGACCAGAATCCTATTTTCCCCTAGAAAATGGCATTTATAGCCATCATCCCTGCTGCATCCTGATGTTCTTGATGAGAACAATCATGCATGTCTGCTATGGCATTCACATTGGGAATTTTCTTGCAGGATTGTTGATAGATACATGGGTTATTTGAGTTTGACTTGCTGGCTAGCCAGCACAGGGCTGGATTCCGACCATACTTATTCTCTGTTCAGTGATCAGAATCCTTTTGTGGAGATTTCATTTTTCTTTATCTCCTTCTGCATTGTTGCAATTTAGAGAGCTGAGTTGGGTATGTGTAATGCTGTGGTGTTGTTCTCTTAAGGCAGATCTAGTGTCTAGATAAATTATTAGCTGTCTACACTGGTTTCTCAGGGTTTGTAAATGAAAGTTCCTTGTGGAAAGAAACCAAACCCCATAATGTGTTTACTTGCAGTGTTATCAGAGACATCAAAATAGCCAGAAACAGAGTAACAATAAAGCTATAGACAGTAAAGTTCTAAAAGATCACTACATGGATAAGTCTTCTTTTTATGTAAGTATGTTACTTGGTATAGATAGAAAAACGGTTTGAAGAGGAAGGTCCACTAAAAATTTAAAACTTCTAACAATTATTTCCAATCAAACAAAATATGATATAGAATTATTCTATTACATAAATCACATTTTTCACCTTTTATGGATGGATTTACTTTCTTTCATTTTTACTTATGATGGCCTTTTGCTCTAAATGGTAATTAAAACTGGAATTTGACTTGGTTTTTCATGGTCTTGGCACATGTGATCACCTGAACTCTCTAAAATGGATTTGAATGGTAGAATAGAACTGAACTGGAACATTTGCAGTAAGTTGAAATAAATATCTTTCTGATCTAATCTTTTGGAAACCTGAATATAATGAGTCCTCTTGTCTTTCCATTAATGACTTGAGCTTTTTTTTTCCAGTTAGAACAGAACTAATTTTCAGGTCTTTAGATTCTTACTTCTACACTTAAATCTTGTCTCCAAGTATTGCAGGTTTTTTCCTGTGCTATTTCTTAGTCTTACAGTTAAAAATGTGATTACTTTTACTGTCATATTCCTTCCTGTTACCTCTTATATCTGTTATATATTCCTTTCCAGGTCTCTGACCCCTTTTTGCTATTCGCATCTAACAAATGCTTTCACTGCTGTTTGTCCTCTCTTAGTGTTTCACACAGTGTTCATTTTGGCCATGCAGAAGTGCTGCTGGTCTTCCCTGAGAGTAAATTTGTAGGTTTAGATGTCTTAGAATGTACCTTTTGATTCTTGGATCAGGCAGGTGGATGTATGGTGTCTGTGTGTAAAGGCAACTGTGAAAATACTGTTTGAGGTAAGACATAAGGTCTTACCCATCCTACTGCTTCATGTTGGTTGAGCAGACTTCCTTACAGTCATCTCCACAGGACACTTCAGGAGTGTTAAAGTGTTCATATCTATTGCTGGGACATCCAAGTACACTGTAGGGACACTGTCAAGCAGGGTGGGCTAAGAAAAAAAATGCGTGTGGACTATGCATGTCAAGGAACATCAGCTAAGTAAGTAACTTTCTTTTCGAAGGCTGACAGCCTTTGAAGAATACCTAGACCTTTAAATGTTTTATGAATGTAGATATTTGGTGTTTAAGACCTGTGTTACTGGATATTTCCTAGCTGTGTAAAAGATAGGCTGATTCCTAACAGGGTTAAGAACTTTTGCAAGAAGGGCATTGAAATTTCCATGAAAACATTTTAGTCCTATGTTGTCAGTTATGCTGTCTGCAGTATAAAAAGTTGAAGGCACAGTAATTAATTGCAACTGTCATACTTCTTTTCTTAGGACACGATCACATGGACATGGCAAGGGCCAGGAGCGTAAGTGGTTTATGTTTTATTGCTTGCATCATGATTGCTTTCCTCCATTACTTTTTATTTACATGACTTGCAGGCACATATAGTCAACCAATTCCTGGTTATTGGATTGTTCTTCGGGATTAATTTATCTCTTATCTATTATTCCCTAATTATGATAATCCTGATTTAGAGAAATCCAGGTATAAACAGTGTACTTCTGCCACTATGATTTTGTTGGTTTGCAGAATGGATTTTAGGTTTTTATTTCAAATTTACTTTTTTTTAGCCAAGTGCCTGAAGTAAAACAACTTGTTTCTGCTGTGTGTATTTTGTTGCCTGCAAATTGATTTGGTATATTACTGTATAAAATCTGTAGGGCTATTGTTTGAAATTAGTCTAGTCTCATGGAAAAAGTCAGAGAATTTGGAGATACTGTTTCCATTGTCTTGCTCAAATATAACTTTGATTTTTCAAATTCACGTAATATAAAATATTAAATGAAGCAGTTCCCGATTGTTTAAAAAAAAATTTAAGCATTATTTTCATGCTGGAATTTGAATAGAAATTCTAAAATGTTTAGGTGAAGGTGAAAACAAGAAATTTTGAACCCTAAGTAAAGGGGAGTTGACTTCTTTTTTTAATGCTTTTTATTGTTTTAAATGTCCTACCTGAGATCCTGTATTTTAGTAGTAACAAGGAAACTATTGGGATTAGCCAAGATTCAATTAATTTAGAATTTTGTCAGTTAGTTTTGCACTTGGGAACCAAGTTGAATTAAGGCCATGACTAGATTTGGAGACTTGAGGAATTAATTGATAACTTGTAGAAGTTCATCTTACAATTAATGTATCACATTAGAAGTAGGTGAATCCATGATAGTGTATAATGTAAATAGGCACTGTAGCATTTACTGCATGAAGGGATTTCTGTTCTCATGAGCTCCTACCTCTTCCCTTGCATTTGCACTGCAATTCACCTGAAAAAGTAACTCAGCCATAGAGGAGAAAGGCAAGTAGCTTACTTCCAGCGTAGTGTCCTAACTGAGGAGTCAAGAACACATAAAAGGAGGAAGAGGGAAGAAACTTCTAGGTGTGTTGCCTCAGATCACTGTAATGTCTACAAAGCCTTTATTCTGAAGTGCTGACATCTGCTAAAAAAGTTAAATTAAATTAAAGCCAAACTGAATCTGAGGCAGCATGTGATGTTATACAAATTGACTGGGTCAGTTTAAATTACAGCTGTACTTAATTAAGTTTAATTCTGGTGAGTGACCCAAAATGTATTTCTGATGTCTTAGCAGAAAATAATGTTAAGACTGATACTTTTTTTTTTTTTCTCAGCAAATGTCTCTCTTCTGTTTTAGTGTTAGTCAAAACTTAATCTGGAAATGTTGCTGTATCCAGGAGTATTGTTTGTTCAAAGGTGCTGTAACCTATAAAGTGGATTGAAAACTTGTCACATACAAACTTACACACTTTCTTCCACTTACTGAAAGTAATGTTTTTACTAATTTGACGGTATGCAGAGCAGATCAGCTGACTACCTTGAAAACAAAGAATGGCTATAGTATACAACTTCAATTTTCTCTACATTAGACTTGAGTTAGATACAGGTTCTATCAGTTTTAGACTTTTATTTAAATTTAAAGTTTAATCTCTTAGGATTCCAGAGAGGTGGCAGAGAGATAAGTTTACTTATAACTCTTTGGGGGGGTTTAATGCTCTTGGACAAGGACCTACAAACTAGACTTTGATGTTTCCTATCAGTGCCATAAACTTCAAATCACAGATTCCACTGTTGTTCTTGATCCTTTTCTTTGCTTTAATGCATTGGAAGTAGAGTAGGAAGGAAGGAGGGAAAATATTTTGCACCCCTGCATGAGTGTATAACAAAATGAGTAGGGTTTTGCTTCTAGAAACTGCACTTCATCTGCCTACGAGGATTTTGACCAGCCCTCCCCTCACAATGATTGACTTCTGTAACTACCTAGATACTGTATAAAAATCGGGTTACTAACGCTGCTCCCTAATTTAGGTTTACTAAATCCTTTCCTGGATTTGAACCTTAATGCTTTCCAAGGTCAAGTTGATTCCAGTTATCTTGTATCTTCGGCTAATAGAGCACACGTAGAATTTCATTAACAGACTTCTGCAGTATAATGAACTTTGATTCCAAACCGAGGTAATGATAAAATCTCACTGGTTATAATTAATCTTGCCAACTGTGTGCTGAATACAGCATTTTCCTGAAACAGACTGACTCTTTCTTTACACATTATGCATACATTATCTTCTACTGTTTGTCTTCCTGCTTTTGAGTGTTTTTTAAGATGCCAATTCAGTGTAAACTGCTTTTGTTGCACCTTACAGAATGTAATGTGTAGAAGTACTTTCAAAGACCTTTTCTGTTACTTTTATCTGAATATGATCACACCTACAAGTAGGAATGCTACTTGAAGACTTTGGAGTATAATGTACTACTGTTTCACTACATATAAATTTTTTTTTCTCCATCCTTTCCCATCTCTTGCTCCTTTTAGGTTTGAAATTCTGTGGCTTACTTTATGTCAGTTTCACAATTCTGTGGAAATCGAGGTCAGTAAAAAAAGAAACCCAGTTTATTCTGAGCAGGTTCAGAATATGTAATATTGTACTTGATTCTGCAGTAAAAGTTTGTGTTCAAACTTTGTATGTTTGTCTGTAAAAACAGGTTAAAATACCACTTATATTTTAGGCAAATGGCTTCTGTATCTGACAGTGTAGTCTAAAAATGGAATAGCAAAATACAGTTTTCCCCTTGGCATAAGACTTTGCTTTCTTATTGATTTAAATTGAATAGATAAATTTCTGACTCTGTTCAAAGAGTCTTTTGTGAACAAATTTCTTGTCTTTTAACGGCCTGATTACTATTCCGGATAGTGTACCAACTTTGTATGTTAAACATCCAAGTGTGTGAATGCTGGTGTACAAACTAAGGGCTGTCTTGTAGAGGAAAATCATGGGTGGTTTCTTACAGGCTGGATAGGTTATTTAATGTCTGGCTAATTTTTAATTAGGCTACACTAATCAGAATGTGAAATAGGAAAATAGAAAGAAAATCTATCTATATTCTTAACTTTGTTTTGAGGAAAACACTGTGTGATCCTAAGGCTGAAGACTATTGTAGTGACAATGCAAAAACTATTAAAGCCATTTCTTTTAAATTGTTGTCTTTATGTATTTTAGACAGAGTAATTACATTTTGTGGACAATTACAGTATTTGGAAAGTGTTATATAGGATATTTGACAGATGTTCTGCAATTCATTTGCTTTCTGAATAATGAAGCAGCTATTTAGCTCTGACAGATGGAACTGATGACAGGGTAAATCTGTAGGAAGAACTATTGCATATTTACATACATTGTGTTACAGTAGTGACATATAATGCATGCTAATCACAGTACTTATCATGGCTCTGTGTTTGCTTATTTATGCAATCAGTTATTCTCAAAATTAATGAACGTACAAAATACCAGCCACTGAATGTTTGTCTCTGTTGTAGAAATTTGTGGTTTGTGTTATCACTTTAGTTGGATATCATCAGCTATTAATAGCATATATTAAAAAAAAAATTGGTTCCCAAAATAGTGACCTGTTTTTTGCAGAAAGGCCAGGGAGTGACTGCCTTATGCAGGGATAGGACAAACCAGTTACTTGGCAGGATTTTTACTCTATCTCAGGAACATGTTTTTCTGCCCTAGGCAAGTAAAATGTTCTTTCACACAGAAGTGAACACTGCTGAGCTTTCTTGATTTTTGAGGCAGCAGCTGCTAGCAGATGCTGAGTTTCTGTAGCTCTTACAGATCTTGCATAATAAGTTATGATCTTTGATAGTCTTTAAAAAAAAAAGCAAACTAACTAGTGACCTTCTGAAGTACTCCATACTAGAGCAGGAGCTGGCAGAGGGTAGAGGAACAGAACTGTTTTCAAGGCTGCTTTCAAGTATGAGGCAGAATACTTGAGATCTACTTGTTGAATCTGTTTTTGTAAGGAAGTGTGGCAGATTTAGGAATGTAGAAGAAAAACTAGTTGTTCAAAGCCGTGTTTTTCCCTTGGTCTCCAAAGTTTGTTGGTTTTTATTCCCACTCTGTTCCATCAGCACAGAGATACTAGCAAATACCAACCAGCCTTGATACCACAGTTACTGCTGATGATGCGATAACTCAGGGAGACATACAACAGAACAACACAACATCGGTCTGTTTTTGATTAAATGATAGCTGGTAAGGTTAAACAGCCAACACTCAGGATCCAAAATTAGTCTGTGCTTCTCTGCATATAACATATGTTCTGGCATACCATATGTGTCATCCAGTATGTATATTGAGAATCAAGCATCTATGTAGGTTTTATGATAGGTTTCTGTAAATATTGGCCCATCTATCCATCCTGTACTTGGAACTGGCATGCAAGCAATGTTGTGAAGAAGAACGGAGATATGATCATCTGCACATGTAGATTGTTTTGGCTCATGTCAGTTTGTTTTGTTGACCTGTCTGCTTCAGTGTTCATACATCCATCACAATCTGCAGCAGCTGAGAGTTCTTCTGGTTTTGTGAGTGCTGTTGAACTATCATGCTATTTATGTCAAGTTAGGCACGGACATTTAGAGCACCTCTGAAATCTCCTCATCTTCAAACTTGTTCTGTGTTTGGATGAATGACTTGACAGCAGTTTGCAACTCGAAGAAATGGAATAGGACTTGGAAGTTGAAGGAACAGTTATTCCACCTCTGTTAACTTCAGTCTTTGTCCTTTTGTATATTAAATCAGGCTGGTGTATCTGCTTGTAATGTAAACCTAGAAGACAGGAGTCATATGTTTGCAGTTGCAGTAGTGCATGTAAGGAAAACTAGCAAAACTCAAAATAAATTCAAGATTTGCCCATTATAAGAAAAAAATCTAATGGCAACGTTAGAGTGCTGCTGATCATACCATTATGTAATTGTGGCAATACAACTAACTTCAAAGTTACTGAGAAATATTTGCTGAAATTACTTCATATTTATTCCCCAGTTGTTATTTTATTTTTTTAAAGACCAGTGTGAAATTTTTTGGTTATCTGGAAAGAGCTGAACAAAAGAATGTGAAAGAAAGGTTTATGCAAGAAAATGCTAATACTTGTAAATTATTTAAAAATTCCTAGTCTTACTTACTCTGCCTGGGTTCCATGAGATAAAAATTGAACAGAGTCTATGTTATATGAATTTGTAGAAGTATGACATATGCTTAAGCATTTAAGAGTTGAATTATAATTTTTTCTATAGTCCTTTTGTTAATATAATTTTGTAAGTAACAACAAACTGTACACAATTTTCACCATAATGCTATAAGAGAGATTGTTTAAAATGTTAAATATTTTTGGTATAATTCAGTTCTCTTTATGCAGTTTCTACCTGTGTATATTCCTTCAGAAGAAGAAAGAAAAAATCCAGTGTTATATGCCAATAACGTCAGACGTGTAATGGCAGAGTAAGTATCTTGTAATACAGAATAAAAATAGATAATGTGTGATTTTAATTTTAGGATGAAGAAAATATCACAAAATCAAGTCGGCATAGTTGCCTGCTTGCAATGAAGCTTGTAGTCTGCAAAACTTTTTACATAGCAGTTGCCTTCCTCTGTGAGGAGGCCAGGGAGCCACAAATACAGCAAGAACTGTAGGAGCTGGTGTGTTTGGGTTTGGTTTTTTTTTTTTGGTTGATTGGTTTTGTTTTTTTTTAATGTGTCTTCATATAATGAGCCAGTTCTGCTTGCTCCTGTGGGTATTTAGTCTTTTGGGGGAAAGGTATGGGTGAATTTTAGGAAAGCTGATGTAACCAGATTTTGTGCTGTTGGGGTTGCATTTTAAGCTGTGACTCTTTTAATGAGGTTAAGAATTGTTTCATATATTCATTATTAGCCTGTGGTTATTTCAAACAGTAAAGTACAGGAAAGTCTGTTCTGTTGGAAGAGCACTGATACAATGTAAATTAATTGAAATCAAATGTTCATGTGACAACATTTAGAACACTTATCTATAATGTATAATAAAGGCTACATTTAATACTTTTGCTCTTTTTGTTTTATTTTTGATTAACCCCTCTTATTCATTCCTTCTTTGTCCTTTCAGTAAATCCTCCATTAGTCAATAGATACTCTTTTTGGTATTTACAGCAAACGCTCAGGTCTATGATCACTGATAGCTCTTGAGAGATGTACGAATCTTCGTAGTCCTGATTTTGAAAGAACTTGTGAAATCGGAATTTCCTTTGTGCAACTTCTCTTCCGTTTCTAAGTTACCAGTTTAAGCTAAAGGCCAGCTTGTAGATAGTAAGTGATAATTCTTCTCTGGTTTATAAGCAGAACACGGGTCTGGGAATTTTTCGTAAGGGTCTTAGGACTATAGTATAACTATAGATCAATACTTGATCCATTGTACAAAAGGACCTGTAGACTGGCCTCAAAGACTTTGGTTGTTAATTTAAGACAGTCAGCTTAGCTACGCTAAGTGTTGTTCTCAGACTTTGGATAGAAGGCCGTATTCTTAAACCTTCATTCTGAACTCTGCTCCAATCAGATGACAGGTATGTTATATATCTGTGTTATAAGGAGAAATTGTGAAAGCCTACAGAAGTTTACAACAGGCATGTTGCAAGCCTTCCCTTCTATGTGTGCTTAGACGTTATTTTGTTTCTCCCATCCCTGAAGAAGTAAGTATTTGGGGTAACAGAAGTGGGATGCAGGTCTAAAGGGGATCAGAATGAGTGTTATCAAATACAACTTGCTTTGAGATGAAGAAGGGGCTGTAGGTGCTGTGTTGATGTGAATGGGAAAATAAATGTGATGGGATATCAAAGTCTTGAAGTTAAAATGCAGAATGAAACAGAATATTGATGCCTGGATACCATGGATAACTATAGACAAATTAGCATCAACATAGTCAAAAATTATTTACTTCTGACGGCTTCCAGATACCTACTTCTAGTGGCAGTTCTCCAGACTTTCCCAGTTTGTTCTTGTGGCTTTTGGTACAGGAGATACCAGCTCAGATGCTGTCAGACTGTTCTGGAGCTGTAGCAGTTGCAGCTCAAGTACCTCAAGTACCCTTTGGTGCTAGCCTTGTATTCTGCATTGGTGAACAAATGGCATTATTGCTGCTTCATGTAGATTTGTCTAGCTTTTCTTGAAGATTAAGTCGGTGGCAGTGTCACATTTTGTTGTCAAGGGGTCAGGATCTATTTAGATGTCTGCTTTCTCCTTCTTCTCCATATTTTTCATATTTTTCTGGAGGAATAGTCTAATCCTACTGGATATTTTCCAACATCAGAGGTGGCAGTCCCAAATAATAATGTATTTGCGAGTCTAGAACCAGTGTTGTGGAAAGCTTATGTCTTGCTTCTGATTCCAGGGGAAATTGATAGAAGTTGCTGAGTGCAGCAATAGGTACAATTTCCACTTCTGAAATTGTTTGCCTTCACAATAATTTTTTCTTGTGAACAGCTGCTATTAAGTGTTGAACAAAACATTTGACAAGAAGAATTTTGATTGATAATTTGATAAGAATTTGATAAGAACTGATTCTTATGCTGCTTATTCTTGTTGATTCTATGAAAAACTTTTGGTTTAACCTTATTTGATTAGCTTTTCCATGGGCAGCCACAGATGCCAGTGATGGGGGTCTCTAGATAGTTCCTGTTCACTTATGCATATAAATTGAATACTTGATGGAGGAGATGCTGTCATTCTTGGAGGTTTGCTTCCTTAGGACATTAGTTTCTTGCAGGTTGGATGAATTTACTTGCCCAAAAAGTGAAATCCAAGGTGTGCCTGGCCTTTTGACTCTGTTTCAGGCCAGGAACAGGCAGCCATACATGGAGTTGGGAGGGCACAGCTGACCCCAGCTGACCCAAGGGACATTCCATACCATATGTCATCAAGTTCAACATGTAGACCTGGGGGATGAAGAAGGAAGGGGAGACATTCAGAGTGATGCTGTTTGTCTTCCCAAGTCACGGTGATGCCTGAGGGAGCCCTCTGGCGCTCTGCTTTCCTGGGGATGGCTGATCACCTGCCTGCCCAAGGGAAGTGGTGATTGAATTCTTTATTTTGCTTTGTTTGTGTGTGCAGGTTTTTGCTTTCCCAGTTATGCTGTCTTTATCTCAACCTGAGTTTTCCCACTTTTACCACCCAAGGGTAGTGAGCAAGGGGCTGTGTGAGGCTAAATTGCCATCTGGGGTTAAACCACAGCAACCATATTGGGGATGATCATCTCATTGATGTGAGAAAGTCCTGCGGTCTGGGTGACCATTTTGTAAGAACCCTTTCCTGCTGCTTTTCAGGACCTCATTTCACAGACTTCTTTTCTAAAATAAACCTGCTTCATGGTTTAATTAATTCAAATGTAATATGAGCTGATCTCTTGATGAACAGTGTTTCAGTATTATGCACTGATCTGTCACCAAATTCCACAAGAACCCAGGTGATACATTTCCATTTTTTAAAGGACACTGTCATGGTAGATAATGAATTTAAGGGTCACAACTTCTACAGACCTTTCACTTGGAACTACGGCTGTTTGCTTCTGCAGTACTACCCTGGAGTGATACCTTTCAGCACTTCTCATCAGAGAGATGAGTAAGATCCAAGCCTTAGAAGCTTTACAGCATCCATAAAAGTCCAAAGTTTCTTTCTAAAAGCATTTTGTAATCTCACCTGTGTGATGACCAGTATTTTGATGCCTGTGATCTTCAGCCTTTTTCTCATTGACAGATACATACTTAATAGCATTGGGCTAAAATCTTGAATCATGCAGTCCTGTTGCAGTCATGCAGCTCACAGTTTCTTCTGTTTTGGGGATTATCTGTGTCATCAGAATTGTAATTACTCATACAGAATAGCCACTGCTGCTGAATATGCCTGTCTTCCTTTGGATCATTTGCGTATTCTGAACAAAAGCTATGTGCAGATGAAATTAATTTGCTGTTTAAAGTATGGTCCCCTACTTGTTCCTTAACAATATGCTTTGCGTTTGATTTTCGCATAGAACATATTTTGTTTGAGCGAGTCTCTCTTGTTTGGTCCTTCTGACTACGTTCTGACTGCTACTCTGTGTAGTTGATGCCCATCTCATCCACAACATGCTATCAAAAAGTGTGTTTAGAGTCACTTTCAATCACAGAAAATGTTGAATGCTTTTAAATGTGGCAACAGTCCAGGCAAGTTCTCTCTTTAAAGTCAGTAAATAAACTGTGGTGCTGTCTTGAGCTTTAATTTACTTTATGTGTTCTTTATTGCTCTAACACAGTTCTAAAACCACCTTGCTAGTCAGGTGGTATGTAGGTAAATATTATGGTCATATGGGTAAATATTATATTGCCTCACTTTTATATTACTTAGGCAAAATCATGATTTTAGTCTTCTGTGCATAATCTTCTGTTGATGGTAGTCAACATAGGTTGTTTTGATCTGTTAATTTAATACTTTCTACACAGTTTCTTCTATATATTTTGTGGTTAAGTGACGAACTTTCTGGCCTGTGTTGTCACTTTTTTTTTCTTGTCTTCAGAGGATTAAGTCATGATTTATTTGAACTATGGTAGTGTTGTAAAACTGTCAGCTACTTGAGACTTTAATCCCAGCTTTCCAGAATTATTAGGAACAAATCATTTGACCTTGCCATCACAAGTATTTATTTCTAAAAATTTCATAGTGATAAAGGAAACATCTCTACCACTGTTAGAGCATTGGAAAGTACTTAATTTTCTTCATAAGATATGTCATCTTAATTGTTTCCTAGTGTAAAGTACTTATTGCACATCACAGCTTTTTTTGGCTCTTGACAATTTTACTATCCTTCACTAGTAGTAAGTTATGTTATTTTTGGTATTTTTTTCTTATGCATTAAAAAGTCTTGTGCTTCTTAGCTGCATCAATTGCAACTTTTTATCCTTTACCTTGCTGTGTTGTTTTGCTGCATTGTAGTTTCTAATTTTTTTATACCCAGTTAAAGTTAGTTATGTTTTGCAGTTTGTTTAGGCTATTTTCCCTTAAAAAAAAAAATTAGTTGCCTCTTTTCATTATGGGATTGTAGCCTTTTGCCTGTTGGATAGATTCTTAAACACCTAACTTTCATTAAAGCTTTATTCTGTAAGACAATAGTTGTAATCAAAGTACTGTTTAGAGTATAGAAATTCTATTCTAAAGAAAAAGTAGGTAACTCTTTCACTCCCACTTTGCAAAAAAAAAAAAAAGCTGGTTTGTTACCTTGCTATCCCTTATCAAATATACTTGGAAGGAGTATGTCAGTTGCTCAGCTTCTATTTAGTTGGGAAAATTCATTTTGTGTGTAGGTAAGCCAGTGGTGGTGTAGGCAGCTAATTGTGAAAATTTGCACTGCAGGCCCTTTGTTCAAGTCTAAAGTGACCTCACCCATAATTACAGATGTAAACTGATTAGATAATTATACTCAGACCCATTGGTAGCTTATTAACATATAAACACGATTTGTTTTCCTTTAGTTTCTCTTACAGACTGTCTTTGAAATAGGGAGGAATATGGTTTAGATGGTACAATTTGGGGAAAAGACAGAAGCTAAAATACTGCAAATTTTTTAATTTTCTTATTGCATGGGGTAGGTGTTTAAACTGAAACCTGATGGAAACTGGACGCCTTTGCTTCTTTGTTTTTCAAAACTGCAAGAACCTCAGAACCAAAGTTCTGTCAGCACTCCTGATTTGAACATTTTGTTTTTCCAATATTTGTAATGCTAAACTCAGCATTATAGCTACATGTGTGACACTGGCCTGGAGTTCTGAAGTTTCTCTTTTGGTGAGCCCGGTATGGCAGACTTCCTGTAGAAGTACTAAAATGTTAATAGTCCAGTTTGCATTTTTCCAATAATTTGTTTTTCTTCCTCACTGACACAAACATTTAAAGATATATTTTCATATTTACAGTAGATGCTGAAATCGATTAAAATGCAGCGTATTAGACATGAAACTTGAAAGCAGTCTGTCTTCCTTACATTTCCTCTGTCGAATGCCTGCCAGGATCACTTTCCACTTGTTGGAGCATGCCATAGTTAGAGCAGCAACTTACCAGTCTGACATATGAGCATTACATTTTTGCTTTTGAAAAATTAATACTTTTTTCCAGTATGCTGATGAAGGCAAAGAATATTACAGATAGTCTTCTGTTTCCATCTTACCTTTTTTCATCTTTACGCAGTCAAAATCAGTTTTGGTTTTTTTCTCGAAGGCTTTGACAGCATCAGTATGTGATCTCTGCCACTATATGGGATACAGTAATGCCAGTTGTTGAAGAGCAGCCTTGAGGATGTGGGTTTACAGTAGCTTACTGGTCTATCTCATATTTATCTGTTGTTTTCAGTGGCCAGTTAAATCTAACTTTGGAAAAGCTGCTGTGCTCTGTGCCTATGCTGTCTGATGTTTCGTATGTGATTCTGCACAGCTACTGCTTGGACACTCAGCATTCAACTTTGAAATTCAAATCTTTTTTTTTTTTGTATTTTTACTCCATCTAAGGCATCCCTGTACCATCCCTATAGGTGTTCAAGAAATATTTGGACATAGCACTTAGTTCTGCGGCCTCATTGACAAGGTGGTGATCGTTCAGAGGATGGACTCAAGGATCTCAGAGGTCTTTGCCAACCTAAAGGATTCGATGCTTTATTTGGGTTTCAGGTCACATACAAAAATGGACATGAGAAATACATTGTGCACTCTGTTCATTTCTGTGAATGCTGTAGTTGTGGCAGTTGGGCAAACACAGTTACAGAACAGGGTTAACTGTGCAACTTCTTGCTACATTTATTTTCTCATGGAAGAAATAAATTTTTTAAAATTAAGTAATAATTTGCAGCAGTTTGGTTTGAGCTAGATTTTTGAATGCTGACAACACAAGGAAAATCTGCCTCGTTTTTCACCCTTGAAGATTTGTGATGTGCAAATCTGCAAGACCAACAATTACAGGACCCGGTTTCAGCCAGAGAGAAGTGCAGCTGTTGGCAACTTCTTTTTCCATCTAAAAATTAAACCATCATGAGATACTCTATTCCTGATGTGAACTTCAGACTCCTGACTAGACCTTCATTTGCTTGGAGAATGTCACAAAGTAGTAGTCTGAGAAGAAAAAAAGGACTATCTACTCTGGCCTTCCAAAACTAAATAGGTAAAAGCTCTTCAGTTTGGGAAAGGTTGAAAAAAAAAAATAGTGGAGGATTGTTTTGAAGGTCAGCAAAATTGATGAGTGGTCTGGAAATGCATAGTAGGGGATTCCATAGCAGAAGAGATGGAAAGCACTCAACAGTAGATCAGCTGAAATTAAATGGAGTAAGTCTTTAAAACATGTACAAAATTGTGGCATTCACTACCAGATACATAAAGTGACTCCATCAGAGCTGAGATATACTGTAAAAAAAATGTGGTTAATCAGTGATTCTAAAACATAGTGGTACAAGTGGTCTCTGGTTCAGGAAATTCCTATACAAATGACTACTAATAATTGGAGTTATTTGCCCACTGTGGTGTCTCTCTTTTTGCTCAACATCTCATAATGAAAAATACCAAATTTGATGTAATCTTAATATTTTCAGTACCTTATAAAGATTATAGCTGATTTAAAGAGCCTGTGGCGTATTCATTAGTTCACAGTTCTGCTTATTAACAACTTAAAACACTTCTAAAGTGTTTTTGTTGAAGCAGAGATTCAGAATGTCACAATATTGCCTGTACTATTTTCTCTCACTTCTCATCATATTACAACAGGCACATTCTGTTTTATGTTCAGCCTCTTGCATGCCTAGTGGATTGGTATGCAGAAAATGAGAAAGTTGATCATTCACTTTATATTATGACTGCACAAGTGTTAGATGTAGGGAGCTGTTTGGTGTAAGACATCAGGATATAAGTACAACTGTTGTGTGTCACAGATTGGGTTTGCAGGAAAGCTTCTGGGGTTTTGCTTCGTTTGGGTTTATTATTTTGAAGTGACTTACTGACTTTGAAATTTTATGTCATATGATATCATGAAAGGTAAATAGCCAGCATTTCAGGGAAGGCAGGGAGGGAAAAAGCCTCAAGGTGTGTCAAGCCAGACATGCATGTCAGGCCATACAAATTTGCTGAACATTAAAAAGGCCAGGTTCAGGTTAACTGGCTGTGAAAGCAGAGGTAATATGAAGAGAAGAGGAAAAAAAATGCTTTTAAATAAAGACATGGGAAAAGTTGTTTTATTTCTAGTTTACTAAAAATATGGAGTTGCACTTTTGATTTTCATCACTAATTGAAATTATCTGTTTTCTTCTTTTTTTCCAGTTGAAGTAGAGAAAGGTTGCCTTGGAGATAAGTTAAAATAGTTTAGTAACTGGTTCTGTAGAAAATCCTGTGAGTTGCAGTTGTACCTGAGCCTCACAGAGAGCTCTAGGATGCCAGGCTTTATTCTAAGAAGCTGAAAAATTCACAAGTCTTATCACAAATAATAAAGTTTATGTGTTCTCCACCTTCAGTTTCTTCAACATTCTGAGCTGAAATCAGGGTCCTTTAAACTGGTAGCCCTATACAGCTTGTAATTTGTCTTCTGAACTAAAGAGCCCCTTGGACTCTATCTGGCCTTGGTTGATTCTATGACTGAACTTTGCTATGAGCTAAAGTTGTTTCTTCCCTTCTCTACTTCTGATCTTTGTTATTGTGAAAGTCTGGACGTGTATACGTATGTGTGTATATATATATATGTATATAGAGACACTGTTTAAGTCCATTTGTCCCTTTTGCTTTTTGAAGTCCAATGGCTGGAAAATTGCCAACAGGTGAACAAGAGAAGTTGCTTTTGTCCTTCTCAGTCCTGTTTTGTGTATGTGTTGACATTGAGCCTACATGCAGGTATTAGTAGTGTTGGGCATTTACCTGTACTGGCCCAATACCGTGCCTTTTATTAGAGCTGCACAAAGCTATAAAAAGATGAAGGTTGTCTTTCCCGCTGGTGGTTTGGCTAAGTCTGAGGTGATCCCTGCTTTTGTTTGGAATTTGTTCTGGATCTTAAGTTTTGGTTGCTTGTTGATTATTTGTTTGGGGTTTTTTAATTCCTCTTTGGCTAGGCTCGTTCAACATGTTCATGGACCATTATTTAGAAGTTATTTAAATCTGGCATTGGTTCTGGGATGGCAGTCAGTCTTCAACGCCAGGTTGAATGCCTTGATCTTTCTTAGTCATCTTTCTTTTGATGTGTTTGAAAAGCTTCATGCTTTTGATTTTAACAAGTTATTGTTTCTTGCTTTGGCTTGCCACCTTATGGTTATGTTTTAACTTGTCTCTCTATTCTTGTTTTCCTTAGGGAACGGTTGTGGTTTTCATTTGGGTTTTTTTAAAGTCTCTTCATTCTAATTGGCACCTTTAATCAGTTTGAGTCACACTAATTTTTTTTTTTGTCCTTTCAGAATCTTATTTGCTAAATGTTTTACTACTTCTGATCCCCTAATAGGTGCAACAGAGGAACACTTTACCCTTCCAGTTTCTTTTAACTTATTTTTAACCAGCTTCCTCTTTTAGATGTAGTTGCCCTGTGCTTTAGCTGATTGCCTCTAAGTTCCTGTATTTCTCTTGCATACTATACCTACTGTGACCTTAAGAACTGATAAATTTTGGTGTAATGTGCTTGGCTGGACAAGATCTTTGTTTATTACCATATTATTTTATGTATGCTGCTCTTGATAGTATTGCTTATAGCATGTCCTTGCTGACCTAGGTGTTCAGCTATTTCACTGACAGTTGACATGAAAGGCTATAGGGATGACTGAGCACGCAGACACTTCAAAAGAAGGGAATGGGAAGTAATCTCAACTGGCAGGATAGACTCTGCTTCTCTCATCTGCTCCTTTTTCTTCTTTTGAGGAAAATTGATTCTGTATTGTAACATACCAGTGATTTAATCTTTTATAATACAGTATATTAAATACTGTAAAACAGAAGTTTTGACAAAGTCACAGTACCTGATCTCTAAGTCAGGTTGAACTTGGAAATGGATTTAAGTCCCCACATCTTCATCTGTATTTTACACAGTATTCATTACTGTGTTAACCCTAAGTCTATGGGGTGAAGTAAGGTATCACAAGAATCTCTTGACCGTTCTGTTAAGTGTTTACTGGTTTACAAATACTACTAGGACACTTCTTAGGAGGAGGAACAGAAGCACATCAAGAAGAGAAAAATTTGGGGGAACTGAATTTAATTGCTTAAGATCACCAATATAAGGCAATCTAGTCTTCAACAGTCTGCATGATTTTAAGATGACTTTTCTATGTACTTGAATATTTTTGGTTTAGTTGGCTTTTTCCTTTTATTTCTTCCTGGTTTTTGTTTCCTCTTGGCAAAAGGAAGGCTGTTGATTCAAGATCACTACCTTGTATGTCCTTATTTTGTTCACAAATAGCTTACTAAGAATACCTATTTTTAATGTATCTGGTACTTTTGAGCTTGAATATCTATTAGTGAGGTGTTCTTCCTGAATATTTGACTTTGTCAGCCTTAAAGAGAAGAGAGAAACCCTGACCAGTAGCTTTAAGGTTCGGTGCATGTCTTACTAACATCTGAGAATTCCTGAAGTTTTGACAGTTAATTGATGGACAAAAGAGAACTGGCTTATGTTATTTCCATTGGCATTCAAAGGCTTTAGAATGAGATTCTGAGGAACAGACTGCTTAACAGAAATTGTTCATTGCATGAGAAGTAACTGCAGTTACAGATTGAATTATTTATAATAAAGCATAGAATTGAATGCAGAGTTTCCATCAAAGCCAAAATGACTGTGTCATGCCTCGGGGTTTTGTATCGATCTTGCCATTAGTGTATATTAACTTCACATATGAAAAAGGTGATTAGCAGTAAGTTAGACAAACTGTAGATGGAAAGAATGAAGGTAAGTCAATAAAAAAATTTCTTGAGGCTTCGTTAAACTAGAAAAAACTGCATAAAGGAGGTAATGTTCCTTACTAGTATAAGTAAAATCAAGTATGATGGAAGTCATGGCACATGAGTAACTCATACGGGGCAGTGTTTCCTTTCTAAATTTTATCTTACGCTGAAATCTTAAAGGCCTCTTCCAAACCAAAGTGTCTTTCTCTCAACTTTGCATAGCAAATGAAGGGCAGCTACAATATCAGGATTTTTTTGGAGTATATTGTGGTGCTACTATTACTACAGACCATGAAGTTAAATGTAAAGCAAAAATGAATACTTAATTGTTGATATATAAAAGCTTGGGAGTATTTTTTCTTCTACCTTTTTTACGTCATACACTTAAAAATAACTTGTGTTTGCATGGAGATTAACTCTACTTGCTTTTATGTGTTATATTCTAACTGTTCTTTATAAAGAAATGTCACCTGTCATATAATATTAGTATTAGCATAAAGTAATAGGTTGTCTACTCAAGTGATTACACGAACATTAATAAATCAATAAAAATATTGAAAATAATTATTGATAAATATGTGTGTTCTGGATTAAAAATCTTGAAACCTTTGTTATTCACTTATATGAAAATATAAATTAATTTATATGTCTATGAAAATATGCACTGCCTAATTTTTCTCTTTTGTTTTTGCATATTTTGATGGACTCAGAAAATCAAAATAGATGTTCTGCAATGGTTCGAGTCCATATTTTGCTCTTTTTATGTGAGCTTATTTTGTAGGCTCTTCCTTATAATTTTTCAGACTAGAGAGCATAATACAGGATTTCTTGCTGTTAAAAAAAAAAGTGATGATTGTATTCATTTTTCTTAGATTGTCTCATTTACAGTGTTTCTTTGGTTTATTCAAGGGCACTGGGAGTTTCAGTGACAGATTATACATTTGAAGACTGTCAGCTAGCTTTGGCTGAAGGACAACTTCGTCTGCCTTCAGATACGTGTCTTTTAGAATTTGCAAAGCTTGTGAGAAGCCTTGGGTGAGCATATACAATATTTATATGTAAGGTGCATATTTATTATATATCCATGTTTATATAGTTTTCCCTTCATATAAAAATAGTGCATTTATGAATATATATGAAATGTTGTCATAATATGATCAGGGAAACACCAGTATAAAATCAAACCAATACTATAATTCATTTGCAAGCAGCACCCCAAATCCTAGTGATTGTGAAGTAGGTTGTAAAGTTCTTACTTTCCATCTGACAAGTCAGCAGAGTGAGTCTGAAGCAGTCATTCCTGAGCAAAACTAAAAACGCTTTCTGAAGAGGGTCGGGAATACTGTGGGATTCCTAATGTTTGTTACAGTTAAGAGTCAATTGCCTTTTCCTGTGACATCTGTGAAGGGAAAACAAGGGATGCCAAACAAGGACATCCAGTCTTGTGACTGGATTAAACTCGTGATAGTGAGGACAGAGGGGTCACCCTTTCCCAAGCAGCAGAAAGTGGTAGTTGATCTTTTGAGTAGGTTGCTGCCAGATGGACTTTCTAATGAAACTGTAGCTCAGTATATGCAGCGTAGATCTTCTCTCTTCCCATAGTGTCATTTCCTGCTGGCTTTACCTTTCAGAAAAGCCTCAGCAAACCTGAAAAATTCACATAAACCAAATAGTAGAACTTGTTGCTGCTGTTTTCCAGTTTTTCTTCTGCTTCTTCAGTCATCCTATTGAACAACCACAAACTACATGTGCAGCCTCATCCTATTAACTGTTTTAATATGCAAATATCCTTCTTTTTTTTCTCATCACCTGAAAGTATAGAGCATAGTTTCATGTTTTCATTCTGTACTGTTATTTCCTTTCACTATTTTTTTTTCATCTTCAGCTTGTGTACATAAATGAAAATAAAGAAGAGCAAAGCTGTGTTGGAGAATAAGGAATGTAGGACAGCTATACACTGTGCATTCAGATGATAAACATATATTAATCCATTGTCAGGACCTCCATCTGAAAAGACTTCCATTAGGACAGGAGAGACTTGGAAGGGCAAAGAAAGATTCTCACTTTGTTTCGAAGGCTCTGAATTTACTGTATCAAGAAAAAAAAGCAAGCGAAACAAAACAAACCAACCACCCACGTCTCTTATTATGCAGTTGATAATCCCAGGATTCAGTTTAATCCTCTTGTTAAGTTGTCTGGCTTCTGTCTGCTCAATTTAAAGCTGTTCTTTCAAATTATGCTTTTCTGGGTTTTTGTTTTGACCTCTAAAACAATTACATGCATTTGTGAGTGAAGTTCCCTGCAGCCCAAAAGTTCCCTCTCTGGTTTGAGCAATTATTCATTGGTGAAATATCCTGTCTGGAGTTGGGTATGTGCCAATAAGAAGGCTATTATGATGGTGTTTTTCTGGCACAGTTGGATGAAGATTGTAATATGACTTCATCTCTAATGCACATTTGATAGAAGTAGTCATTTTGCTGTTTATTCAAAGGTTTTGAGGCCAGGGAGGCAATAAGATCATCCACTTGCATAGCTAAATGACTGGAGCAGTAAGTTTTATCCAATGGATTTTTCATTGAGTGTTAATACTTGCTTTTGAGCAATGACACACTTTTGAGGTAACATGCAATTTTAAAAGATTTCTGTAGTGAGACAAATTCAGACTCCTTTTTGGTTTACATTCTTTGAAATCAACGTAGACCTGAGTTTGCTACACTGGAGAGTTATTTCTGTACACGTTATGTATCTACAGGATTCATTATTATTTTCTGAAAAATTTGCTTGGTCTGTGCTCAGCTGGTTGGGATTCAATCCAGAAGCCGTGCAGCCACAGCAGTGAGTTCTCATGCTTCATCTAACGAAGAGCTCAGGCTCTGTTAATGGAGCTATATAGCTGGCTGAAACTCAGCTGCTTCATACTGAATTCCTTGGTAAAATGACTGCTTTATCAAAGAGATCAATTGATCATAGACTAACCTTCTCAAATTGTGCATTTGTTAGTCCTCAAGCAGTCATGCCTCTCTTGAGACTGATAATTTATGTCTGACCAATGAGCTGATTACTAAACTATATGCAGTCTGTATTATAGTTTTTATACATTGTAAATCCTCTGCTTCATTTGATTATTTGTTGCGTAATTAATTACCCCACAGTTTAAAGTGAGTCTATTTTTACTTGGGCTGGATCTATTACCATGTTCTAGACATTCAGTCTTGTTTGGATTTTGTGCCTTACTAAAGACGTCTTCAGATTATCTCCTTCAGGAAGTGTTAATACAGTTAATTAAATCTCATCTCCATCTTTTTATGAGCTGCTTTATGGCAGTTACCTGCAAGGAGATCCTTGAGTTCTGATTTGAATTGATTTGTTTCTATTGTTTCAAACTTCTGTTTGTTCTAATTCCTGTATCCACTTTGCTCATGAACTAAAAGGACCTTCCAACTTTAATTGTTGCTCCCCTTTCTTATGGAACAGTGGCTTTTAGTCCATCAGTGTCTTCTTAGAGAATTCAGTTTTCTAATTTTTTCAGTTGTGATTGTTCTCAGTTTTAGTTGTTTTGGGTTTTGAAAATTAGAGATATCTCTCTTTTCTAAGGAAAAAAAAAAGCCAAATGGAGCACATATTGCAATCCAGAGTAGAATTTTTTTAGTGACTGTGTTCTGCATGCTGTTAGATGGGGCTTATAAAGTCAGGTCTTAAAGTAACCTGAAATTTTACTCTAGTGGTCCCAGCCTTTTGCACTTTTTTTTTTTGGGGGGGGGTATAGGTTATGAAGGGGAGGAGAAAGAAAGCAACAACTTTGTCAAACTTGGAGCCAGATTAAGGATCATCTGTTTGCATATCCCATGCTTGATTTATTTTTTTTTTTTTTGCTTCACAGTTGTTTTATCCCAAATCTTTCACTTGTAAAACCCTAGGTATGATTTGGAACATATAGCAAAAGCAGATGTGTGTTATGTCCTTCTGTTTTGGTCACTGTTTTCTACTTCTTGATTTTTCTTATTAATTTAAAGTCTTTTTGGAAAAAATATTCTCTAGAAATGAAGGTTATGCATCTGTTTTCCCTAATTTTTTTTTAAGCTTGGCAGCACTGATACTTGTCCAAAATGGCACATTTTTTCTTCCTGCGTGGTAGTTGGCCTCCACTTTGTGCATCAAAAAGCAATGAGTATAGAAAATACAGCAAAACTATCATATGGTAACAGGGTGAATGTGTGTTTTATCATTGGTGTCATGTGGCACAAGACTCTTTGGTTTGGCAGGTTCTTGATGTGGTGTATTCCTTTAGTACACAGACTCAGGTTCTTCGTACTTTTCACTGAAGACAGTATGGCTTTGCTGATTATGTCTTACTTTCAAAAAATACAGTTTGCACCACATTATCTTTTTCAGGTCATATTTCAGGAAAATCCACTGTTCTTGCCTTTTAGACTTCTTAGCTTTTGCAGTAGGATTACTTCTAGTAATTTTTATCTTTAGTAATGGGCAGCAATTTGGGTTTGAATTCTTTTTGAATTCCTAACCGTCTCTTTGCTTTCCTGCCCTGAGTATTATTGGCATCTTGTACCCATGTGATGGGTAGTAGTGATGTCTGCCCTGGAAGAATATTCAATGACCTTAGCATGCCTGCAAGGTTTACCTCCTTACATACTCCCTGGCCCTGGTGAAATTCAATGAAATTCAAACTGACTGGTTTTGAATCAATTCTGCTGTCTCTGAGAAGCCCTTAGTATTTTGGTAAGAATGGCATGAACTAAAGAGCAGTTCCATTTTGACTACTACTCTCCAATATTATCAAGTCAGTTGTGAGGATCCTACTAGACAATGCTGCTATAGGCTTCTAAAAAGATCTGTAAGGAGTAAATAATTACCTCATAGGCCTGGTGCCTGTCTATTCTTGCTCAACAGTCTCTAGCATCCAGACTACAATGCAAACTTCTGCTTTACACGTGTGCCTGAAATGGGGGTCCAAACTGTAGGCAGAACTTTGAATTTCCAATGTAATAACCCTCATAGCTAACTAATAGTTCAGTGACTTCTAAGTGTTCAGAGATCATCTATAAAAAGAAAAAAACTTCTGGAGGATGTTGTCCATCTGCATTTCTGATAAAAGCAATACTGAGAGTATTCAAGAAGGTCAGTTTTGCAGCTGTTCAGTATCCTTTCTCCATTATGACATGAAGTGTCACAGAAGTACATCAGCAGACACAAAACTGAATGTATTATGCTTTTCTAGCTTAGGGCATGTTTCTCTGTGCTTGCAGTTTACAGTAGCTATCTACAGGATCCAGCTGTTCTTCCAACTCTGTCAGACACTAGAAGGTTTTTGGCAGGTTCCCAGCATGCAAGAAGGGAGTTTGTTTTCAAATAGTCAAATGCAGCTAAAACTAGCTTACTTGCTAAAAATAGTGGTAATTATGCTGAAAATATTCTACCTTCAGGGATCTGGTTTTCCTTGTGAAGTCTGCTGTGAAGAATTTAATGTTCAGAATTTAATATTAATCTTGAAAAATGTCCTTTCCATCTTCATGGACTCAGGAATGGCTTTTTCTTCTCTTTAGTGTGCACTGACCTAAAAAAATAAAGCAAAACACCACAACAGCAAATAACATTTTTTATCATAAAGCCTAGATCCTGCGTGGATGCCATTAGGCCAACAAGCATGACTTCATCAGTAAAGACATTTGCTGTTGGCTTTCTAGCTTTTATGGCCTCCATTGAGATAAAAATAATAATTGTAAAGGAATTGAGACATTCAAACCATTTCACCTTGGTTCAGAACCGATTTACGAGACTTGCACTTGGCTTCAGAAAACTTTAGCATAGCAGCTTTGGTCATCAACACGTCAATTACTTTCTGATTTTGAAGGGCTAGAGGGAAGCAAGCCCAGCTTAGATTACCAGAAGTACAATGCAGCTATACTCAAGTTGAAGGAGTGTTTGCCTCACTGATCCACATACTGCTTTTGAGATTGGCTCACATGTTCTGTATTTACAAAAGACAAACCACAAGATGTCTGTAAGATTTGTGGTAAGTCATGCTATTTTCCATACAAGGTTTTGCCTTCAAACTGTATTTTAGCTTTTCAAATTTAATTACTGACAGAGATATTTATTGCAAGTCTTGAATACTACTCACCAAAGGGGTACTCCCTCAGTTATAGAAAGTGAATTTTGAGTCAATTTGTTGCAAAACAAATCTCTCTGATTTAGAGACAGATGTTGGACTACATATTCTGTGTCAATGGTGGCTTATCTCAAGGAAGGATTTAGATGCCAGCTGTCCTTATCCTACAGTTAAAATCCATTTCAGCTACTACAGTGGGATGTATTATCTGTGGACACTTCTTGCATGTAATCCTGCATGTGAGTAGCTGAGTTCTGGGTGCATCTCAAATCCTCTGTGGATTTCTTTTTTATTGTTTCTTCTACTTTTCTACTTGGTTGTGAAAAGTGAATGTTTGCAGAGGGGTGTCTCACTCATCTTTTCATACTGTCTAGAACTAAATCTTAAGATAGGTGCTTTAATGCTAGGATGGAGAACATACGAATGTTCTGTGGGAGCCATGGGTCTCTGGAAGAATTCTTGCATGACCTTCTTCAGATCTTATAATTCAGAAATGCAGGACTTGGCATTGTTTAGGTAATACATATTTGGTCAGTATAGGTCATGACAGACAGCATGGTAGCTGTATTTTTACTTAAAAGCCATGATGTTTAGCAAGGATCATTACAGCAAGCAGTCAAGTTCTGGAGCTGATGTAACAGATAATCTTCCTATCAAAAATGCTCTTATCTTTTTTCAGAAGCTCCTGAGAATGCTGATATTAAACATTTTATTCATTCTTGTTACTGAGAGGAAGCTGCTGAGGAGTCCCAGCTGCAGCCTGGGAACAATTCTGGTGTGAGCTTCTGAGTTCTGTAAATAACTGCCTTTCCTTGTCTGCAGCAGCAAGCAGGAAAACAGGCAACTGCAGAAGGATCTTATAGGAGACTTTATTGCCTTCTTTTGTCTTCAGACTGGAAAGTTTGGATGCCCATGTTACCCTAAATCACTTCAGAGGAAACCTGCTGATCAAGATGTGCTTGATGTTGTATTAGGGAGAGAATCTACTTTTCCTTGCATGCCTGCAGCACCATTTATTATATTCATTGTAAGACTTTTTTTGCAAAACAGAAACAGGAAGCTTGACTTAGGGGGAAAAAAAATAACTAACCATGAAGTAGATATCTACAGAATTATAAAGTTGTTCGTTCATCAGTCAAAATCTGGTTTTGCAAGAAGAAGGACTGAGGAAATTCTGTAGCTGTATGCACTGTTATAATTTTGTTTAGGTCACCTTATAATGTGTCCAGCTCTGGACTGAATGTGAAAAATGAGCACTGACAAACAGGATTAACAGTATAATCGCTATTATGTAATCCCTGATCTTTTTTTTTACGCAGGATGCATCAGGTCTTTCCTGTTCAGTGACATTAGTAAATTTGGAAACGTAATTGGTTTATGTTACTGTCCTACAATACAGCCATATTCAGGTGACCTGAATTCCTCCTAGCTCTCTATGCTTGGTATTTATTAGCTAGTTCTAGACTGTGTTTCTTCATGTTGAACTGCTTACACATATGACTTATCATTAAGGTAAAAGAGACAAGTTTATGTCCAGGGTTCTTAAACCCTTGCAGTAACTTCTAATACGGTTCAAGAACTAATGAGAGCCTTAAAATTATAGGAATCCAGTATTTTATGAAAAAGTTGTGTAATAATTCTGATTCCAGATTTTGTAGTACTTTACACCATTACCATCCATTGCTTCATTTCATTAAAATGTGCATCGTTAATACTGGATTTATTTTTAAAATGTGCAAAAATGTTTTCTAGGCTGAAGCCAGAAACACTTGAAGATGATCTTGATAAATATGCTGCAAGTGCCATGAAAATGAAGAAAGAAAAGGTTGATCTTAAAGAATTTTCAGCATACTTGGAATTTCCAGTTTCTCACACAGTAGAAAATATGTTCACACTTTTTGATGAGGTAAGAAATGACATATTAAAAAAAGTTAATATTTTTTATGACTTCCACTGTAGCCTACTTCTTTTCCAATTGCATTCACTAAGATATGATTTTGAGCATTTCACCATAGTATTTGCCTACTGCTTTTCACTTTCAGCAACATAAGGGCAGCTGTCATCAGCTAAATAAAGCATTTGTTCAGGTAGAAGTTAAAAGGAGTATCAGCTGGAAAAAAATTATTACTTTCTAGATGCAAAATATGAAGAGGAAGAAAGGTAGAGTCAGGCTAAACCTCTGCTGCTGCTCATTGCAACTCAATGCAGTGTCTGTTAGCCGATATTTCACTTACCTTGTAAATAAATTACTTGTTTTTCTAGGATGCCTGAAACTTGAAGGACTTTTCATTCCTCTGGCAGTCAGAATGGGGAAATTACTATTATCTTTGTCTGGATGAGGTGCTGTTTGGACCAGGAGGTGGATATGTCTGCAATGTTCTCTCTTATACCAAAGAGCAGATGTCTTGTATTCATGGCTTAAATTAGGCTGCGTTGTCCTCTGGTTCTGTGGTTTTAATTTCAGCCAAGTAATTCAGATGGTTTAATGTAAAAATCTTAGATATGCAAGTGAAGGGTGACTGCAGCAGTGTCATTTAAGAATATTTGGACTATGACGTTTGACTGAGACTCCGAAAAGGGCATGCGCAGCTTTCACACAGGTTCTTGCCCTCATGTGATTTCATTTCAGTGAGACTCCATGACACATGTAACTATCTTTCTGAATATTCTGCATCTTTAGTAACTGTTTGTTATTTATGAAAAACTGCACTGTTTTGAGGGGAGGTTTTCCTTCACAGAATGAAGATGGTGTAATTGACATTCGGGAATTTGTCATTGCTCTGTCAGTTGTCTGTAAGCCATCCAAAACTCTGGAAACAATTCAGTTGGCATTTCAGGTAAGCAGCATTTTCGTGCTTTACATGGTTTACTTATTTTTAGAAATTTTTTATACTGCCATTAGACTTAACAGTAAGTTTCACATTCCCTTTTAATACTTTATTACATTTTAAAACAATGGAAAGTTAGATTAAGAGGTCATGTTAAGAGCAAATCCATTGCAAGTTTAAGTTGTGTGAAATTATGGAAGTTTGCAGTTTGAAATTGTTCTTTGTAGAACTCTGGTAGAATCCTTCTCAGCAAGTTGAGTCTCAAACCTCAAGTCCTTTGTATTGATTCCTCTAAACTAAATGCTATTAAGTTGTAGAATGTTTGTAGAATGCTAAGTTGTAGAATGTAAACTCTTAGAATATTTAAATCAAATCATACTTTTCAAGTTAATAAAGTATTTTAAAAAAATTCCTACATGTTAGTAGAGATTATTTTTTTATCTCCTGTTAAGATTTTCTTCCCTCTTAGTCTTAGCATGCTTCTGTGGTGGTTCTGCAGTCGTTTTCCAGACTTTATGCTTCCTGGAAGTGCTTCTGATCTTGTTCTACTCTCAGTGGTTTGTTGTAGCATCAGCATAGATCATTAATAAGGGCTTTCTGGGAAAGTGACAGCAACAGTGCTTAATACTTGTCATTCTGTGGGGTTTCTGACACCTTGAATTATTTCTTTTCCATTGATTTCTTCAATATTGCTATTTCAACATGCAAACTCCGCTGTATCCTGCATCATCTTTTCCCTTTGCCTTGAACTCACATGGTCTTTCATGTTGCTAAAACTTAAAAGTACTAACTCTTGATGCTGTCTTCACTGGTTAATGCATGGAGCTGAGAACATTCAATTGCATGGCACTATATATGTAGCCTTATTTTCCAGGTAGTTATTTTCAGGTTCTTCACCATACCTGTGTAACCTTAACTGTGTCACACTAAAGAAATGACTTCCTGTGGGTGCTTACTGTTCACATGTATATGCTTACCTGTTGACCAGAATCAAATTTGACAAAGGAGGAACGAACAAAAATATGTAGTTCCTATAAATATTGGGGGAAATCTGTCATTAGTAGCTGCTGCTACTTACTGCTACTTCTGAGGCACAAGCAGAAAGGTCTCTGTCCTTACTTGGTCAATTTGATCTATATAGTGGCATAGAGAAATAGTCAGGTGCTGTTTGGTCAACTTTGTGTCGTCATAGTAAAATGAACAAGCTTAAAGTAAACTTGAAGGGGGCTTTTGGGAAATATTTTAGTGAAATTTAGCTGTTGTGATTCATAATGCACAATATAATTTTACCATTTGAGAGGAGGAAGAGCTCAGATCGGACAGTTATTTTCCTTTTGGAAGCACTTGAATTTAATAGAACTGTTTCTTAGTAAAATTTCTGCTCTTCATTATCTGCTTCATTCTTCAACTCCTAACACATAATTTTGAGTTGCCTGGTTAATTGCAAAGTATAAATTTAGCTGTAAAACTACAAAGATGATTTATACATGTATTAAGAAGGGGAAGTGGGTATGGCTTATTTTATCATGCTAGTGATGATTGGAAGGGTTAAGAAAAGTCTCAAGCTGAGGAAATTTTGCTCATTATTCTAGCAAAAAAGGAAAGAGAACCTTTTTTTAATCCTTTCCTACCTCACATCCTGCCTTAATGTACCGTAAGATATTCACAGAGCTTATTTGGAGTTACTGCAAGTTCTAACCAGTTCATGAAGATATGACTTTGAACAAGTTCTGTCCTCTGCCACATGGTACTTTCTGCCATTGTCATTTGCTCTCAGGGAAAGTGCAACATTTCACATAGCTACAAGTTTTCAAAGTGAAGGTGTTTGGTATATGGCTGAAGAACTTGAAAAATATTATCATTGTATGCTGATGATACAAAGCTGGGGTGAGTGGCTGATACACCTTAAGGCTGTTCTGCCATTCCACGGGACCTTGATAGGCTGGAGAACTGGGCAGAGAGAAACCTAGTGAGGTTCAACAAAGGCAAGTGCAGGGTCCACCTGGGGAGGAATAGCCCCCAGTACCAGTACAGGCTGGGAGCTGACCTAGTAGAACCAGCTCTGTGGAGAAGGACCTGGGAGTCTTCCATGAGCCAGCAGTGTATCCTTGGGGCCAGGAAGGCCAATGGTATCCTAGGGCCCATTGGAAAATGCGTGGCCAGCAGGTTGAGGGAAGTGATCCTCCCCCTCTACTTAGTCCCAGTGAGGCCACGTCTGGAATACTATGTCGAGTTCTGGACTCCATAGTACGAAAAAGACAAGGAGCTACTGGAGAGGGTCCAGGGGAGGGCCACAAAGATGATTAGGGGTCTGGAGCATCTCTCTTATCTGGAGAGACTATGGCAGCTGGGCCTGTTTAGAGAAAACAAGACCGAGGGGGGATCTCATCAGTGCAGATAAATATCTCAAAGGTGGTTGTCAAGAGGACTCCTTTCAGTGGTGCCCAGCTGCAGGACAAAGAGCAATGGCCATGAACTAAAACACAAGAAGTTCATCCACCTCAACATGAGGAAGAACTTCTTTGCACTGAGGGTGGCAGAGCACTCAAAACAGGCTGTCCAGGGAGGTTGTGGTGTCTCCCTCTCTGGAGATATTCCAAATCCAGCGGGACATGTTCCTGTGTAACTTGCTTTAGGTGACCCTGCCTTGGTGGGGGGTTGGACTAGATGATTTCCAGAATCCCTTCTAACTAATGATTCTGTGATTGTGAAAAATAGGAGTTACAGGGCCACCAGATTTCTACAGCGGTGGACAATTAAAAGAGATTGGGGGTATTATGGCAATCAAGTCTAAGAGCAGCATTCCAGAATAAGAGCTACACATCCTCCCTTCTGAACTGCTAGTGAAACTAAAGGGTGTTGTAAATCTTGTCAATGTGATGCGTGTGAACCTGACCACCAAGTATCACCTGACTACTTGTTCTGTGAAAATGTAGCAGGTTTTATTAAACAAGTCTTGGCCTTGGAGCTTTTCCTGTGAAACAGTGTGCAGATTAGGTGCTAGAGAAGAAAAGTCAAGATTCCTGATCTAATCATGAGTGTTGTCTTCCGTGGAACTTCAATATTTTTATTCCACTAAGGTGTGCTGTCTTGTGACAGCAACTTCTGCTTGTGGAAAAATGCACCCTTATGCCTGTTTTGTTCAATCTCATCAGTTCCCACCTTCTTAATGATGTAGAGAAATTAAAAGGAAGTTTCCAAACTAGCATTCTTTACATGGTTCGATATTTACAGTGTTGTCATGCTTGAAAAGGAGACAGGAATGTTTCAAAAACTATTGTCTCATGTTCCATTGTGTAGGCAAATTGAGTTATTTTAAGCAAGTTTAATGAAGCTGTGTATTTGATACAGGTGTTTTGAACTACACGGGTCCATTTTTTAGGGAAAAACACTGCACATATGTGAAGATGAAATGAGACTGTGAACAATTATTTTTAGTTATCAATCTATCAGTAGTAAAGCTAACTCTTTCTGTGAGGCAGCTCTTTTTCAGGATGTAAGAATATGCAAATTATTGTTTTCTAGAATAAGTATTTGTAGAAAAGTATAGGCCCATCGCTGTATGGGGGAAGATTCTGCTGATTAATACCATTTACACATAGGCATTTTATGCAAACTGGCTTTTGGATGTTGGTCAAAGGAATCTAGAGTTTTACATCTGACCAAGTGGAAAGGTCATCTACTTTATGCTGACCTTTTATCTTCTGATTTCACAGACTGTCTTGGAGTTTGGACATGGAACTCAATGGACTAAATATTATTCTCAGTTACATATTTGCAAAATATGTTAGCATTAAACAGTTTTGTCACTGAATTCCAGTGGTCCACTGTAATTCAAGTGGTTAGGCATGTAAGCATAGGATTTTTTTCTGAATATAGTAAGCTTTACTTTCTAAGCATACACGGGTGAACTGATGATAGATATATTTTACCCACACTAATCTGAAATCCTTAATATATCGCATCAGTCTGAGAGTAACTAGAATTTCCAATACCAAATTTTAATTTTGCATTACTTAAATGTGATGCTGTTTATAGGAGTTGGCATTTGGCTTTGCAATGATTTATCATGCTGTCTTGATTCGTAGCTATACCAATCAGAAAGTGGAACTATAACAGAAGAGGATTTAGCTCATATTCTGAAGACTGCCATGGGTGTATCACAGATTAATGTTACACATCTCTTCAGAGCTGTAGATGAAGAAGAAAAAGGAAAGATTACATACGGTGAGTAATTTAAGTGGGTCAGAAGTGTCACAAAATGTCAAAGTTGCCTGAACTCATGTTGATATACAATTATATTTTTATTAAACTCTACCTTTTGTCGTCTTGTCTTTAATGGTGATAAAAGCAATGCAACAAAGTAAATTTACATTTTAACAAATATGAGTTTCACCTTTGATATCAAGTACCCTATTTGCAAGTTTTCAGAAGTTTTCTCTTCCTTATTGGTACATAATATGTCAATTAACTCGATTAGAGAGAATGTCGATATGTTGATTAGAGAATATTCTGTTCTGTGACTTCCATGTATGTGAATATGTGTTTTTAAAGAAAGGTACCTTAGTTCTGTCTTCTTGTTTTGTCTCTTGTATCTGGGGGCAGGAAATGAGAGGGTTAACCAGGCTGCCTAATATGTAGTGTGTGATGTAGGTGGTATGGAGGCGAAAAAGTTGCATTTGAAAAATTGAGACCTGGGTGAATAAATTGTGCTGGGAGCCAAAGTACATGCGTGTTACTGCACAAAACATGAAGAATCTGAAGTAAGGCTCTAAATTTAGTTGTATCATTTAAGTATGAACTGAGTTGTTCATAGCCAGCATATCATGTATCTCCAGTAGAGGTGCTTATGATATAACCTGTTCTAATTGTTTTCCTTTAGGATAATCAGTATGTATTTAATTTGTAAAGAATTTACAAATTAGGATATCAGTGTTAATAAATCATAGTTTCTACACTAGTAATTCCTATGTTTCAGTCATACAATATGTACGTAAAGGTTCAACTGCAGAAATATTTTAGAGTTACTTTAATGATTATCATTGCCACTGCCCTTTCCTTTTTTCCTGACTACTCTTGTCTTCTCTCCTGGGTTCCTGCTGTACTACCCCTTTCCTTTTCATACCTCTCATCTGTCACATCCCCAGCATTTCCACATACATCCTGCCCATTGCCTTTTTCCTACCTGTCACTCCAAACTGATTTGTGCAGTGACTCAACTCTTCTCCCCACCTCCCCATTGCCAGCTTCAAAAATACCATCAAGAATCTTAAGCTGGTAAACCTAGCAGAACTCTAATTTTGGCACTCCTCATTGTTGGAGAATAGCTAAATTTGAAATCATGTACAAGTGAATTCAGACCAGTTCATGTGATTTACCAAGGAATTAATACTTGAATATTCATCTTTAATAGTTGCATTTAACCTGCACTTTTCCCCTGAGTGGTCAAAATCAAAGAATATCTGGACTGCCAAGCCACAACAGTGTCCACTGAAGTGCTTGGCTCTCATATTCACTATTTTATTTCCTGTAGTCAAGAACAGTCTTTTTTGAGGCTACACAAAGTAGGTAGTAGGATGGTTTTTACATAATTTCGTTAAAACTTTCCTTGGTTCCTTTTCCATTAAAAGCTATCATTCTGTAATAAAAATGTTGCACTGTGACTTTAAAATATCCAAAAGCCTAATAGTAAGAATAAATGTCTAAAATATTGTGGTAGAGAATTAGAAGAGGCAAATAAACCTTTGGTATTGCATTTTTGTCTTGAAAGTTCCTGCCATAAATATTCAATCTCTTGCCTTTCCTGAGAATATGTAGAAGTTTGCGCATGCTCAATTTGTTGCTCTTAATTACTAGGAAGGAGAGGTAAAAAACTTGCAGACTACAGAGTTCTGAAGATATTGTCCAGACAAGTTCTGAGAAATCAAAACATTGTCTGGTGGAAAAGTACTGATGTTACTTTGTACACACATAGCAGAGATGACTGCTCAAAGTCTCCCTCTTTCTAGGGTGTTGGAATGTGAAGCAAGAATTAGGTTTTTTATAAAATGTTATAAATTATCATCTCACAATATTGTTCTCTAAAATATTAAGACCTTCAAAATGCTGAAATCTTGAAAGTGGAAGGCAGCAATGACAGCTGCTGTTAGGTTGAAGCAAAACATTAAAGGGCATGTTTGCAAAAGAGTTTAAGAACTTAAGAAATTACTACTCTTGCTGTTCAGTGATCTTCAGCTGGAGGGCTTCTGCCCTTTCCCCAGTGAGCAGTGAGATGCTATGTCAGGGCGTGTAAAATGCTCATCATGCATTTTAATGCAAATCTGAGCCTGTTTACCCCTTCATACAAGGTGAGGTCTGGCCTGAAGTGTTTCAAGAGGGCTTAGATGACTCTTTGCAGCATCTCAGTTCTGGGGATGTGTTAAACTTAAGCTGAGAAGCTGAAACAAGCAATGAGGATAGCATTATGTTAACTGCTGCTATTTTTCTCCAAAGAGATCATATGATTATATATGTGTAAGTATTCAAATTTAGCATCCTTCTGTTTCAAAGAGCTGATTCTGTGTAACAACAATTTTTTTTTAGATGACTTCTACACATTTGCTGAATTGCACCCACACTTTGCAGAAGACTATCTCTATGCTGATCAGATGGGAGCTGAGAGCAGCTTGGAGACTTCATCTCTTTCTGCTCCTAATGGTATCTGTACTGACTTCAGCCCTGATAACACTGAAGATAAAAACAAGCCCCTACAGAAGAAACTGAATTAACACTGCAACTCTTACCTTCCTCTCCTGGTGAGAGGGTTGTCTTTTCTTGGGATTTTCACAAGTCACTCCAATTATACAGCAAATACCAGTTTTGTGTGTGAAAGTTCTTCTACCTTAATATCTTTCTTTGAATCATATGTGCTGTATTTAACAACATGTTCCAGGTTACTTTGGGAAAGGTGTTTTTATTTTTTGAAAAGGTCTTTGAAAGGCAAAAATGTGAATGTGCTTCATTATTAATGTTCATATTTAAAGGAAGCGGCACACTTATTTATATTCCATTGGTTAGTTTCCTGTACAAAGTGTCGCACAAACTGTGCATGTAAAAAGAAACTGTAGCTACTATGGTGTTAAGTGCACTTTGGTGATTAGTGTTTTCCCTAGTTTTGGGGATGTTTATTTGGGGCCAAACTTTGTTGTCCATATTTGCATAGTCAGTCCTGTTGACTTCAGTTGGATTATTCTCTTGAGCAGAGCAAGCATATTTTGGCCCTTTGTTTTGGTTTCAGTAAACAGTTTGGAAACAGTAATACAAAAACTTGCTAAGGATTATTTTTTATTTTTACTGTTGAATGACAAAATTGTTTTTCTTTCAATCTATTCCATGGTAGAATGAAAAGGAAGGGCTCTTCATCCCTCACCCCAACACTTTTCTACTGTAATCTTCCGGATGCAATTAAACATGAATTTTTTTCCAAACTGACATGCCACGTAACTGTTTGCAAATACATAACTAAACTGTGCTTTTCTCTTATAAACAATTCAAATCACGTCCACATTTTAATGGGAGATGTTTATGCAATTGTATTTGATGTAGATTTATTGGGGATCACAGGTTTCTTTTGTAGCAAGCCTGTACAGATAACACAGCATGGAACACATCATAGAAACTTCATTGTATCAGCTCAAGTTTGAAAAGGTTGCAGTTACTTCAGAGGCCAAGCCAGCAACAAGTTGCAGAACATCCTGAAGAAGTGCTAGTTACATCTCTATAGCAACATTACATATACTGCATATGACGTATATAAAGCTTAAAATAGTTTAAAACTGTTAAAAAAACCACCACACTGATTAATAATACTTCTTATGTTTCCTTTTATAAAGCCAGATGCCTTAACTACCATTGGAGGTCTCAGAGAAAAATCTAGATTATTTTAAAACCACAGCACTTCACTGATTAGTAGATGTTACAAAAGCCTCAAGGAGTAGGAAGGAGGACTCTGTTACAAAATAACTGTGATGGCAACTCTGCTTCTAAACAAACAAAAAAATCCTTCAAGTAATTTCTATGACTAATTTTGTAGGGCTATGCTAAAATGGGACAAATTTTAGCAGAAGGAAATCTGTTTGTACCAAATGCTTTTATAACTATTTTTTTAAGTAGCAGGAGGTGTTTTAAAGCTCATTAGGGTATTGGCATCTGTCCTTAGAAATACCTGTCCATGTTGGGGCACCTGAGATGGGGAGTAGCTGGAGGACAAGTCTGGAGGACAGAACATACTCAAAAAGAGAGATCAAAATTATCCTTTAATCCAAAGAAGAGGAGACTGGAGGAAGATGTGAAAACCAATGTGGAAAACATTGATATAGAGAAGATAGGAATGTTCTTTTCTCCACATGGGTGGTATATACAGGCTCTTAATTTAAAAGGCAAGTTAAACATTAGGAAAATTTCCTTACAATACACCTTGTTAACTTTAGGAGAATAGGTTATTCCAGGTGGGGTGAGGAGCCTGCCTTCCTTCACTGGATGTTCTGAAAACAGAGAAGACAGACAGCTGAGATGGAGACACTTGATTTTATTGGTCACAGGGAGATATCCCTGAGGTCTGTTTTCTGTGATTTTACAGTATGCATTTAATTCAGTATGTAAGGGAAGGCACATGTAGCCTGGACATGTTGCATCACCTCTATAAGGCTTTTTACGGCACGTGGCACAAGCTGGCTGTCTAAGATAGTTATCTTTTGCTTTGTATGTGAGCTTGGGATTTGAGAATTTCAGACTACAGGGGATGAAATAGAGTTCCCTCAGACATGTTTGAAAAGAAGAAAAAGGTAAGCTTAGTATCCACATCTGTGAAAGAGCAAAGAAAGATGATTGAAGTTGGCTGAATATGAGCGTGTCCAATTTGCATATATGGTGTGTGTATCTTGGGGGTCTGTTTTCTGAAAGCCCATAGGTTCATTTGTCTTCATAATTTTTTTGTGAAGATGTTTTTTAATTGTGGTGAGTGTAATGGCTATACTTGTGTGCAGCTAAGCTGTACAGAGTGACTGAAGGGCACTGCATCCTGTAATAGATGGGCCCTTAAACAGACGCCACACTGTGTGGTGAAGAGGCACTGGAAGTCCTGTGTGTCTGTGAGTTCAGACCAGAGCTGCCTGCTGAAGAAGGCCAGTGACCTGCACATTGATTGGTGAGCAGGTACTCTTGGTGGATGCAATAATTCAAAAAAAAAAAATAAAATAAAACATAATGCAAAACAACACTTAGATTCTGGAATGAACTGTGATTCTTCCTCTTTTGAGAAATTATTGAATGAGGTAGAGATGTAAATAGGATGAATGATAAGGTGAAGGATCAGCCTGCATGGAAACATCTTTAGATCTCATATTATGTCACAAAAAGCTGAGATCAATTAATATGATTCTGGTAATTTTAGCACCTGTAGAATATTAAGCTATAATATTAGACTGTCTTGTAGTGAGAGAAAGGCCACATTACCACAGGGTTGAGAACTCAGGCTCTTGAGGGCTAAGACCTGTAACACATCGCATGATTGCAGCAATATTCATTACAACTCATCTATCAAACTCTGACTCCTGAAGTGTTTTAGTAGTTCCCCATGAGAAGCCTTTTTAAAAGGCACCTGACTTGGAGCAGCTGGGTTGTGACAGTCCGGTTTTAGTGACTTGCTGCAAAGTCAGGGTTAGAAGTAGGACAAGAGGGCATGGCCTTAAGCTGTGCCAGGGGAGGTTTAGGTTAGATATTAGAAAGAAATTCTTTACAGAGAGGGTAATCAGCCATTGGAATGGGCTGCCCAGGGAAGTGGTGGATTCTCCGTCTCTGGAGGTTTTTAAGATGAGGCTGGACGTGGCACTTATTAGTGCCATGGTCTAGCAACTGTGGTGGTAGTGGATCAAGGGTTGGACTTGATGATCTCAGAGGTCCTTTCCAACCCATCTGATTCTATGATTCTATTCTATGATTCTAAGTAAAAACTTCCTTTCCCCTTCACCACACATTGACACATAAATGCTTTCCATTAAAATATTACAGATTTTACAGACAGATTGTTATATTTTAACTGGTGGTGTCAACAGCCCTAAATATACAGGGAGAGATACGAAGAAATTACTTCAGTTCTTTGCAACTATTTAACTTAATAAATGATCCTTAGACAGAAAATGCAGGGGTGCGAAGGTGTTTGATGTTTCTGATGAGCATTTTTCTCCTGTTATGTGATACTGCCATCCCTTCCCAGAAGAGCTCTTGCATCAGCCTGAATTTTTACATATTGTATGAGATACACAGCCAAAGCTTTGCTATTCTTGTATGGCTCAACAAGTATACTCTGTATTTTGAATATATTTAAAGTTACACAGAAAACCGTGATATCCAAGATACCTGAAGTTTCCGGGTTTTGGTTTGGGTTTTTTTCCTTCATATATCTCTTTCTAACCCCACTAAAACCAAACATGTTTGGGAGCTGCAAAACATGTTTAAACCACTATCTCTACCACAGTATGGCAAGTGTTATTACAGATTTTTCAGAGTCCACTGCTGTAAGCAGATACACTTAAAAGGCTTTATAGGTAATTCATAAGCCTTATGGAGAAACTAGGTTGTACACTTGTTTTATATGAATTAATTACACTGTACATTTCAATGCATTTGTCTTAGCTAGAATATTCTTAGCATGATAAATAGTGACCAGACTTGTGTGTGTTAGCTAATCCCACTTAGAAGGTGTAAATCCTTAGGCCACAAAGGTTGAAAAACAGACATGTGTGCAGAAGGGAAGTGATGCATTCTTTAATGACAAAGCTGCCAGAAGTAAAAAGAGCTAAGATTCGCACAGAGCTCTTTATTAATATTTTCGTGCAAACTGAATAGCTTTGTTAGCTAGTTTAAGCACTGGGCTGGTTAGAATATTTTTATATTCATAAAATGTAGTAAACATTTTTCTAGCAAAGTCATTGTTGGACTTCAGCATCTGATACATTTTCTAAAGCAGATGTGGTTTTATGAATTTACGAGTTCCCTGATAAGGCCATCTTTGGTACTGCCATTAAATTATTCTTCCTGCTTTTATATTGCCATGTGGTAAGTACAACTTTTCATGTTAACTATTGTAGTCTCTTTCTGCTCTTTGCTCCTTCAAAAATGGAATTCCATTTAAAAAAAAAAAAAGAAGACAGAGGAAAAAACCCCAACACACTCTGACTTAAAGAATACTAGTTGCAAAACTAGCAGCACATGCTGTAGATCCTATGATCTCAGAAAAAAAAAAACCACCACCCTAAGCACAGCTCTGCATATGTTATGGGACTAAACAAGAATGGAAAGACAACAAAATTCTGATTAGAAGCTCTGACCAAGTCACTTTCCTTCTTCTTTAGGTCAGAGTGTGGTGGGTCATAAGACCTTCTGAAATGTTGCATTTTGCTTAATGTGAAGCCTCTGGGTTTTTTTCCTAGCAGCCCTTTCATGAGTGCTCCAGAAATAAGACATAACATATGTGCTGCCTAAGATTCTGTATTAGCAAAACTAAAGTTCAGCTCCTAAAGCCATAATGAGACACAGAAGTTCCTTGTGAACAAAGTATTTCAGATACTTTGCTACATTTTAGGTATCTGAACTTCACCTCATTTGGAAAACTTAAATTACCAAATAATTCTGAATAGATCATTACAATAAGAAAAGGAGGAAGAGTACAAAATGGAAAGTAAGAATTTGTCATCAGTGCCATTAATTAAATCAGTTATTGTTCAGTCCAGCAAAACTGCAAGATCTGTTTCACATATGAGCAGGAAGGCTGAGATTGTCACTTAGGTAATTTTGCCATCCTGATTTGGTAGAAATTAAGCCAGCTGGTCTTCAGTCAGAGGATGATTTCTTGAAAGTACTGCAGCATCATGTATCCAAGTAACATCTTGGTCACCAGCAGTGCAGCTAGTGAGGTTTCATCTTCTCACCCTGCCTTTTTCCTTTGAATTTTGGAAAAAAAAATTCAAACCATGACAGTATTCAAACCTTGTAAGATCTTAAAGGTAAAATCCTCCAGCACCACCTCGGAGGTGATCAACAAAGACAATAGTTCTATGCTTATAGCTATGGCAGTGAACTGGGTATACATGTTAGTCACCAACACCTTGTGATCACACAACGCATAAATTATGTAATAAACCATGCATAAATTATATAATACTGATGTAAAACTACTGAGAGAACACAGCAGCAAACTGGTCATCCATTAGATGTGCCGGGGCTTGGGTCTGTGAGTATTTCCTGAATCTCCCAGTGCTCAAGTTACAGCAGTTTCGTTCTCTAGGAAATATTTCAGGTTTATTTCAAGATAATAATTACTTTGACTTCTACAAGTGGAGGAGTGATTTGTTTTGTAGAAAGCAGCTTCTTTTTCCCCAGATGGTATGATGTGTTTTATGATGTGTAATGGGATTAAACTGAAGTGGGTGATACCGAGAGAGGAGAGGATGTAAGAGGCTTATAAAATGGAGCATTTATGTTTCTGTGAGATATGCTAAGACATTTCTGCAGCTGTTGACACTGCCTAGATTGTCTTGCAAGATCATTAGGCAAAATAATTTTAGTAGTTGTGTGATGGCAGTGGCTGCTTATTTCATTCTCTTTAGCAGAGTGGCAGAGCAGAGCACTCCTGTGCAGGTTGGCTTTGGGAGGCCATCTGTAACTGATACTGACATATCTGCAGTTTTAAAATGATGAGTCTCTGGGAACGGAAATGATAGAATCACCTTAGCACACATCACACCAGCGTAATTAACTGTTAATTAACTTATCTCTTTGGGGTATTTCTTTTTATGAATGTAATTGTCATGCTGCTTGACTCTGAGCTAAATTGCACAGAGCCATATGAACATTAGAGCTCATTTGAGATTAGCTTAGGGATCTCAAAAAAGGTGCTGTATGATAATCTGTCAGTAAAATGTTAAATTTCAGGTTTTTTACTTTGACCAAAAATGTTAGGCGCAAGAGGAAAGTCATAATGACTTTTGTAATACTCTATTTTTATGCTATCAGTAGGGTGTTATTTAAGAATGCCAGTTCTGAGCCAAAGTCAGCTGGAGAAAAATCAGTTTGAACTTCTGATCCCAAACCAGCAAGTAGGAAAGCCCATCAAGGCTAGCATGGCAGCAGAGCTTTTACTCTGCAGCTGACCTTTTCTGACAGTAAAGAAGGATCTTTTCTGCATCTTGGGCTGGTGAATTCGGTTTACTGTATCTCTAGTTCTTGCTTGTGCTGTCTGTTCTTTGTAGAGAGAGCCTGAGGGAGACCTTTCTGCCTCTTAGGTGACATTCACACACTTTTCTCCCTGAGCCACGAGTGACAGCTGAATATTAAAGTCCTGTTCTGCTAATGCCACCCAAAACTAAGGGTTCATGTACTGTTTTAGCTTGTGCCTGCCGCTAAGTAAAGAGTTGCTTTTTCTTTTCGCACACTTCAACCATTGCAGATATGTCCAGGTAAAAGCAGGTCTGAAAGAGCTTATGAGATTCAGTTTGTTCCTGTGAACAACAAGAAATCAAATTTACAAATACAGTACAATGAAACCTTAAATGGGGTTGACTTCTGGCTCACTGTATCACTTTCAGTGTGAGCCTGTTTACTTCCAGGTTCCCAATACAGAATCTATAAATGTGATCGCAGACAAAGTCTCCTCATGAATACTGAAGAAAGGTGACACTCAGACACTTTTCATCCTACCATGGTATTGGAAATTAAATTCATCTGACGAGGTTGTTTCTAAGTCTATGAATGTATATGGGGAAAACCCAAATACATATCTTTTATTCACTATCCAGCATGAAGACAGTTTTGTATTTTAAATGCTAAAGAAATAAACCTTTAAAGATCTTTTTTGCCCTAAGTAGGTATATTTTTTGTTTTATGTTTTCTTTTATAATGAAGTTCAAGCAAAATATTTCTTATATTTCAGAAGGGACACTTAGATTAGCCAGTGCTGTACTTTATAGACTACAAGAACAGCTATAAAGTAAACATCTAAAATTGAAATTGTATTTTTAAATATGTGAATTAGAATTCCTTTAAGTCAAACATGTCTCCTTAGCAATTGTATATACTTAGACAAAAAGTGAAACTGTTACAGCTACTTGTCTCTATAGTTGTTTGTGTTTGGTGATTTGTTTATATTGCTTTCTCAATTGCTCTAAGGGTATTAAGAGCTCCATGTAAATCAGTAATGTTAGAAATAGAAGTCAGAAGTAAATTTCTTTAGAAGTGGTAGACTTTGTTTCCTGGACAAGGACCAAGACTAAGCATCAGCTAACCTTGTATTATGTACTATAAAACTTCAGTGTTGCAGCGTTGTGCTGAAAGTATTTGACATCTGTTCAACGGGACCACTTTCTAATCCTTTTTGTAATTCCCAGCATCTCTTCAGGTGTGTGAGACATTTCTAATTTGATCACAAGTATTAGTTCATCTTTTTGGAAGAATAAAACTGAGTAATCAACAAGCTGAGAAATAATTCAGGAAAAAAGTTTTTGATCTCTTGAATTATAGTTGAACTTGCATTGAGGATATAATTTCTATATTTTGGAAAAAAATATTGCTATGTTTTTGAATACACTTGAAACTTTAAATGCAAAAGCAAAAAAGTGAACCTTTTAAATGATCAAATTTTGGAATTTTCTCTTACCGCTACTGAATCCAAGTTAGGCACTGCCATGAAGAGGATGCTTTTAGTTGGAAACCTGTGCTGACAGAGCAGGAATCTGTTTTGTAGGAACTCACTTGGAAGGTATCACATTTTTGTTCCATCAGAGGTACAACTTCTGTTGTTGACTTCAAGGCTGCTCAAGCAGACCTGATGTGTTTAAAGATGCATATTGACTGCAAGCTTTTTATTACAAGAGCCCTTGGATATGCAGTGTAAATCTGTAACGATATATAGTGCTACTGGATAATAATGATCTGAATGCGTATTTTCTGCTGTAAATTTCCCTCATGTGGCTCCTATGATATGTGTACATAGACTATTACCTTTGCACTGAACTGACTATACTTCATAAATGAAGAGCAAAAACAAGTAGTGTACTAAAGATGACTGTACCTTGTGGTTCCAATTGTGGAAATACTTTTGCAGAACAAAAAGTATAGCTTCAGTGCTACAAATTTGATTTTTATATTTTTTATTAACATGCATGGAAGACTAAGGATAATATTTTTTAAAAATGAACTTGTTTTTTGTACATTTTTCAATGTTTAAAACTATATGATTTAACATTACCTCTGAATACCAGTGATCAGTAAATTTTTAAAGAAAATACCTCAATTTGAGTGTTCTTCTCTTGTTAGTTGTCTGATAGGTTGGAATGGACTATAGCGCGTGATGAAGTGAGCCGTATGATGTAGATGCCTAAACTGTGCTATAGAAGGCGTATGATGATTTACTAAAAGGGAACTAAATGATACACTACAAGTGTTGATGTGCAGTTACACAATCATGGCTCATTCTTCCCAACTGGACATTTTCCTCATGAATGGCTTGTAAATTGAATTTTCAGCGTGAAGCCAAATTAAAAATGAAACAAAAAATGTTTGGTTTCCTCTGGATTTTGTTTTAGATTTTTTTTATAAACAACACAGTTTACAGTAAGGGAAAGGATACAGACCCTATCTGTGAATGAGACTGAGTCTGTATATGTTTAGGTTTGCTTTGTTGATATATGTTCTCTGTCAGTGTGTGTAGGAAAACAGTGTTTCTTTACCTGACAACTTGGGAGCATGAAATACAGGGGCTTAAGGGGGAGGTTTGTGTGGAAAAAAAAAAAAAAAAAAAAGAAAAGAAAAAAACAATATCCCTGTGTGACAGCGATCTTGACTCCAGTTCTATTATGTGTGCTTAAAGAATATTGAAAGATCAAAAAATATTTGGAAAAGGTGCTCCAGAACTCTGGAGAATAAAGCTGTCTAAATTAGACTGAAGTAGCTCTGGCTACTTGCATTTGTCCAGGGAATAGCCAAGAAGGGATCCAACAGTTCAGATGCCTACATACCTGAAAACTTGATAATGGAGGGTGGAAAAAAGGCATACTCTGAGGTCCAGTGGATATAAGCTGAACCATTAAGAATACAAGTGAAACAGTGGGGAAGCTTACCAGATAAAGTACATATATTCATCATGATGTGAAGATTTCAAGGGAAGACTTGTTAGTGGTTTTTGTAATGTTATTCTCCAATTTCAAGTGATGAAGTTGTGATTTAGCCTCAGCTGGTGTCTAAGTACCATGCAGCTGCTTTCTCATGCCTAGTGGGAAGAGGAGGAGAATTGGGGGGAAAAAAGGAAAAACCTGTGTGTCAAGATAAGAACAGTCAGGGTCAAATCCCCAAATCGGAGTGGCAGAGACAATGCACTGATGAGCATATAGTCACTATAGAAGTGATAATACAGTGTTAATAGCAATTAACATAGAATTTAATTCATTGGCTATTCTCATCCAAAATCAAATTCCCTTGAGGTATGCATCGGAATTCCCAGTCCTTCCACATTACCCAGCAAATGCACCCAGGTCCTTGAGCAACAGCAGTCCCACAGATGGGTGTACCTTTGCCTGAGGCAGGAGTAACCCAGATTGTTTTCCCCAGCAGATTTTTTTACATGCACTATAGGAACTTTATCCCCTTCTACAGTAGGTGGAAATTCTGATTGAGCAGGGCCAGCCCAGCTGGCAGATCCCTTAGTGTTCATTAACCAGGTGGCATTTGCTAAATGTGTATCCTGATGTTGGAAGGTCCCACCTTGTTCTGCCTCTTCTTCCTGTTCTTTGTGGTGGCTTTGTTCTCCTTTACTAAAGAAGCTGACTTTTGTGTCCATTACTTCTTGTGTATAGGGGCAACTGATACCAGCACAGGCTGGTTCCCTGGTTCAGGTGCTGTGCCTGACACCAGGGTTGGAGTAACCTCAGTGCCTGTCACTAAGGTTGGAGTAGCTCCAGTTTCTTTTGTCTTGTCATCAGATTCAGAGAGCTTCTTTTTCTCTTGAGGATAATGAATAATGTCAAAGATTACCTGGGAGGCCTGGGCCAGGCCCCAGCATGTTGCAGTCCTTTGTGCCTCTCTGGAATAGACAGGGTGACAGCATACTTTTTCCAGATGTTTTACTAGCTTTTCCAGATTCTGCACTTCTTCAAGGGTGAAGTTCCAATATGCTGGAGATGCCCACTGTCCTAGGTACTTGCCCATGCTATTCCACACACCCTGCCACTCAGAAATATCCAGCCCCAGAGCAAATCTCTGGGTGGGATTCTTAAGTAGCTGTTTAACCTTAGACCAGCCCTGGAACACATGCAGGAGACATAGCAATAGGAACACGCTGGTTTGAACAGCCCAAGGATATTCAGAATTCTCAAAAGGTATCTGCTTCATGGATTGGGTCTCTGAGGAGAAAAGGTAAAGGCATAATTATTAATAGTTTCCAATAGATGGCTCACAAAGTCCAGAGCTGATGGCAGTGCTGAGTACAAACACCAGATTAGTTTCAAGTCCAGCCATTCCATCATATCATAAGACAGAGTTCCATTTAAAAAAAGAGTTACATTAAAATCATAACCTTGGCCCAGTTCCCATGGGTGATAAACAGCACAAAGCAGACACACAGACTGCAAGTAAGGCATCACATAACACAACTTTAAGAACAAGCACACTAACTTTGAGAGCAAATAAATCAACAGTACAATTAGCAGCTATTAAACTAATAATGCTTATATTTGTTCTAATGTGTTCTTGTCTGATTTGTTATTATCTCAGCCCGTTGGGCCCCACATCACATGCCAAAAAGAACTGTTACAGTTCAACCCCAGCCAGCAACTAAATACCATGCAGCCACTGACACACCCTCCCCCCCCACCCAGTGGGATGGGGAGGACAATGGGAAAAAGGTAAAGCCCGTGGCTTGGGATAAAAACAGTTCAATAATTTAAATAAAATAAAATATAACAATGTTATAATAGTAATAGTAATGAAAAGGGAGACAACAAAAAGAGAGAGAAATAAAACCCAAGAAAGACAAGTCCACAGTACAACTGCTCACCATTCTGATCAATGTCAGACCCTGTCCCCAGGCAGCAATTGGCCCCTCCCAGCCAACTCCCCCGGTTTATATACTGGGCATGACGTTCTGTGGTATGGAATATCCCTTTGGACAGGTCAGGTCAGCTGTCCCAGCTATGCTCCCTCACAGCTTCTCGTGTGCCTCCTCACTGGCAGAGCATGGACACTGAAAGCCCTTGACTTGGGGCAAGCACTGCTGAGCAACAACCAAAACATCAGTGTGTTATCAATATTACTCTAATACTAAACCTAAAACATAGCACCGTACCAGCTATTAGGAAGAAAACTAACTCTATCCCAGCTGAAACCAGGATTGGCGTGGATGCAGAGTTTCAGTATTTTCTTTTGCCTGAAAGAGTCTTTTCTGTCTTTTATGTGGAAGAACAGACATCTCTAGATGATAGCAGATGCATGTAATTTTATTCTAAGTAATAAAAAAGACTGAATATTGTATTTGTCTAAAACACAATTTAATCTAGTTATTTCTTCTTTCAGTAAGTCCTACTAGTCATGCAGCAATGTGGCATGCTTTCTTATGAAGAAAAGCTTTAAAACCTCAACTTCTTTTTGTTGCTTTTTCTTTTGCTCTAAAATGCAAATAACTTATGTCTTCTATTTTATGAAAGTAGATTAAACTAGAAAATTATTCAACTAATGCCAGAGGATAAAATCAGAGTGTGGCACAGTTTCACAAATGCTTATTCATTACAAAATGGAAGTGATTGACATAATTTAAATATTACAGATGTGTAGATGCATAAAATGCGTGTCAGATTTCTTTCTTCCAGAGGTAAAGATTCCCCTACCTGATACCATCTTGATTTAACCCCTCTTTTCCCTGCTGCATGCCTCAGGGTATCATGAGGCCTGCCAGAGGTGACAGGTTATAGCCCTGGCTTTGCTCTGCCCTGGCAGCAGAGCTCTACTCTGCATCTCCTGCCACTGAGCTGCTTGGATCAACAGGGAACCGATGGGGGTCTAAATCTGCAGCCAGCCTCTCCTTGCTGCTCTCTTGTTTTGGCATCTTTTCAGGTGACATGGTCTCTCCTAAGGTAGCAGCAAGAGCTGTGACACTTCACATCATTCCTTCTTCTCCGTCTTCATCTTCCCACCTTTCTCTACCACTCTCCTCTCTTAAAGAAGATATCCATCTTCATATTCCCCCATGGTATTTCAAAGCTCCATGTAACCTGCCACACACTTATGGTAATGCCCTAGACTGCCTGAACCCTTCACCTGCCCAAGTGCCTGTTTTCTCCCTTGTCTGTGTTGCAGGGAAATTCCTGGTTGTCACCTCACTGAGCAGTCATCTCTAACCCATATTTATGCCTCTTCTGCCCTAGTGTACCTTCTACCCGAGCTCCTCAGCTGAGGTGTACTTGAGATACATACCCATACCACCACTTTCTCCTGATTGCCCCCCTATGAGCGCATACAAGGACCACAAGAAGTGCTCCTTTGTCTCTCCCAGCAAAGGGCCTGGAAGAACCTTTCCAGCTCCCCCGAGGGACAATGTTTGGTAGCTCAGGCCTACAAGAACAGAGTGTGACTGCTTGGCAGGTGCACTGCCCGGAGGGTGCTTCTTCAGCTGCTGACGGATGGACACCTTCTTCTAGGTTCTGCCACTGCCCTTCGCTGTTTGCTCCTGTTCACAAAATCACAGAATATTCTTAGTTGGAAGGCACCCACAAGGGTAACTGAGTCCAACTCCTGGTCCTGCACAGGACCATTCCCAAGAATCACACCATGTGCCTGAGAGCATTGTCCAAATGCTTCTTGAACTTTGTCAGGTTTGGTGCTGTGACTACTTCCCCGGGGACCCTGTTCCAGCACCCAACCACCCTCTGGGAAAAGAACCTAAACCTCCTCTGACACAACTTCAGACCATTCCCTTGGGTTCTGCCACTCATCACCACAGAGAAGAGATCAGTGCCTGCCACTGTTCTTCCCCTCACAAGGAACTTGTAGATGGCTATGAGGTCTCCCCTCAGTCTCCTCCAGGCTCAACGGACCAAGTGACCTCAGCCACTTCTCATATGGCTTCCCCTCAAGGCCCTTCACCATCTTTGTTGCCCTCCTTTGGACACTCTCTTAGAGCTTAGTATCTTTTTTTATTGCGGTGTCCAAAACTGCACACAGTACTCAAGGTGAGGCCACACCAGAGCAGAGTAGAGCAGAAATGGTTTGGGTTGGAAGTGACATTAAAGATCACCTAGTTCCAGCTGCCCTGCTGTGGACAGGGACACCTTCCACTAGACCAGGTTGCTCAGGGCCCCATCCAACCCGGCCTTGAAGTGTTGCTTCTTTCCTTTCCCTGACTTTTTTTCCCAACATATCCCAACTACCTTGCAGTCTGTGAGTAAGGTAATTTTTTGTTAGACTGCCAAAGGATATTTTTATTGTTATTGTTGTTACTATTACAACAATTATTGTTGTTACTATTACATAATTATTATTGTTGTTATTATTACCTGGGGATGCTGGTCGACAGCCAGCTGAACATGAGCCAGCATGATGATACAGTCCATGGCATCCTGGCCTGTATCTGCAATAGTGTGCCCAGCAGCACCAGGGAAGTGGTTCTCCCTCTGTACTTGTCACTCGTGTATGAGGCCACACCTTGAGTCCTGTGTCCAGTTCTGGGCCCCTCAATTCGGGAAGGACATTGAGGTGCTGGAGCAGGTCCAGAGAAGGGCAACAAAGCTGATGAAGGATCTGGAGCACAAGTCCTATGAGGAGTGCTGAGACAGTCGGGGGTGTTTAGCTTGGAGAAGAGGAGGCTCAGGGGTGATGATGTCACTCTCTACAACTACCTGAAAGGAGGTTGTGGCCAGGTAGGGGTCCTGTGGCTGGGCCACTGGCAACAGGATGAGAGGACATAGTCTCAAGCTGCTGCAGGGGAGATTTAGGTTGGACATTTGGAGGAATTCTTTTTCGGAAAGGTTAGTTAAACACTGGAGGTGATGGAGCCACTGTCCCTGGAGGTGTTTAAGGGAAGACTAGACATGGCACTTCGTGACATGGTCTAGTTGACATGGTGGTGTTCAGTCACAGGTTGGACTCGATGATCTCAGAGGTGTTTTCCAACCTAACCGACCCTGTGATTCCGGGATTATTACCATTTCCACCACTACCGTCATCATTACTTGCCCTAACCCTTAACCCCGGGCGGTCCCTGGCGGGGCCCTGCCCACAGCGCCCCCTAGCGGCCCCCGCCGTGCCGTGACGCGCCCGCCGCGAGCAGGGCCGCTCCGTCCCCGCGGGGCGCGCGCGGCTCCCGACGCTGGTCGCCGGGAGGGGGGGCGGTGCTTCCCGCGCCCGCCGGAAGTGACGGACATGCCGGGGCGGGCGGGTGGCGCCTGGGGGATGCGCGAGCGGCGGCGGCGGCGGATCCCGAGCGGGGCTGCGGCGGGAGGCGGGGGCGGCCGCCGTCATCAGCGCCGCCATGCTGAGCCGCAGCTCGTTCACCAGCCTGGTGGTGGTGTTCGCCGTGTACGTGGCGCACACCTGCTGGGTCATGTACGGCATCGTCTACACGCGGCCCTGCCTGGCGACGGCGGCGGCCGGCCGGCGGGGGGGTGCGTCTGCCCTACCTTGCGCGGAGGCCCAAGCTGCAGGTGAGCGGGACCGGGACGGACCTCGGCCCCTCGGTGTCACCGGCTCCCCGGCACCGCCCTTCCCCTTGTCCCTGCCCTCGGCCCCTGCCCAAGCCTCTGGCCGCTGTCCATGACCCATGTCCCTGCCCCCGTCCCTGTCCCTGCCCTGTGCAGAGCGCCCGTGGCTGCTGGCACGGGGAAAGTGGAAGCGTTTGGGGTTTGCGTTTTTTATTGATTTCGTGTACTTGTTGGCACACACACACTGGATAGAGCAGCATTGCAGGAGGAATGCTGGGCCTGTTTAGTCTGGGGAAGACTGAGAGGGGATCTCATTAATGCTCGTTAATATCTCAAAGGCAGGTGCCAAGGGGATGGTGCCAGGCTCTTTTCAGATGTGCCCATGGACAGGACAAGGAGCAATGGACATAAACTAAAACATAAGAAGTTTCATCTCAACTTGATATAGAACTTCTTTACATTGAGGGTAGCAGAGCACTGGAACAGTCTGCCCGGGGAGATTGTGGAGTCTCCCTCTCTGGAGACATTCCAAACCCACCTGGACACGTTCCTGTGTCACCTGCTCTGGGTGCCCCTGCATTGGCAGGGGAGTTGAACTGGTGATCTCCAGAGGTCCCTTCCAACTCTAACAATTCTGTGATTTTGTGAGATGGCTCCACTACTTTCAACTTCCAGGACAGGTCATCCTTTTAAAATGTATTTAGTGGCTGGGTTATCATGTATTTTTGTCCCCAAAAGGAGCTGAAAGCTGTGTTAAGACTTTTTTTGAGTACATTATTTTCTATGTATATAACCTTCCTGTGGCTGGGGAATTAGTGAAGCCAAAATACAGACCTGTACTTTAGGCATAACAATGCATGGATTTAATATTTCCATACTCTGATTTCTTCATGCTGTGTTTTGATTTCAGTTAAGCGTGTATACTACCACAAGGTCAAGCATTGGTGCTGAGAGTAATATAGATCTCGTTTTGAATGTGGAGGATTTTGATATTGAGTCCAAATTTGAAAGGTAAGTATCTGAACTAGTAGAATCTGAGGTGTCAGAATTCATTCTTTAATTCTGAAGCAAAAATCCTCACTGGTGGTTACATGGACAGAAGTATGCATGAAGCGAAGTTAGGCTTCACAAACACAAACAAATCACAAGAATTAATAAACTGATAATACAACCAACTATGGGGCAATTAAAAGTTTCATAGGTTTCACACAGCTCTATCTCATCTGTTGGCAGTTTCCTATAAAAAGATCTGTGAAAATTTGGCCCAGTACAGATCGATTATTAAAAGGAAGGCTGGTATAATACTACTAAAGCAGTAACTTGAGTTTGAAATGCTGAGATTCACAAAGGTGACAGATCCTAAGGGAAAAATGGTAATCACATCTTTGCCTGTAACTCCCCTGGTAGTTTTCCCAGTCTGAACTGGTACCTTTGATCTTCAATGGGGGGGGATGCTGGCATTCCTAGAAAAAAAAAACAACACAGACTTCCCCAACAAGTTACCCCTTAGTGAAGGAAGTTTGACTGCCTGAACTTGGTATCTCTCAGGTGGAGTTTTAGCTTCTGTTTCATAAAGTGCTTGCTGCACTGCTATTCTTGCTTGCCCCATCTTTTCAAGGGGATCTCCTCCAATTAATATCATGTTTGGAGGGGGTGAGACTGCTTGTACAAATTCAACAAGCCGCTGCTGCTTTTGCTGGGTTTCTTCTAGGGTTTTTATCAGGCTTCTGCCTCTTACCCTGGAGCCATGAATTAACCTTATCAGTTACACAGATAATGCTTGCTCAGTTTACTCCAGTGATTGGCTGCCGTCTGGGAAGTGGATCCAGCTTCTCGGCATCCCACTGCATTAATATTGACTGGATTTCAATCTCACCCGATAGATGGCCAGACTTTGATATCTTGGTGGCTGTACACGGCACTGTTTTAGTAGCTGTTTGCTGACTGTGGCAGTCATTTGAGGTTTCAGCTTTAATTGAGGGTTGACATGCTACTTTGTCGTCATCAGATGTCAATGCAAACATTGCGTTTTGCTCTTTATCAGAACAACAGACTTGCTTTGAGACAGTAGTCTCTCAGCTCCTCCAGTGGACACAGTAAGTTTTAGTTACAAGACCATGTTTCAGAGAACATTACAGGTTCTACATCCTGCAGATTATCCTGTAAGATTCTTTCATGCGCATTCCAAAGCTCCACCTGAAGCTTTTGGATATGATCATCCTCGGCAACAAGCCATGCCTCTGCTTGTAGCCTCTTTTCCAGCTCAGCAGCAAGCAATGCTTCTGCCTGCAGCCTTTTTTCTTTGCATTGGCCACCCAGGACAGCAATTTTAGCTCTTTCTCCAGAGGTCTGTCCCATTTCTCTCCAGTGTTTTAAAATACAACCCGAAGGTGATTTCTTCACAATTCCGTCTTTGGAACCTGAAGAACCCACAATACAAAATAAACCAAATACCGGTTCCAAAAGCAAATAAACCAATGAGTCTGAACTCCCAAGTTAATATCCAAAATACCAAAATACCAAATACAAATTCCCAAATACTAGTTACCAAATACCCCACATAACACATAAAAAAGATCTACACAACTTATTTCAGTAAACCAGAAAAATGCCTTATTTTAAAAATGCAGAGGCATCTTACCTGTGTCTCAGAGTACAGGAACAGAGGAGGCATTATGCAAGGTTGCAAGTAGAATGATTTCTTGGCTAAAATAAGGGGAGTGACTTCATGGTTTGGGGCTCCAATTTAGAGTTCTGTGCTTGGCATACCATAACTGAGAAGATATTTTATTAATGCAAAGTGCATGGCAAAACTTTGTGATTTTCTTATTAAATTTTGTATTGTGTATACAATCTGTGATACATATTCAGCACATGGAAGGCTGTTTTTTGTGAGTGTTGTCATAACTTTGGCCCTATGACATAGCAGTAGAGGAAAGCAACAAAAGAATTGATGCAGTCCTGTGTTAGCTAGAGCAGTAAGGTATGAAATGGACAAAGATTAAACTATCTTAAGATAATAGTAAAACTTTGGAAATGCTTATATTGTAATATGTACTGGAGCATAAAAAATTATCCTGTCCAGGCATGCATCATTAGGACATACTAACTAGAAGTAATTGTTGTGTTCCAGGCAACCCAAATGTTTAGTAATAGCTAAATATTTCAGCGTGTACATCTCATAATGTATTTATTTTGTGTTTTAGGACAGTGAATGTCTCTGTACCAAAGAAAACGCGAAATAATGGCACATTATATGCATATATATTTCTTCATCATGCTGGCATTTTGCCTTGGCATGATGGTAAGCAGGTGCATATAGTAAGCCCTCTGACCACATACATGGTCCCCAAACCAGAAGAGATTAATTTACTCACTGGAGAATCAGCCACACAGGTAGGTAGCTCTTCCATCTACAAAAGAAGAACTGCAAAAAAAGTGATTTCTTTTATAGACACTTGTAGTGTTAGTATGTGATGTGCTTGCGTCTTTAAACTAAAAATGATATTGTGGAGAAAAAAAAAATCAAAACTCCTTGATTATCATGTGCCAACAGTAGACCACTCCCCAGAGCAGAGGCAGAACTCTTTCTTTAACACTGCTATTAAAACACTGCTCTAGTTAACATTAATTACTTAAAGAATTCATTGCTTTTGGTAGAAATATTGCTGTGTAATAGAATCGTAGAATCCATTCTCTGTGACAGCATGGAACTGCTTTCTATAGTGAATTGAATTTGTGTGAAATAATATGCTTTGCTATTGTAAAATAGCAGAATAACATATGAAAACAAACAGATATGCTGTTTGGTTAATCATCCACATCCTTTTGACTGTTTTGAAATATCATCTAATTACTGTACAGTCCTGTTTTCAAAGTGAGTTTTTCTTACTAGTATACACATTCCTAAGGTATGAAGATTAATTAGGTGAATATTCATTCTTGATGAACAAGGCTGTGATTGGTCACTCCACTTTTTCAGTGTCAGATTATGGTGGGCCTTTACAATCTACTCTGTTGCATTTGAGCAAAATACTTGATCTGGTCAAAATTAAGGTGAAGTGTTTCTTCATGGGCTTTTTTTTTGTAATATAGTTAATGACTCCATAGAGTCTGTGAGTTACATTATTATCCCATTCAAAATTTTGTGTTGTTCAGCAGCATGTATTTTTATTCTTCTTTTAAAGCAAATCGAAGCGGAAAAGCACACAAATGCTCTGGATGAACCTATCTCTCACTGGAGGTCAAGATTAACCTTAAATGTCATGGTGGAAGATTTTGTGTTTGATGGATCATCCCTCCCTGCTGATGTTCACCGTTACATGAAAATGTAAGCTGATGACTTCATTTTTATACATTTGCTATTATAAACTTATGGCACATTTCTTCAAAAATCCTCCCTGGCCACTGTTAGTAATTTTATGTTTAAATGGGCACTTAGGAGACAAGAATAGGCGCTCTGAATGCTTTTCCTTAGAGAGAAATTACTAAGTTATTGTGTACTAGAAAACCTGATTGGAGATACCTTGCTCCTGGGCAGGTCAGAGTTTAGAATACTTTATTTGTAAGGAGTTATCATGGCAGGACAAGCAGACACAAGTAAAATGCTCCAGCAGACTTCTGCAGCTTCTGCCTTTGTTCTCCAGTTGTTCTTCTAGCCTTTAGAGCAGTTACTGTCCCTAGACCCTTTCCAGTTATCCTTCTTCTGCGAGTTACCTGTACAAACCCCAAGTGCTGAAAACAGGCACAGGTGGCCTCCTATGGTATCTTTTTTTCTGCCTTTATGATTGGCTTTGTTTTACTTTAATGCATGTATTCCTGCATTATGTTATTTTTCTCAAGAAGGCACTAAAAAGCAGAGATAGGTTTTTAGGCCACTAGATGCAGACAGCAGCTTCTGTTCACAGCTTGCATAAGTCACTTCCAGTGTCAACCATATAAGTAGTGCTGTATTGGCTTGTGCTGTTGTATGATGATGCCTTTCTCTACAAGTATCCTGTTAAATCCAGAATTAGTTGCTTAATCAGCAGACTGATTAAGCAACTGGGGTTCTGGGATAGCTTTCCAGCCAGAAGAAAAAAACTTAGTAACTCATAGGATAGGCACATAACAAGAAGAGGTTGTTGAACTGGGGTGGATGAACGAGGATGTTTTTCTGGTCATGTTTAGATTTGCATCAGTGCTGTTTTGTCATTATATTGTACAGGAAATAGTTTGGATATGAAATAACCTGCTGCAATTCCACTAGCAATAGCTTTAATTGTAGTTATTACTTAGAAGTCTAAACCGCTTTGGTTAAACAACCAAGCAATATTTCTGAGCCTCAGTTTAGTACTCTTCTGTGTTACTGTTGCACTTTGTATATTTAGTATGCAGTCTTTCTTAGGATGCACAGAGACTTCTTTCTTTTGTCAACAACTAAAATTCAGCTTTCAGGCTTTACAAAGCTCTTTTAGATTAGTTCCATAGACTTTTACTGAGAACATCACAGTGCAGATAACTCCTTTTCTAGTGAAGACCTTAAGAATTTGTCTCTCTTAGAGCACTGGGCTAAATACTTTTCTAAGATACTGACAAAGCAATTGCATATAGGTTATAATTTGCTAAATAGCTTTAATCAACTTGATAGAGGGCTCAATGGTTGGGTGGTTTCTATTGGATTCATGCACATTGGTGAGGTGATAGAGCAATCCAAATGAGACCTTCTGTGGAAGAGATGGCAGGGGAGATTTCTGCTCCTTGGGCGCTCTCTGAGGTAGTATTTGGCCTCCTTGTGTGCACACCAGCCCTCATGCTAGAGCATATGATGCTGCTGACCTGATAGATGACCTACCAGGTGCAGAGGAGTGGGGAAGATGGTGGAGAGTTGTTATTTTTGCAATACGAGCAGGATACTTGAGACAAAGGATACAAATATATGGTGGTAGTCTTCAGCATGTTTCTCTTCCACGGAGTTGTAGATTTCCTCTACCCCGATCATGCAAAAGCTTCAGCATCATCACAACCAATTTCATTTGTCTTTTTATTTGCTTATTCTGTCTTTCTACAGAAGAGTAAAAAGAAACAAAACTTTTTAATGCAAATATCTTTCAGTGAAAGATTCTAGGCCAGTGGCTAATTTCTTGGTATGTGTTAAAAGAAAATGTGCCTGAAAAGATGGTGGGAAATATCTACATGGGTAGATCTGAAAGTGATGAATGAGTGCTAATTTGAATAAAAGTAGTTTGCTTTTTAGATCACTGCAGTCATAAAATCCATGTTTAAACATCCTAGGGTTCAGTTGGGGAAGACAGTGCATTACCTTCCAATATTATTTATTGATCAGCTAAGCAACAGAGTGAAAGATTTGATGGTGAGTAATAGAATATCTTTAATTATATTTAACAGTTTTAACAGTAATCTTCACTGTTGTTTTAATTAAGATTTTTTTCATTGTTTGTTTGCTGAAATGAAAAAGTATAAAAGCACAAAAGAACTCAATGACAGTTTAACTTAATGTGATCAACTGTGGTACTGCAGAAGCTGGATCCGGGTTTGAGATTCTCTTCTGGCAGAATTATCTGCCAAGCACTGTCTTCTATTCCACCAAAAGATATTTGGATTCCATTGTTTCTGTCTTTTGGGTGATATGGAGGACATCACTGTAGCTGTGGCAGGAGAAGTCTCATGAGTAGTTTGACTCCCTAACCTGAAGAAGTTGTGTTAGCATCCCAGAGTGGCTTCTGATATCTTCTAGGAAATAAACATATTCACATATCTACAACTGATAGTGGAGTTACAAGGACACAAGTCAGTAGCTACTCATTCTCTTATATCCACAAAATTCACTTGTGGTTAAATTTTCTGGTACTGCTCTCTGTCATGTTAGAGCAACTTGAGCACCTGAAAGCTTGATGTTGCAGTACATCCCATGATTTTGTGCTCTTACATTAATCAGTGGAATTACAGAAGGATAAAATTGTATGAGATTTCTGGAGATTGCCAGTACAGTGACCCAGCTCAGAGTAGGATCATATAGAGCGAGTTGCTCAGGACCTTCTCCAGCTGAGTTTTGGTTATATCCAAGTATGGAGATGCCATAGCCTCCCTGGGCAACTTGTTCTAGTGTTCAGTCACTCCAGAAGTAAAAAAAAAAGTAGAAAGAGTTTTTTATAAATTTAAATAGAATTTTCTGTATTCAGTTTTTGCCCGAATCTTCTCTTGTAGGAAATTATGCAGTTCCTTTGCTACAAGTTACACATAGCAGTCCCCTGTATCTAAAACATGTTCATCTTAGCAGCTCTTCGTTAAGCCTTGCAGTTCTTTTCAGTTGTACCAATTGGAATTTGGTAATTAGGAGTTACTGGGACCAACCATCTTGGGGAGTGTCTCAAAATTGTTAAATGAGTATGTTTGAATACTTCATCTTCTACATGAAAGCCTTAGTAGCTGTAAACTTTCCATAGACCTTCTAAATTCTCTCCAATTCATTAACTTTAGCTCAAAGAATTTTGCTACTTAGTGTTGGGGAGAATCTTTAAGAACTTGTATCCCTTCCACCCCAAGGTTGTTCAACAAAATAAAGTCCTGAGCATTTGTTACAAGTCTTGATAGCAGATAGTTTTGTCCAATATTTCCTTGGGTATACTTTTGCAGTGCCTTTATTAGCGGTTTTGTCCTTTGTTTTAAGTTTTTATATCACAGATCATTCAGTTCAATACATTCATATGAACTTCTAACTGATCAAGTCATGTACCCTGTTTACAAACAAATTCACATTCTCATGTTACTAATGACATTCCTGCAGTTGTCATCAAGTTACAGTTAATGCTGTTGTAACTCACTGCCTTGAAGTCATTAAAGATCCTGAAAAGTGCTACAGACACTCCATTAAAACTAGCAGACTTCCCCTCCAGCACTGACTCATGTGACACCTCAGTAGTGACTGGCCACACTGCTCTCAAGCACTGCAGAAAGAGTGGTCTTGTAGTAAATATACTGTGAGATGATGAGGGGTAAGGGAAGAGCAGGAAAGAATAAGGGAAAAAGGTAGTACAGCTTTTGTGGAGCCAGGTTAACATTTGGCTAGAGGAACAGATACTGTCTGTTTGCTGTGCCAGATCTAAAGTCATGGAGCTGAAGGTGCATTTTCCCTGCTTGTGCTAGGCTGTGTAGATTGTGAACTGACTATTATTTTGATCAAGATGTACGTCTTCTGTGGTAAGTACTGCGGTCCAGAGGTGGTGTGTTCCTCGTGTTTTTAAACGTGCTTGGCAGTGCTGGCGTTTTGGGGATTGCGCAGAATTTAAATTCATACTGCTTACATGCTGGTTTGTCGTATTGATTAAGTAGAGTGCTGGAAGTAATGTGTGATGTTCTGACGCTGTACTACAAGAGCAGGTTGTGTTGCAGAGGTTTGGTAACTTCAAGCTTTCAAAGGCTTAGTAACCATCACACTCACATCAAGGTTGTGAGGCAGCACTTGTGGACTTTTAATTGCTCAGTGAAAAAGGGTTCATTCTTCTAATCCTTCTATCTCCATTTAATTTGCTTTTGTTGTTGGAGAATTCCTGTCTCTGTCTTGTATTGCAATCCGATTTTCTCCCTATGCTACCCCTAACTTCTTAGTAGTTCTTTGTTTGTGGTACACTTGCTGCATGCTGCCTTGTAAAATTTACAGGCACTTGTAAAATTTTTATTTCCTGTCTGTCCTCCACAGATAAAATTTCTTTTCCTTTTCTCCAAAAATGTTAATGCTATCATGGGTAGACTGACAAGTTGGAAGGAGAGTAGATAGATTACAGGAATCCTTTAAAAAGGAAAAGCAGCCTAGCAGATGTTTATATAGTTTTTGGTAAACAGCTGTAGAATCTTGGCAGCATTCCTTACAGTCAGCTCTATCCACATTGGTTTCACCCAGTTGTTTTTCCTTTGTTCCATTCAGTTCAGAGATTCCTGGCACTGTTCTAGTTTCTCAAGCTTTTCTCCCTGCTGTATTCATAAAACTTTCTCAGCTTCCCTTTGTATCTCTAGTACACCTGCATGTTCTGCCACAGTCTGAAAAACTTCCAGGGTCTTGGGAGGGTGGTGAGATTGAGATTCATTTGTACTCACTGAAGGAAACAGTGAATGGGAGAGTGAATGTAACTCCAGTTCACACCTGACTGATACATGGGGAGGCTAAAACCATGTTGTGTGTCACAAGAATCAGAAGAAGCCCATTCATCTTGGCTAAGTGTCAGATAACTAATTACTGTAGAAATAGATACAGTGTAGAGTAGCAGGACTGAGATGGGAATCATGATTGGGAGTAATTAGGAGCCTGGAGCAATAGATCTTTAACTATTGCAGAGTTCCTGAGCTATCCCTGGAAATGTAAAACATACTACCTAAACTTGTACTGAAGTAGCTGCAGAGAATTCTGACATCTGAGAGGATGTTTGAGAGATGGACAACTATCATGCAGAAGGAGCTAAGGCAATTTAGGACATTTTTTTTCCCTCATCTTAAAGGGGCCTCAAGTAGTTCTCATCTAACTGAAGTGTAAATGATACAATAGAATTAGCTGAAATTTGTTTCTTTTGGGGCAAGACGAAGTTTTCTGTGACACCCCAGATCGCAAAGTATCTTGCTTAGCTTTAGCTGTGGTGTTTTCACTAGTCTGAGCTAGTAGCATCATCTTGCTTCCCTTTTCAGTTTCTCTCAAAACCAACCTCAATTTGCTAAAGTTCTGACTGTGGCAATTTTTTGGGGTTTGGTTTTTTTTAATATTCTAGTTTAGGTAATCTTAGCATTTACATTCAGAGAAGTACTGTCAAAAGAATTATCTCAAGTATGCTTTTCCCACTTTATGCTGCCATCCCAGAGGCATTTGTATACAGGAACAGTGAGGTTGATACAAGAACTTGAACAGAACAAACTGGTAATTTAACATTTCTTGGAAAAAACCCCTAAGACTTCCAGCATGATATAGAAGTCTAAGATCTTATTCCCTTTCAAAAAACAGACTTCCTAAAATTGTGTGATTAAATTATAGAATGATATATAAAAAGAAAGAATGGAAGTAATCGTTGCCATTTTTCTTCTGTTAAAAATGAAACTATATCTTTTTGAAATGCAGGTTATAAATCGTTCAACAACAGAACTACCTCTTACAGTGTCATATGACAAAATATCTCTTGGAAAACTCCGATTTTGGATCCACATGCAGGATGCTGTGTACTCCCTCCAGCAATTCGGTATGTTTATTTTTAATGTCTTTAGGCCAAAAAACTACAACTATCCCCTCAATTTGTTTCTTTTAAGTACACAGGTGACGCTTTTTTTTCTCATGCTACAAATCTTGCGTTGTTTCACTTTAAGTTAAAGATGAAAATATACGTTGACATGTGGTCGGAAACAAGAATACAGAGGTAAACCAGCCATTTTTAAAAGGAAATTTATTTGGATAGTACTCTGTCAAAGCATAAGAGGACATAATCAAGAGGAGAATTTTCACCATGGGTATCTCCTATCATTCGTGGAACAGAAAAGCTGGGTCAGTGGTACATAAGCTTTGATATAAGTTATATACAGCAGGTCAGTGTAGACATATATCTACAGTGAAACACAGTCAGGCACGGCAAAGTCTCTGAGTTCGAGCTTAGCATGAAGAAGGAATCATCTGGGTTCTGATCATACTGTTCTGACACCAAAACTGTCTGACCTCTTGCTTTGGCTCAGTTACATATTTATAAGGTAATTCAGATAAACTAAAGGCTTTACATGCATGAAACTTAAATTCTATGTTTCGCTTAAATGTAATGGGGAATGTATACACTTTCACTCTGAAGTTCATGTGCTCTGTTGGTGATGGTATAGCCAAGCTAAACATTTACTGTCTTTGCTTGTTTCACTGATGCACACCTTTGTGAGTCCAATCATCACTCTTAAAAAAATCCACATCTAATTTTCAAGGTTATATTTGCTGACTTAGTTTTCTGGTACAAAACTGTTGTTAGCTTCTTTATGCTTCTCTAAGGAGCTACATTGTAACTGAACTGGTGTTGATCTATGAGAGTAGGATTCTTTCTGATCCTCTTTTTTGGAGCTCTTCAGACAGCAATTTGAACTTTGAAGCTTCTGTGCTGTATTATTGTAATGTTTTTTATATTCTTCCAAGTTTATCTTTTTTTTTCCCAATACAGATAAATGCAGTATTCTACTAGTTTCCCAACAGACATAATGCTGCTTTCATACTACTCAGTGTTGGTTTTTTGTTCACCAAAATTTAGTCAGGGCAAGAGGGTTTGGTTATTCACTGTCATCTCTGAGCTAATATTTTGTGATGGACAACTTAACACTTAAAGCGTTGATTCTGCTGGGAAAAAATAATCTGCTCTGGTTCAGCACTGGTTTCAGAATGTAGTGGTGTAAGACAGAACCTGTGTACAGTGTAACTTAACTGAGAGCCTAGACTTTCTCCGTTTCTTTTGCAGTCTAAACATTTCTCATGTTTTATTGGGGGAGAGAGGGCAAGTAAGGAATAAAGTCATTCCAGGTAGAATCCAACTGCTTCTCCTTAGCTCAGGCTAATATATATTGAAGCTGCAAGTATGTCCTCTAAAAATAACTGTCTTGAAAGAATCAAGTAACTGCTTGCTCAGAGTTTTTATAGGGTATTTAGCCACCATCACTTCTCCATGATTTTTTGGTGAGCCCCCTCAGAATGGCATAATTGAAATTTTCATGTTCCATATCTTGGTTGTCTTGTGATGAACATGTATAGGAAGACCTATCCTAAGAGTGCTTCCTCTGCCTGGAAAAAAAGCTCGCCTAAGATGCTGCTTGTTCTCTGTAAGTTTGTAGATAGTGGATCATAAGGTTTGAAATCTTCCCTTTGGAAAAAATTTTTGAAAGATCACCTTAGGTTAGTAGCAAAACTCCAAAATCACTTGAAAATGAGTACATTCTTCTTACTGTGATGGTGAAGTAAATTGGTGCTGAACTCTCCAGTGTTGGAATTAGCACCAGTGTCATAAACGCAGCCTTGTGTATTTTCTGAGAACTGTAGACTTGAATCACACCATTGCATCTACAACTGTGTTTCTCACTGACCTTTGTTGTCCTTTACAGTATATTCCTTTTCTGACTTTTCAGCTTTTGATGTGAAGCTAACTCTTCTTGTGTATCAAACAAAAGTTCAGAGGCCAATTTGAATAACCCCTTTTCTTCCAACTTAGGCCAAAATGATTTCCTCTGTGTTGGCATTTGTCTGTCAGATGTTCAGCTTAGTCTGTAATCACACAACATTTTAAAGGCATGTTACAAAACACATTGTAATTACACAAGTTAAAGGTTTGTAACTAATGGGTTTAGTTTAAGGCAAGCCAAAAACTTGTCAAAATATAGGTAGACTTGGGTTTTACCAATAAAGTTTCCGTCATGTTTTGGATTTATGATTTCTTAACGAAACTTGTGCAGGTGACATAAGATTCCTTTCATATTCTAGCATAACAGCAATGAACTGCCTGATACTTCTTGCATAATGATTTGTTCTTTTTCTTAGGGTTTTCAGAAAAGGATGCAGATGAAGTAAAAGGAATTTTTGTTGATACTAACCTTTACTTTCTGACTCTGACATTCTTTGTAGCAGCATTCCATGTAAGTAGCTTTAATTTTTAGGAACTACATAATATTTTAAAAAAAAAAAAGGTCAGTTGTCTGAATTTCAGTTGTTTATTAAGAATTGGTCTTGGAAACAGTAATTTCAGTAGAGCAGTGGAAGTGTTTTCTGGTACAAGTCAGCTATAAAAATCCTAAATAAGACAGAATATTGGGATAATTACATAAAATTACATAAATTACATAAAAACTAACAATCTTGATGAAATATAAAACATAAACTTCATAATCACTTTTTTTTTATTCTGTAGTTGAACCAAAGCCCCTAAATTTAATATGCCTGTCAACATTGGTTCAAATTTTGTTGACATGTCACAAAGTTTACCACTGCAATGGCATAACTGCAGCACCAATAGTAGAGTTTGAATCTCTGACTTCTAATCCCTGGAGAAATTTAGATCAGCTGATATAAATTGTTCCAAAAATGTTGCTGTAAAGTGCAGAGCACAGGTGTCCAGTCATGCCTATTTGTTATTGTGTATGTCACACATACATTGTGTGTGTCTTGGTTTAAATCTGAATCTTTGTTTTAATGAACAATTTTTTTTAGACTTGGTTGTTCTACTGTGAACATTTTTGTAGTCTACAATTACACTCAACACAATTACTTTGGGAAAGTTAAGAACTTGCTGAGAATGTTTGCTATGTTTCTTTATACTTACATTGCATACAGTTAATTTGATTGGAAAGCATTAGGTTTCCCATGCATATTAATTTATTTTTTCTGTTCTGTTTGTCAGGTTGTAAGATACCTGTAGACTGAGATAGGCTTTTCTGGTACTGTTTACTTCCATGCATCGGTTGCCCAAATTAAAACAAACAAAATCCCAAACAAACAAACAAAAAAAAACAAAAGCAAAAACCAAACTGAAACACAAAAAAAACCCCAAAGCCAAAAACAGACAAACAAACAAAAAAACCGAGGGGGGTGGGGAACACACAAAATAACCCCCCAAAACTTTCTCATCAAAATTCTCTGACCCAAGAATTCTTTGAATCTGTGCTGGTTTTTTAAGACACTGAATGTTTAAAGGAAATACTGAAAAATGTATTAAATGAAAATACTGCATTAAAAAACAACCAACTTGCTACGAATTCCAAAATATCCTGGAAGTTTAGGTCAGCTTAGTGACAAAACAGAGAAGAAACCTGACTTGCTGTATTGTAGGATTTTTTTGAAAAAAGCTTTGGTATTATCCAAACCTAAAGTGACTATGAATCCAATACAGAGCACTTTGAACCTAATTTACTGAGCCTTTCCCTGGTCTCTCGAGGTACACAATTCATCAGGGTCCTCATTCTTCACCCTCTGTGATGTGTTACCCTGTATTGGGTCATTGACTTTCTTTACAGAATGCTGATTTGTGCAGCTGCACAGAAGCAGTATTTGAAATTCATCCTGTCATTTTGCACTGCTTTTAGAGCCTGGGCTCCTAAAACAACTTTTCTTTTTAGCTTTTATTTGTGATACTTAATTTTAATTTCTGAAGCTTCTAAAACAGGTTTTTCTTGAATTCCATTTTAAATGCTTTTCTAACAGTTCAACTGGCAGTCTCTAATTAGTGCATGTTTCAAGTAAATGAGTATGTTTCTTGCTATTTGCAGCTTCTGTTTGATTTCCTTGCATTCAAAAATGACATAAGTTTTTGGAAGAAAAAGAGGAGCATGATTGGGATGTCTACAAAAGCAGGTATGGACCAGAATGCAAAATGATGTGTAATATATGCTGTGTGTTTTCAGTCTTAGCCTAAGTTGACACTTTGTAGATTCACCAAGATAGCAAAATGAGATGGTTTTGTGTATGAAAAAAGATGGCTAACAGTCTATAGAGTTAGATGGTTCTAACTTCATTAGCTTCAGTATTAGTTGCTTTTAAGCACTCATGTCACTTCTGGGTTTGACTGTCTTGCAACTGAGAATTTAATATTAAGTCAATTACTGTATTTTCCTCACTGAAGGAACAGAAGAGTACTTTGAAAAAAGCATGAGTACCAGAAAAAGTTCTGTGGGTGGAGAGAGTGTGCTATCATGGGTAATGCTGCAAGTCCCAGGTTCCAAAATATTTGGGGGTGGAAAGTGCTGTTGTGTAATGCTCTTGTTTGATTTGGGCTTTGATGTAAACAGGAGCAATAGAGACTCCTGGGACGTGGGGAGTGGGAGAGCATAGGAGGGTTGAATTGTTTTGTATATAGAAAAGATGAGGGAACATCTGATATCCTGCCATGCCTTCCTAGAAATAGATGAAGGTTTTTCTAACAGATTTTTTCCATTTTTGATTATAAACCAAAACGATAAACCTGGAGTCACTTGACATCTGAGACTATCCCTAATTCTAGCATGTTTACAGATGGATTAGGACATGTGAGGAATATCAATACCAGGGAAAAAAAGGCATTCTAAATTACAATAAATAGCAATATGTTTTTCCCATGTCTATCATTTTTATTAGAGTGCATTTGGTTTTCTTTAAAGCACTTATACTGCTGTTGGCGTGTGTATGCCAAAAGGTTAGTAAAAATTCAAAATGGTCCATGGAATTTCAGAATTGTGTCAATTTTCAGTTTCAGAAGTCAGAAAAGTCAAATTGAAAAGAGCAGCTAAGGGGTTTTTACTGTTAAAGTATCAGTCTTCAGATATTGATAGTTCCATCCTCTCTTTTGCAGGCCTTAGTCACCTTTCTGCCTGTGCCTCCTTCTTACCCTAAGGGAGAAGTTTGACAGGCAGTTGGTGTGGAGTGGTACAGTGTAATTGTTGATGTCTGAGTGTGTTGTACCTATTTTTTTCCTTTTTTCCCTGCTTGGGGGGATGGATATTCAATGTAAAAATTAGTTGGGAATCACTTACAAGCATCCAAGGTTTTGCAAAACCTGAAAAATAAACTTAAATATAAATAAGTAAATGAAATACATAAAACAGATCTATTTGACAGTATATAAAATGTATTACATAACATTTACAAACATTAATTTAGTTGTGTGAGTTTCAGAGACTGACATTACATTACCTCACAGCCTTTCAGCTTCCTGGAAACAAGAATCGTGAATATGGTTCATAATAGTAGTGATACATTGCTGAATTGCTGCAGTACGGAAGTCTTCCTTAAATGTTCCAATTTTCTTTCATCCTTTGTGATAAGGCCTGCATAAAATGTTTTTGTTCCCTATTTGCCTGGAGTTCACTGTCTGTTTCTAGGGCTGCTAGATATATCAAGATGTATACAGGAGTTCATGCTTACACTGTGTAAGACAATATTACATTAAATAGGCCAGGAGTCTTCTGTCATCTCAGCTGTTCATTTAAATATTAATAAGCCTTTTGTTTTTATTGTTTCTGTCTAGTGCTTTGGCGGTGCTTTAGTACTGTGGTAATATTTCTTTTCCTTTTGGATGAACAAACAAGTTTATTGGTACTGATCCCAGCAGGCATTGGTGCACTGATTGAGGTGAGTTCTTAAAGCTTTAGAACCAAATACAAGTGTTTGCAGCAAAATCCACAGTTTATTGTAGAAAAAGAATGCTAAACTAGTTACTGGAAAATTCTGCTGTACCATCCTGTGTTTGCATCATTATTTAACTGGCTTTCAGTGGCAGAGGAGATTGTGTCCCTTGATCAAATAAATAAACTGGAAGTATCTGTTTTTTCTGAGATGGTCCAGATGATATTGTAGAAACCAAACATATAGCAACGCTGAGGTTCCTCCTATCACATCATCTGATAGGCATCACTCCTGGCCAGGCAAGTATAACCATGTCAACAAGCCTTCATGGAAACATTGTCAAAGAGCAGGCTTTGTGCTGTCAAACAGTGTGCCCGAACTGTGAGGTGATTGGGGTAGGAGGAAAAGGGGGAGACTGCTGGTTGTGTTCATTATTCCAGAAGACCACATCCAGTCACTGGGTTGCAGGTACTGCTTAGAAGCCTGATTTATGTGTAATAAAGCACAAAGTCAGCAGTAATGGGAAGGTGAGATTTCTCTACCTAACATTGCTTGTAGGTCTATTTACTTCTCAGCATTTAAAAATAAGTTCAAGACTCTTGTGGAATTTTTGACTACACATCTACTATAGTTGCAGATACTTCCTGTGGAAGCAAAACAGTTCAGAACTTCTAGTGATTAAATTGTTGAATGCAAAGTCAGAAAGTGATTCTTAAATTTCAGTTTGTTGTGTAATGAACAGTGGTGTCTTAAATAGTACCATTTCATTGACTGTAACCTTTTTTTCCTGTAAGTTGAGATTTTAAAGTCTGATGTATTTCTCTGTTTTAGGTTTTCTGTAACAGATTTTCTGGTGGTTTTGTTCCTATATATAGCAATTTAGTCTTATATTTCAAATGTTCTTTAGCTGTCTGAAATTTTAACTAAATTTCAGGGATAAATATATATATATATATGCCCTTATAAATATGCTCCTTCTTTTGTAGAGTATCTTATATTTTGATCCTTGGAATCGAAATAATTTAAAAGAACCCACTAAATACATCAGAAATTCATGAGTACCTGAGTAAATTTTCAGATGAACTAAACTTTTGCTTGCTTTAGGGTCAAACTCTAAATGCCTCAGGTGCCTATTGGTGCTGAGGGCATCTAACCTCCACCTGAGCGCTGCAATCCAGATATCCTGGAAGGACTACATTATTTCATTTTAAGTTCATCATCTGGTACAGAGACATAATAGTCCAGGCTCACAATGTTGTACTTGTCTGATGACATGGCATTTGGTTTGTATAGACACAGGCAGAAGGCTGCAATCAGGCTGCTTTATGCAATGGGTGCTTGAAATAGGTGCTCTGGAATCTTGATTCTAATTATCTGGATCCTACATAAGACATTCCTTTGGATAACCTTTTACGTGCATGTTTTGTTTTTGCTAATCACAGGTCTGGAAAGTGAAGAAAGCCTTGAAGATGACAATCAAGTGGCAAGGCTTGAGACCCAAATTTCAGGTATAGTAGACATTGCCCTGTTAATGATTACACTCTTGAGTCATCCATCTGTTTTCACACTACTATACAACTTGGCTTTTAGTGAGATGAAGATTCAAAAAGAAAACCCATTGAAGTTTCCTGTGTACATCTGCTCTTTAGGAAGGGCTTAATCCAAAAGCAGGATGAGCATTTTCAAACTTATTACTTTCTTTGAGCTCTGTAGAGGAAGCAGCTATTTGTATTAATGGTGTGAGAATCCTCAGAACTTCTCTGTCAGTCCTGCTAAATTGAGGTGGGACCATGCTCCTGCCACTTTGTTGGAAAGGCACTCTTAACTGACATCGTGGTTTGAAATATGAAAGTATCTTTTTCATGAAGCTGTAGGTGTAATTTCTCCATTGTGGAACTAATAGAAGATGTGACATGTTCTGGGAACAGCACACTCTGATGATTGTTCTGGGTAAAAGTGAAGTCCTGCAACTGCAGAACGTGCAGTGGCAGCAGGGATTCAAATTAACGTTTTTTAATGTGAGTGTAATCTTTTGAAATTGCAATCTACACCGAAAGTTTATCTTGTTGGTAGGAGAAACAGTTGTCTAATCTTCAGTGTTTACTTCACAACAAGTACTGGAATTTTGTGCTGCTTTAAGTCTGTGCCTTGAGCAACTGACAGCTCTTGTTGTTCCTTTGTCAGTATTCAAGGAACTGTGTTTAAGCAGTCATAGTTTCTGGACATGTGGAACTGACCTCTACGTGGACGTGTTTTTTTAATAAAGGCTTCCTATATCTGCCAAAATCTTAGCTCCTTCACTATGCTTTTGCTTTCTGAATTCTGCTGTCTTGACAACATTTTTCTAAGCAAAATAGTCCTGGAAGTTTGGTGTAAAATATGAAGGGAAAAATTAATCTTTTTGCCTACCTTGTAAGGCTGCACAGCACAGATGTATAACTCTCTTGCATAGGAGCTTATAAAAACTTTGAACTGTTACCTACTTAATGTCTAAGCAGATTAGTTTGCAGTTTAAATCTTGAGTTTAGGGAGTTGGACAACAAGTGCTTTCCTTCCATGTTCTGACTTGATTATGCTTTTTATATGTATTGCAGTTTGGTACATACAATGACTCTGAAAAGAAAACTGAGGAGTATGATGCCCAGGTAAGAGGGAATCATATGACTTCTATGAAGTCTATATATGTGACCTACTGACTGACTTATTTTGCTCTTTTTTTGCTGCAAGTGCATTTTCATGTTCTCATAGTTGTCAAGTGGATCATCATTGTGTGGATGATCAGATAGTGAAGACTGATTCTGATAATTTATGAAAAGAGCAAAACAGCAAAAGAGTTCTTTTGTTAGCTGAATCTGGTTGAAACATTTTTCTGAGAAGTAGAATTGCAATTGACTACCAGAAGAGAGATCTGAAAGGGTTCATTCACAAAGCCGAAAGTTGATATTTGTACTTGTTATTTATACTGAAGGATAGTTCACGTGCTTCCTGATTTCTGAGAGGAATTGAGCATAAGTGGCAACATTGTTGCTAAGTAGGGAGGTACTCTTAGACCCTGATCTTCGTGCTGCCTGTTGGTGCCTATGCTCTAAGGGTTGTCTGAATTGGGCATTGGAATTTTCACTACCACCACTAGAACTGGAAGCATAGTGGAAATAATAGCAGACATTTGGGAATAGGAAAAAGATTTTGAGGAAAAAATTATGTTGCTGTCTTCTGGTTGATGCCATTAAAAATCTGTATATCAAATGTGAACTAACAAACTATTTTCCTTGTCTATTAGGCTATGAAATACTTGTCATATTTGCTCTATCCACTGTGTATTGGAGGTGCAGGTTATTCCTTGCTGAATGTCAAATACAAAAGGTACTATAACTCTATAAATAATGATCTTATATGGAATTGAAACATTTCACATTTTTTCTATATTAATGAATTGGAGATGATGGGTTATTTAATTCATAAGTCAGGAACTGAAAGCTTCCTTGTTCTGTAGTATCTAAAGCTGAAGAGTATGGCTGGTTTTTTAACACCCTGTAAGGCTACAGACTGTTGTATTTCACAAGTAATCTGATATTACTGTAGAACAGAATTCAATACTTGCATCCATGAGTTAGCTGTCAGTCAGAAGAGGAGGAAGAAAGCTGCCATTGATGTTTAGAGGACCAATATGGTGACAGGAGAGATGACATGAATTCAGTGGTTGAACTTGTCCAGTAACAGAGAGAAGCAAAAACTGTCCCAAAATTATTTGCTCTGACCAAGAGGCTTGTCTGTTCCTAAACAAGATAGCTAGGATGGCAAGCAAGCAAAAGCATTTTTGAGAAAAGCCTCTTTATTCCTTTAAATCTATGGATTTCCTGCAACATATTAATGCTTCAGCAAGAGCTGGAGACTCAATATTTCATGAACAGGTGAAATCCTTATCCATTTTCACTCAAAATAGAGAGTGTCCAAAGGAGGGCAATGAAGATGATGAAGGACCTTGAAGGGAAGCCGTAGAAGGAGTAGCTGAGGTTACTTGGTCTGTTCAACCTGGAAAAGAGGAGACTGAGGGGAGACCTCATTGCAGTCTTCAGCATCTTCATGAGGGGAAGAGGAGAGGCAGGCACTGATCTCTTCTCTGAGGTGACCAGTGACAGGACCTAAGGGAATAGGAAAAGGTTCTTCTTCACCCAGAGGGTGGTTGGGTGCTGGAACAGGCTCTTCAGGGAAGTGGTCACAGCACCAAGTCTGACAGACTTCAAGAAGCATTTGGATGATACTCTCAGGCACATGGTGTGATTCTTGGGAATGGCCTGTGCAGGGCCAGGAGTTGGCCTTGATGATCCTTGGGTCCCTTCCAACTCAGCATATTCTGTGATTCTGTGAAAATAGCTGGTTTGTATTGGAGGGATGCAAGCAAGTGTGCAGCCGTGAGACTTTGTTGTAGAAAAAATCTGCAAACACAAGCATGGTGGTAGCCATGTAGACATATTTTTTTATAGTCTTTAGGCCCAGAAGGGATGGGAGCGAGCAAGCAGTAGCTAAAATAACATCAGGAAGAATTATTGTTGCTGCGTTCATGAGCCGTAGCACTTGTACTAGAAACTGGGACAGTTTCTGGGCTGTTAGAAAAGCAGTTTTTTCAAAGGACTTTTGTCTTAGTAATGAACTAGCAAATATGCAGCATTTAAAAATCCTACTTTTCTTGCAAAATTCGTGAATTCATTCAGTACTGGAAAATAGTGTGTGCCAGGTGTTTTATGAGCTGCAGCTTAAGGAAATGAAAACAATTCATATCGTAGAATTCTTACCATTGTTAAATCTGTAAGGAAATGTGACAGAACAAGTAATGTTGACAGTGGATTATCCTTTCATCTTGGAGGCATTTTTTGATGCATTTTTTAAATGCTTGTGGATTATTGAAGTGCTGCTACAACTGTATTGCTGCTATTAACGTATCACTAACACAGCAGTGCAAGTTTAATTTTAATTGACGCAACCTGAGCATCACATTTATTAGCTGTTTCTACTAACACTAGCAAAGGTATGGAATTTAAACACTGTCTGTATCACTACTGTTACTTTGTTAAGACTGTGCTCTGTTGAACATCTGGGAGGGTTATTAGATGTAAGGAAGGAAAAATGTAGATTCCTTGTGATTACTTTTTTTTTCTAAAGTACCTACTATCATGGCTTGCACTGAATGATATTTGTTGTTTGAAATTTGATAAGTCCTTACAGTGCCATATTAAGTGTTTCTTTGGTATTTAGAATCGAGTGTTACATTTGCAAGCTTTAATATAATCAGGGTTCAGTGCACAGTATTATCTGATGTCAGTTTGGATACAGAAGTCTTAGAATGGTCTGAAAAATTATAAAAGCAGTTGATAAAGCTCTCCAGACATCTATGGACTGATAAGCAACCTTTGCTTAAACTACCTTCTCTGAAGCCCCTCCTAATCAAAAGAGGATGTGAGGTATTTAGTTCTTGTGTAAAGTAATTTGCAACATAGCCATTTCTTGGTGTAGTCAGCATACAGTCATGTAGAGGATGTGTTATAATTTTGGCTGAAGTGAAAAAATAACTGGACTGTCTTCTTTGTTTGTAGCTGGTACTCCTGGTTGATTAACAGTTTTGTCAATGGTGAGTCCCTTCTTCTGTTCTTTTTTCTATTCTTATTTCTTCAAATGGAGGCTAAGACCCAAAAGTGGAAAATTGACTGCTGTCAGTTGGATCAGTGTAATACAGAGCAATAACTTGGCTGTAGGTTCCAAAATAATCACAGTGATTGAGAAAGGGAGAAGAGTAAACTCAAGTGAACAAAAGAATTAGATACATCTTCTCTCTTTAGAAAAAAATTACTTTAAATCACTAATTGTGAAGGTATAGTTGTGTGATGTACATCTGTGTGCATTTGGTTTTTTTCCATATTTTATCTTCAGGAGTGTATGCTTTTGGATTCCTGTTTATGCTGCCCCAACTCTTTGTAAACTACAAGGTAAGATTGAAAAGTAATTTGTCTGCTTTTCTAGTCTCTTCTTATAGACTTCCAGACTTCCCAATTTATTACAAATTGATATTTTTTATTTCTAGATGAAATCTGTTGCACACTTGCCATGGAAGGCTTTCACATACAAAGTAAGTAAAGCTCTAGTTTGAAGTTTGGTGCAGTCATTTTGAAAATTATTTTCTGTAAGAAACATCTTAGTAATATGTAGCTTGACAGTACTTTTTTGTTTAAGAACTAAACTTGTTTGCAACTCTCCTTAAAAAAAATAAATTTTCAGTTTTCATAATGACTTTGTTATAATGAGAATACTTGCATCCTAGTTTTTATTATAATACTGCTGTTTGTACTGTCACCTGTCTTGTATGGGTGCAGATGTTGGTCCTGTAGATAAATCAATCAGTCTCAGTTTAATGCATCATTTTAGGAAGAGAGAGATTATAGTGACAAGGAATAGTTCTCAAGAAACAGATAGGACTGCTAAGAGACCTTATTTTGGCAGGTTCCAGGAGCTACCAGAGACTGAAGTTATACACACTGTGCTGGTGTGGTAATTCTGAGCTCCTGGGCAATGGTGTGTGGTGGGTTGTTCCATGGGGGGGGAATAGGGGCTGCACTGTGGTGTCCCCCCTGCCTAGTCTGCCCTAGTAGGAAATAATGCAGTGCTGCAACAAAGCTTAATATCAGACCTTGGAGAAGGAGAAGGTGAGTTTATTTCAAAATGAAATCAAATTAATAACCCTTTGATACGTGTATAACAGGTATACTTATGTGTCCTCATGGTTTGTATTGTATTCAGACACCAAGATGAATATATCCAAGTATCCCAGTCAGGATTCCTTGTGCTGATATAGATAACAAGTGACACCCGTGTTGAGTTCGTAGGTCTCCTACGTTCTTCCTCAGTTGGCAACTATATGCTAGTTTTGTTCTTGTACCCCTAAAGAACTGACAGTGTTTTGACTCCATCGTTTCCTACCAGTCTCAGACATTAGGATTTTTGTACTGTCCTTTTTTTCCTGATTATTGTGTCCTGAGAAACCCTGGCTGGATGTGCTGGATCATCAAGACCTAGATGCCATCAACTTGTGCCCTTTTTACTTCTGCTTCCATTCATAAATGCTTTCATTCTTCCTTTGTGTTGATGTATTACACTTCTACAGAACATCAGTACTTTAAAAGAAACAGTGTTAAAAAACACTGAAGAAATGGTGTCCAATTCTGAACGGATTATTTGGGACAAAAGAACTAAAATCTAAAAATTTAAAAAACCTTTCAAGGCTTTAGTATTTCTATAAGCCTACAGCAATAGCCCAACTTTCTACTGTCTTAACGTTTTTAAGAAACTAGAGTACATCTAGGAAAACAGATTGAAATATAGCTGGTAGCAGAATAGCAACTAAGCAGTGTTTGATGTGGAAATAGAGTAAAAAATAACAATAAACATAGTGTGTAAGGCATGGACTAGGCAAATCAGTATGTTTCTTAAAAAAAAGAAGTAAAAGGTGTATTAGTGAAATAATTTCACAATTTCACTTCACCATCAAAAAATGGTAACTGAGCAGAGCCATTAGCAGTTAAATAAACAGTGAAGGGAGGTTATTCAAGCAAGAAGCTTTGAAAGTAATACAACCTTGCTGAATAGCCTTTTCTTACAGAGCATTTAATGTTCCTGTTTAGATGCCATAGACTGCCCAGAACAAAGGCTTGTATGTATGGAGGAAGAAGTATATGGTGTTTTCAATTATGTTTAACTTACTGGGCTTTGGAGAGAGTAATTTACTTTTTCTTAATGGATATTTAAAATTGCTTGCTCTCTCCTGCACTTCAGGTGGAAAGAAGAGTCTGAGGGCTCATCTGTGATCATTGTTTTAGAGAGCTTTGTTGTTTTTTTTCCTTAATTTGAACTCTGACTTTCCAGTTTCTGTAGGTTTTATGTTTATGCCCTTTATACATTTGTGAGAAGTACCTTCAAGTGAGGTATTCTCAAAAGAAAATTATCTAGTCTAAACACTATTAGATGGGCTGCCTTGATGCATTCACTTGCAGTGGCTATGTGCCTGAAGGATAGAGCACTTAGCTTTTTCTTCCTTTTATCATTGTAGGATCACTCACTTAGGTATTGACTTGGAAAAACTGTCTTTTCCAACTTGCAAGGCCTGTTTTTTTTGTTCTGTGACAAAAGAATAGACTTGAGAAGTACCATCCATATTCTTCAGTCACTTCAGATTAACGGATTTGTTCTGACCTGACAGAAAGAGCTCTCCTGTTGTAACTAATCAGAACCCTCCAACACTCCCATTTGCTGCTGATGTTTTGTTCTATCATATAAACATTAGTTCAGTTTGAAGAGTCCTTCTGTGCTTAGATACATCACTTCCCCCCTTCTTATGGTATGGATTAATGTACAGCTTGCTGATACTTAAAGGAGAAGCCATGTTAATGACTGAATTTGTTAACCCAACAGTGAATATTCTTTGCTGGATTTGTTTCCTGATGTTTTTAGTGAGTTGAAACTGTTTATTGCAACATATGAGCATTAGAGCCAGTGCACTGTTAAGAGTTGATTTCTGTAACCTCCCTGTAGGGTAGAGCCAGATCCAGAGGAGTTGCTCTTCTGTTTATTTACCTTTCATTATTGCTGCAGAAACAGAACCTATAGTATGCCTAGTTGAGTGAAAATGGTGCAGAACATTATCCATCCCTTATTCAAGACATGATTACTTCCAGAAGATCAGTGAAAATATTTTAAAATCTCTCCAATGATTAATGTTCTTAGGAGCAATAAATTAACATGTTTTTCATTTCTACAGAAAATGAAAGTGAAGTGACATTTAGCAAATCTTAAGATATTTGAGTAATAAATGAACAAATGTGTGGGGTTTTTTTCCAGTTTCTTTTTAAGATTTCACGGAAATTAACCCCATGTTTTTCCCCTCCCATGACAATACTCTCATTTGCCTGAAACAGTCCTACTTCTTTTTTACTCGTAATTATAACAGTAGTAGACAGTATGGTCTTCATTCAAAGAAAGCCATTTAAAGTTTGCATTAATTAGTTTTTCACGTAACTCTTAAGTGTTGCTATAAATATGGAAGTAGTCTGTGCTCCTACTGAAAAACATAGGAAATCTAGCTTTGTGTGACTGATGACTTCCTTTCTTCACAGCCCACTGAAGTATGCTTTTCTTTTATTTGTAGGCATTCAACACCTTTATTGATGATATATTTGCTTTTATCATCACTATGCCAACGTCTCATAGGCTGGCATGCTTTAGAGATGATGTTGTGTTCCTGGTGTATCTTTACCAAAGATGGTATGACTTTCTTTAATATTCACTGGAGTTTTTAGAAATGCTGTAGATGGTTGCAGTCTTATTGCTATAAAGAACTACAGTTTGGAGTAGACTTCAAGCAGAATTTTTATACTATAGTAATATATAGCATGGTATGGTCTGGATAGTGGTAGTTGTGTATATGCCTAGTGAATGGAATGGTGAGCAGGGGATTCTGTAAAGAAGATCTTGAGATAAGAGGAACAAAAGCATTTTCCCATAAATGACAGTAATTGTGGACATGCTACAGAGTAGTCAAAAAGTTCCTCTTCTCACAGGACTCAGAAGTTTTGTCAGTTACCCTTTTTCCCTCCCAACAGATAGTTTCACATTTTCGAGTTGCCAAAAAAACAAAAAAAAAACCCAAAAAACAAACAAATACCCCACAACTAAAGCCTGAGACATAAATACCTGAAGCAGAGAGAAGGAGAGAAATTCTTAAACTTGTATTCACACACCCACTTAGGAGTTCTGGGCTTCTAACCCTTGCTGAGTGGCCACATGTCTGCAGATGCTCAGTATCTGAGGCATGCTTTCCAAGTTGCTCTGCAAGGCAGTAGCAAAAGGTGTCTTCTGGTGAGGGACTTCCCTGCTCTGCTTTTCTCTTTATCTAGTTTGCAAACACAAGTTATCTGGTTCTCTTGTAAGTTGAGTACCTAATGAGTTTCAGATTCTTTAGTAACTAAAATCAGATGGGGAAGAAGGCTATATGCAATACTCATGAAATATTGTTCATAGTGAAGCTACAGAAAGTGTTTTCTTATTCCCAAGGATAAATACTTACATGTGGAGCAAACAAGAATTTTAAGACAAGTTCAGATTATACCAGGATATATGGATGTGTACATCTAACTAATCATTGATGTGGCACTTAGTGCCATGGTCTAGTAACCATGGTGGTAGTGGATCAAGAGTTGGACTTGATGATCTCTGAGGTCCTTTCCAACCCAACTGATTCTATGATTCTATGAATACTAAATGCAGTTTGGGGTTTATATAATCATACGTAAGTGTAGTAAAATAAGTCTCCTTCTGAGGTATTTTCCTAGAAGTTAGGAGCTCAAATAGGGGCTGGACACTGGTTTCAAGTTTGAAAGGTATCCTGGATTGCTTGAGAAGTACTCCAGCCAAGCTTTAGGGGAGCTAATACATCTCTTAAGAGGTCCTGTTACGAGACAACTGGTTAAGTCATGTTGTGAAGAAGCTGATATGTCTGTAGCTAATCTTTAAAACTTTTGGGTTTTGCCACAAATGGGCAGAGAATATGAAACTGAGAATATGATGACAAATTCACTTTTAAAATTAACTATCATAGAGCTGTTTAATTCCTTCAGATAGCAGACTATAATGTAACTAATAATTTGGTTTTTTTCTGCCAGGCTTTATCCTGTGGATAAGAGCAGAGTAAATGAATATGGAGAATCTTATGAAGAAAAGACAAAAAAAAAAGCTCATAGAGAATAACTAAGAACTGAAGAAGATTCTGACCCCTGGACTTTTACTTGCTTTGTGTATTATCTGGTCTTAAGGAAGGAAAAACTTATTTAATAAGAGTATTTTTAAAGCTTATGACAAAACTACATGGACAATACATCTTCTATATTGCCAAAATCTAGTTTTGATATCCTCCTGTTTCAAGACCCTCTTTTGTCCTCACAAGGTTCAAAGTCTGCCAGACGTCATTATATAAACTTCCTGCGTTTCAGCTTCTCTTCAGTAAAAGCTTAAGCATCCTGACCATGGTAATTAAGATCCAAATCTATGTTTTTAAGACAACTTATTAAGTGAAAGTGTGGTGCCCACACCACTAGGCCATGAAAAGTGAAAAAAACGAGACAATGCATTACTAAAGAACCAAGCATTATTGCCAAACTAGAGGCTGTCAAAAATAAAAGATATAATATTGGATTAATTACAAATAATTCTCATTTGATGATGGAGATAATGAAAATTCTAGAAATTGTGACTTCATAACTTAAAAAATACATTGTTGGAAATATATGATGAGACGGATGAGACAGATGGGCTTGTTAACTTCAAATTCTGCCACGTTCTTGGTCCACAACACAGCACAGGGTTTTAGTTGTCTTAAACTGAATGAAGGTGTGGAAAAAACTGTAACATGATTTCTTTTGGTAGGTATCCAAGTTTACATAAATCCTTCTGCATTGTTGACAAACCTGATTTCTTGCATAGCAGCTGTTCACATAATGCAAATCATTGTTATGTGCTAAGAAAGTCTCTAACACATCTTAAATTGTTCATAATTTGGTACCTCAGTGACCTACTAGGTCAGTTCTGTCATGTTTCAAAGGGAATAATTCCTTGGTCTTTTCTCTTCTCCCTACCTGCCCCATCCTGTTTATAAGATGAAACATGCCTCATTCAGGTGGAATAAATTCGCTTAAATACAATACAGGTTCAACAAACTACCCTAATACAGAGGAAAAAAAAATATCCTGGTGAAGAACAGGTTTGCCTTTTCATATTCCATGGAAATGGAATTCATTAAGGGAAGTATTTGCTCTATTTCTTTCAAACTGGTAAAATAATCAGGTTGAATTATTATACCAAAATAGAAACTTCACAGCTATCAGCTATATCTAGAAACCATGGTTCTAGATTTTAAAAAGCAAGTTTCTTAGTAACAGTAAGTGAAATACAGAGTGCATTCCTTTCAGCATCAAATAAAATGTAATTAAAACAATTCCAAAAGGCAGAATTCTCCTTTCCAATTCTAGTTTTGCTTTGGTCAGTATGTTTACAAACTAAGCCTAACGATTCTTAAGTTTCTTCAATTGCATGCTCTTTGTGCAAAGCTGTTAAACCTGAATTGATGGAAAATATTCACTGAATAACCTTGAAGAACACAGGTCAACTCCTATAGTCTGTAACTGGTTAATGAAGTGGATTTTATCCAGTTCTGATACTGCAAAAGTCTGAACGTATAAATATTTGGGTCCCAAAAAAATTAAGAAATGTGTCTAATTTCTTTTGTCACGGGCAAAAGAAATGTCAGTATGTCTCTCCTATACTGAAGTCCTCCTTACGTGCTCCTGGCAATGGAAAAGAGTCTTGAAGTGAATATTTAGCTCTTGTTCATGTTAAAGTCTCTTTATGCTGTTAATTGTAACTAAGGAGGACTGTTGATTTTAGCATCAAACACACATAAGTAAGTCTATGCAAAACTGGGGTTGCATTTGGTATATCTTGTACCTGTTTTGAATTTGTTTGGAATGAGCTGTTTTCTTTTAAGCAAACTAATTTGTGGCTCCTATTTCATAAGTTAAATGTGTGTGAAAATTTTTCCTGATATAAAGAATGCATATAGCATGTTCCCCTTTTTTACCATTTCAAAACAACCAAGTCACTGATTATTCTAGAGTAGCTTCTGAAAATCCAGAATACCATATTTGGATATTTCTGGTGTTTCATCACTCATTTTTTTTATATAGCTGTTGAAAAATCACTCTTCCACCTTTACATACTGTGAGTTTATTGGTCCTCTGTCTTGCATTTCTGATGGAAATGACCTCATAATATCCTATACAATAGTCATAAAGCATATAAAATTAGAATATTTTAAGTCTTTAAATGAGCAAGACTTTCCCGTTTGAGTCATTGTTTATGCATTCCATTTCCAAATAAAAGACTTGTCATACGGGATAAAGAGTTACCTTTTGTTACTAGAAATAAATGTGGTGGAAAAAGTATGTAAGTAGAATAACTTTGGAGATATTTAGTGTTTTAACCTTGTTGTGGAAATGGCATCAGTTTAAAAGTGTGATTAATGTGGAAGAAAAACTTACATAAAATTTCATTGGAAGTATTGCAGCTCATGTGGATTATCAGTATGTAGGACCTATTTAACTCTTTGAGAGTAACTTAAAAACTTCCTCACTTCTAATAGGACCATCTCACTTCCTCATCTTCATTAAGCTTGTAATGGCTTGGGGGGGTGGGGTTGTTTTAGAATTAATTGAGAAAATCATACACTCCTGGAAGCTGCTCTTGCACAGGACTTAATAGTGCATAATAACGTAGCAGTTGTGATTCCTTACACTTATGTAAGGACATAAGTGACAAAAGACAGCTGGCTTGACTCTCTGTGGGTGTACATGGCCTGGTGGCACAGTGCGTCTTGGCTGTGACGGAGGCTGTGCTGTATTCCTGCATGGCCCTTCCACTTCCATATCCTGCTACTTCCTGCACCGTGACCCTGTTCTCTGGGAGCTGACCTTCTCTCCTTATGACTTTTTTGTCTGGAGCCACGGGAGGAACTGATACGCAAAATCGGCAGCAGCACAGACAGTTTTTGTCCTACCAGCAGAGCTCGAGAAGTCTGCTCTGCTCTGCTTCTGTTCCTGCTGGAGCAGGGGCTGTGTGTTGCTGCTAAAATGTGGACTCAGCACCAGCACATGTTCCCTTTTAATACAGCGCTCCAGTAACTGCAGCATCTACAGCTGGTGACAGAACCACTAAGACAGATAATCCTGTAGTGTGTCTGTAAACACCACGCTTTCCAGTTTTTCCATCAGAAGATAAATCTCATCTTGAGGAAGTGAAACATGGCAATTTATATATAGTGCTAGTCCCCCTTACATTACAGCTTACAGCTTTGCCGTATCATAAGATCTAAAACAGGTGGGTGCCCGTTACCAGCACAGCATCTTCCCCCTCTTATAAGCTGTGTAAAACCCTCTGAGTGAATAAATCTAGCTATAGGTATTGAGAAATAAAGCCAGAAAGAGCCCAACTTCTCCAGATGCCCAATGACAGTCTGACTGCTTCACCTCTCACACTAGGAGAGGTTTGGTCCTCTAGCTGTGAGATCAATGCACTTTTCCAGTGGTTACAGGCATATATAAAAAAGACATTAGGCTATTAGAGAGTGTCCAAAAGCGGGCCACAAGGATGTTGAAGAGTCTGGAGGGGAAGCCTTATGAGGAGTGGCTGAGGTCACTTGATTTGTTCAGCCTAGAGAAGAGACTGAGGGAAGACCTCATTGCAGTCTTCAACAGCCTCACAAGGGGAAGCGGAGGGGCAGGCATTGATCTCTTTTTTTTCTGTGGTGACCAGTGACAGGACTCAATGAAACAGCATGAAGATGAGTCAGGGGAGGTTTAGCTTGGATATCAGGAAAAGGTTTTTCACCCAGAGGGTGGCTGAGCACTGGAACAGGCTCCCCAGGGAAGTGGTCATAGTACCAAGCCTGACAGAGTTCAATTAGCATTTGGATGATGCTCTCAGGCACATGGTGTGACTCTCGGGGATGTTCCTGTGCAGGGCCAGGAGTTGAACTCTGTGATCCTGATGGGTCCCTTCCAACTCAGCATATTTTATGGCTCTATGATTCTATTTAAGACTTCTGAGTACAAAGGGAGAACTGTGATGTCTCCTTTTTAAGAATATCTAGAGCTAACCAGTTTGCTCCAGTTTTTCCTTTATGTTATGCTGTTTCTTACTGCTCCTTTTAATAGCAGGTCCCCAAAAATCCTGGTTTATTTTGTGGGTGTTTTTTTAATTTATTTTTTATTACACCCCCCCTTCATCAAAAGGAACAAAATAGATTCAAAAGACAAACACTTTAACATTGGGGCATTTTGGCTTATGCCTTCCTACATTTGGTGAAAAGAATAGTATAGCCTCTCTCCTGTTGCCCCTTGCTTTCTGTTTAGCAGTACTTTGTGATTTTAGTACTTGCCATACACTAGCCATAAAATTTCTTGCAAGCTGTTTTGAGAAAAATGTTTATTTGGGTATAGTCACCTCTCAGTTTCTGTATCCTCATGTTCTCCTTTGTCATCCACAGTTCCACAATCCTTGTTAAGACAGAGCTCTGCTGGTTGCCTTTATGATGATTTCTTGTCCTATTCTTGTGCACCTTCAGAGACTCATGGACTATCTTACTCTTATTTTGGACTTTGAAGGGTTGACACCAAACTTTTTTACTAGGCATTATTTGCCTCTAGCAGTCTCTAACTACAGGTTAGTCTGTATCAAGAGGCCTGTAGCCAGGTAAATGTGTCACTGATGTGGTTCATCTGCATGCTTTGGTCCAGCTACTCACTTGGCCACGGAAGCAAGATGCTTCTTTGAGCATATACCTGAGGATCACAGCTACATTCCACTCAGAACAGCAGGCCTGGCACACCTCCAGCTCAGTGCGGTGTAAAGCTCAATGCCTGGCTTGTGGCCAGCCAGCAGTGTCTATCCAGCACGCTTTGCCTCCTTGCTGCCCTGCAACCTTCCGTCTGCACTTCAGCTCAAAGATTGACATAGGTACCTACTTTGGACTCACATGATCTACTGGAGTATAGCCTCTACTTTTTCAACTGGACTTAGCAATTTACATTTCCTATGCTGAAATTCTCAGCTCTTGCTACATCTGCTCTTTAGTCTCCATCATAAGCAAGTGTTTCGTTTGCCTAGTACTGACCATGAGAACAAAAAGGAATAAGCAGTGTTTCATTTGGTAAAACCAACAAACCCTTCATCAACTTGCTTGAGAAAGAACTGGCTAGCCTCTCTCCCATCCCAGCAGTTGTTATAGGTACATAGGAGGGGGAAAAAAAAAAAAGAGAAAAAAAAACTTGAAAGAGGAATTTGTGTAGTTTCAAGTTTTTGTAAACTTGGAGATCTCAGATTAATATCAGAGGATCATGCGATCTGAAAAAATCCCTCTCACAAACCTTGTCTCCATTATCCTTGGAACACACTAAGTATTCTCTGCAGCCTCATACACGCTGCTCTGATCCTCTTTAGCTATGCCAAATGTGCCAAGATCAGCAATACATTATGGATGTTTGCTTATTATCAAAAACCTCCACTGAACAAAAGTTGAAAAATCAGAATTGAAGATACAAGCCTCTGAGAGCATTCATGTCCTTCACTACTACTTTTGTCCACCTGTCACTTCAAACCTAATATGCATTCAGCCCCAAGGGGCAAGGGGAAAAGATGACAGTTCTTTTTTTTTCAGTGTTTTTACATGATTAGTTATAAATACCTGTAGCTGGAGTACCAGACAAGTCCCTTAAACTTTCTGATATTCTGTCCCAGGAACTCAGAAAGGATTGTGTTCTTCTCTTGCTAATTAGCTACAGCCATTTCCAGTCTTTCCAGAGGAAAAAAAAAAAAAAAAAAACAGAGAAAGAAAAAGCTGAGAAAAGCTTCTGACCTCTACATTTCCAAAGGAAGCACATTATTTGAAAGTCTTCCAGTGACAAAGGCTAGTTTAGTTCATACGCAAAACAGGTGTTTTATTCTGCTGAAGATTTGACCAACTGAAGGTAATGGTCTTATATTCAGCTACCATCATGATCATATATTTTGCCTCTTTTCATATTAATCTTCCCCAGCATCTTTTCTGCAGGTTAAATGTAGTTTCATGTGGGGGGAGATGGCAGGCCCATGGAACCCCTGGGCCCCCTGGAAGCAAAAGAGCTGGAGGCATTGAGGGGAGTAAGACCGTTCCCCTGAGAAAGGTGGAGGTGGCTGCATATTCCCATGGAAGCGGCCCTGAGAGTTGGACGGCATGATGTGGGGGCAAGTCACAGCCCCACAGCTGAAGTCTGAGGACTTTGGAGTATTGTGGATTGTTAGGCCGTTTTTCATGGGAGCAGTGAAGCCAACCAGATAATCCCCATGGACACAGCCTTGAGCTGTGTGCAGGTGCACATTCCTTAGTATTTTTGTAGAAAGATGTTTGTGCTATGTGTGTGAGAAAGTAGAGGCAGGAAAATCTAATAAAAGGCTGCCTGCTGCTCTGAGCAGGCAGACATCCCTTTGTCTCACGATCCTCATGTGTGTTGTGCGTCTTCTTCCCCCCTTGGACCGGGACCCCTTCGACAGATACCCAGCGACAGTTCCGTAGTTCTTTCTTGGGACTGTATTGTGGTATCACAGTACTGTGGCAGAGCTCTGAAGGACTCGGCAGAGAAGTGAAAGGATACTTCCTTCTCTAATGAAGTTGCCAACTACTGACTCTTTTTTAGAGTCAAGCTGAAAATTTCTTATCAGAATGGACTATCTGTGAAGTGAGACAGCAACACAGAATCACCAAGACCAAGAGTAAATGCCAAGAAAAGTGCTTTGTAGAAGCAGAATTAGATTATTCATCATGCAGAGCTTTTCTATCACTGGACCATTTCAGGACATTACTAAGGGTTAGTGCACACAGGCTCTCATATCCTGCTGTCACAGGGGTAGGAATTGTTTTACACTGGGCTGTTGAGCAGCCACACTTCTGCCTTCTGGCACAATGAGTCACAAACATGAGCTAGGTATACTCAGAGCACTTGTACAGCATTTACTCCACACATGCAAATGTAACCCTAAGCAGTCAATTCTTCTGGTAGTGCTCCTGGCAGGTGGCGGAGACCAAGCAGCCTCTGCAGGGTAATGCTGTATTCCTTTCTCCTTTCATCAAATAACCTATATATGGTGAGGTAAAACTTTCACCTACTGACACACCTAAAAAAAAATCTTTTCCACAATGGGAGCAGTTAGTTGATTCCTCTCAAAGATGAGATACTCTCTAATCTTTGGGAAGGAGAGAACTCTTATATTCCTGCAGGGTACTCACAGAAACCCAACTATGAAGCCTAGCTAGAAGACAGTCACCCCACCATCCGTAGAAGAGTGCTAACTCCATCTTGCTCAAACATTTACTTTAGGGTCCTGCATTTTTTTAATTTTTGCCATGTGTTGTGCCACACCCTTCTCTGTTCTTAATCTAGCACCTACAGCCCCCAGGCCAGGAGTGCATCCTTACCAGCAGACCTGTACTGGGAACTAGATTCCCTTTCTTTTGTTCTGACTGCATGTGAGAGACCAGCAGGACAGAGCAGATGGAAGAGACGAGTTGAACTTGGAGAGGAACTTGGTGATCCATGCCTTTGCAACATGCTTTAAGCAGCCTGTAAGACTACCAGGCCCCGGGGCGCATACTCAGCTGCATCAGGAGATGGATCATGGCATGCAGCATTTTGCCCTTCCCCACTAACTTCTCTCTTTTCCAGTTCCACCCTACCATGTCATGGCTCACACACAACTGTTCCATACATTTGGCCATCCACTTTTTCTAATTCTAGTTCATCCTTTTCAAGATGCGGAGACCAGAACTGCACTCAAGGTGTAGGCAAACCATGAATTTATGCAATGGCATAATGATGCCCTCTTTAGTCCTTCCCCAATCATTCCTAAAACTCAGTTTTCTTTTTTGACTGCTGCTGAGCACAGTGTCTATTTGGGTCTTGTAACCTTGGGGTCTCACTTCTGAGTAGTACTAATCAGCTCAAAACTCATCATCTTATACATGAAGCTAGGAACGTGTTTCACCTCTGTGCCATACTTGTTTTATCAGCATTAAATTTCGTCTGTCATGTAATTGCTCAATCACACAGTCCTGTAAAGTTCTTCTGCAATTTTGTACTCTGTTTGTGTCCTTGCTGCTTTGAATAACTTTATCCCACCAGCAAATCTTTCTACTTACTGCTTATTTATGGCACTTCTGGATCATTTATGAAAGTAACACAGTGCAGACTAATGGGGAACTCTGGTGCAGATTTTCCTCAGTTGAAAGAATTGACCATAAAGGTCAGGTTGTGTGGGACCTTGTGCAATCTGCTCTAGTGGGTGGCATCCCTGCCCGTGGCAATGAGATTGAAACGAGGTGATCTTTAAGTGCCCTTTCAACCCACACCATTCTATGATTCTATGATTTATCCCTACCTCTATCTTTTATGTTTAAAAAATAATATATCTGCACTAGCACCTTCTATTTTAGTTTTTTATTATTATTGATAAAATTTCCTTGCAGAGGTTTTTGGGAACTTAAGTAGCATATTTCAACCGGGTGACCATAATTTTCATGTTTTTCCAAGACTTGACAGAATTCAAAGGCAGGACTCCCTTTTACAGGAGTAATGCTGACTAAGCAACTTGTATTTCTCCCAGTATCTACTAATCCTATATTCTACTATTTCACAGATATTGCCCTGTCCATGGCAGACAAGTTGTAACTTTAAGGTCCCTTCCCATCCAAACCATTCTATGATTCTATGATTTCTACTAATTCACCTGGAATAAATATCAGGATATAGACCTACAGTTCCCCCCAATTCCATTGCTGTCCCTCTCATAGTCTGGCATCAAGTTTTTTACCATGAAGTCTTCAGATGCTAAGAAAAATTCTGAGTAGTAGGTTACAGACTACCACAAGTGATTTGGCTTCTTAATTCATGAGTTTGGAGAGAAACCCAGGAGCAGCCACTTGGGTTCATCTCCACCATAACCTCTCCTACAGCGGCTCCCATTTCAGACAGATCCTCAACGGAGTGATGATCCTGGAAAAACAAAACAAAACAACAAAAAAACCCAACAAAAAAACACCAAAACAAACAAACGGTTCCTTGGAGGGGAATCCAAGCGGATCGTTCCCGAGCTGTGGAGCTGCGGACAGCGGCCCTCCCGGCCCGCCCCCGCCCGCCGCCGCCCCCGCCCCGCCGCCCCTCTGCACCACGTTAGAGTGGCGTCCCGGGCGCTGCAGCCGCGCTCGAGTGTGCGGAGGCGGGTATCTGCAAAGTTAGGTTTATAATTTTTTTTTCCTTTCCCTTAATACTTTTATTTGTTTATTTATTTATTCGTTAAGCGGCAGTTCCCCGTTGCCCGGCGGCGGGGCGGAGGGGTCGGAGGGGAGCAGCGGCCGCCCCAGGTGGCCCCGTGTGCTCCTTGGCCGCAACATGGCGGGCAGGAGTTTCCTTCGCGGTCGTGGTGTCCTCGCCTGCGCGGCTGCACGCCGGGCACCCTGCTTGAGACTTTCATCCAGCGGCTGGGGGAGAGCGGCGCGGACCCAGGTTTGCGCGGGGCGACGAATCCCCATCATACCGCACTTTCGTGTGGCAGTGCCTGGTGTGCGTACCCCCGCGGCGCCGCCCCATCCCGGCCCTTCACCTTCCAGCTGTAGAGGAGCCGGGGGCGAGGGGCGCCGCGGCAGCGCAGCCTCGCCGGCGGCGAGAGCCCTGCCGGGGCCCGGGCGGCGGCGGGGGCTTTCCCGGGGGACCGCTTCCTGCCTCCTGTGAGCGCGGGGCGGCGGCGGCCACGGGGGCCCTCCTGTGGACCGCTGCCGCCGGGCCTCGGCTGCCTCCCCACAGCTCCGCCGCTGTCGGCCCGAGGCAGCGGCGAGCGGTGGGGATACGCCTTCCCCTTCTGGGAGTGGGTGAGGAAGTTCGTGCGCTGCGGGTTGGAGACACAAAGGTCTGCATTGCAAGTGGGGCTTCCTGCCTCCCTGCCTTTCCGCTGCGGGCGGAGCGGGGCGCGGGGCGCGGGGGGGGGCGCGGGGGGCCGGGCGCGGGGGGGGCGGCCGGGCGGGGTGGGGGGGCCGACTCGAGGGTGAACAAACCGAGCGTGGCCGGGGAGCGGCTGGAAAGGGAAGGTGCCACTTTCCCGACCTACTCTTGAGAGGTTAGAGGAGAGCGGGGTAGAAAGGGTTGCGGGTCGGCCTATAAGCAGAGGAAACTTTTCAGAGAGGAAAGGCTGCTTTTCTCTCAGTGCTGCCGCGTGTGTGAGCAAAGCCGTGCTAGGGTAGGAAGCGGCCTTCGCGAGCTTGTTGAGTGGGTTTTAGAATTGCGTACGGAGTCGTTTAGTTGAACTTTTCTTTACATAAAAGGAAATGGAGGCCTCAAGAAAACGAGCGTTAGTTCCCTGGAGGTTAGAGCCTGCGCGAGCACGTATCCACGAACGCGTGTCTACAAACTTGGATCTAGGAGCGCGTATTTACGGGCACAGTGACCTGAAGGCCTTGGAGTCTGGGTTGCTGAGGGAGCCAGGGGGAGTAGTGTAGGGTGTTTCCTGGGAATGAAAACCAGGATCAAAAGGGCAGACATTAAAAAGACTTCCTTAAAGTCGTAGGTTTACGTTACTACGTGTGAACACCTCGTGGTACACTTGAAGAGTCTTTCTTTTTGGGTATGGCACTTGGGAATCACTAATACTGCTTAGACAGCTGATGTCTAGGGCTGTGTGTCTTGCCTGTCTTTTTATTTAAAAGATATGTTGTGGTTTATGGAAGAGTTGGTGAAAAAAGCTAATTTTCTTTTTTCTTTGTTTCTTCAGTTATCTAGTCAGAATGAAGTCATCACAAGAGTTGTGCAGAGACTATGTGAAAAAGGAAAGAAGAATGTCCTTGCATATGGATACTCCTTAGTGGATGAAAATAGTTCTCCTTTCCAAATCATACCATTATCAAATATATGCAGCTACTTGTCCAATACCAGCACAGAAACTCTTCGTATCAGCGGCCTCTGGGAAACACTGTTGAGCAGGATAGGGGATGATGTGATGATGTATTTATTAGAACACTGTGCAATCTTTATGCTGGTTCCCCCTAGTAATTGTTACCAAGTTTGTGGGCAACCAATTTATGAACTTATTTCACAAAATGTAGACTCATTCCCAGTATTTGTTAAACAGAGAGTCTCAAAGCATAAGTGTAATAGCTTGCTTGACTATGTGCAGAAAAGACTAAGTTTTCATAGAAAGTATCTTTCAAAGTCACATAGGTGGCAATGCAGACAAAGACTTGAAGATAATGTCTCCAGCATGGGAAATAAAAAAAATAGCAACATACGAAGCTTAGTGTCCAGTTACCAGTATTCTGCAAAAGATGTTTCGAAAGCAAGCAAACAGATCAGAGTGGTCACTGAACATCTGGAAAAAACAAATAGCTACAGTTTATGTTTGTCATCTACAGCACCATCTCTAAAAAGGAAGCTTCACAGGGAACAGCTTGAAATTCCAGCTAAGAGAGCAAAAGTAGAGGAGAAAGTGAGAGACGAAAAGGCTTGTAAGCTTACTCCTCATGTAAACCAAAGTAGTTCCAAGAGGTATGAAACTGGGTATGTAGCATCACATCCTGAAAGCCTCATTAAAAATAACCACATTTCTCAAAGAAGTAACGGTGCTATGTCTGGTCCTTCTTTAGTTCACACATCTCATGACAGGAAGAAGTTTGTGGCAGGTGAAAGCTTTCTTCTGCAAGGAGTTCAGAGTAACAAACCTTTGAAGTCCAGTATTGAAATGCAAGCAGAATCCCATAGGAAAGGAGTAGAGATGCATATGTGTGAACCTCAGGTGAATTCTGTACAAATCAAGCCCGTGGAGGGTAATTCTTCAAAATGCAGAAAGCAGGAAAGTCCCCTGCATAATTTGGCAAAGAAGTTACCAAATAGACTCCTGCGTTCTGCTGTATACATTGACAGGAAGTCTCTTCTGTATTCTCAGAGGAGTTTCCAAGAATGTTTTCCTAAATCATTTTCTCTGAATCGTTTGCAGGGCTGTCAGGCAGGTGGAAGAAGGCTTATAGAAACTATATTCTTAAGCCGAAATCTGTTGGAGCAAAGGCGTAACCAAAGTCTGCCACATCGCCGCTGGAGAAAGAAGAGGTTGCCCAAACGCTACTGGCAAATGAGACCTATATTTCAGAAACTGTTAAAGAACCATGGAAAGTGTCCTTACTTAGCTCTCTTGAAAAAAAATTGCCCTGTTCGGATATCTGAAAGTGGGAGAAAAACCAATCTGCCTCGTCAGGCAGAGGTTCGTGAGCCAGCAGAACAGTTTGGGAAGGAGCCTACTAAATGTGTGACAAGCAGCAAATGTGAATCTGGTCACAGTGTTGTATCAGGCAACTTACGTGCCCCTCTTGCAAAATCTGTATGTGGAGAGTTGCAGAGTGAGAAGCAAAACCCAGGAGAGGTGTGTGATTCAGCCCTCAGGGAGCTCCTCAAGCAGCACAGCAGCCACTGGCAGGGGTACATGTTTGTGAGGGAATGCATGGAGCATGTTATCCCTGCTGAGCTTTGGGGTTCAAACCATAACAAGTGCCGGTTCCTAAAAAATGTGAAAGCATTCATTTCCAGGGGGAAGTTTGCTAAGCTTTCGTTGCAGGAGTTGATGTGGAAGATGAGAGTGAATGACTGCATGTGGCTTCGTCTAGGCAAAGGTACTTATTATAGTAAAGAACTAAGTGGCGGGGCTGTCACATGACTGGTATTCGTGTTTAAGGTGGGAAGGGGAGGATATTGAATCTGGAGTCAGCATTCCTGAGTTCATTGATAATAACCATTGCTGAGAGCAAACCTAATAATGTTTTAACTGATGGTGGAAGCATGCTTAAGCCTGTTTTCCTTCCAAAACTTGTTTGCATTCATGCTTTTTGTGTTTAATAGAATGATGTCCTCATAAACATGAATTCAGAACCTGGGCCAAACAAAAAGCAAACCAAAACTCCTTCCCATCCACTCCTACCATCCAAATTGCAGTAACTGAAGTATGACCTAAGCATGTAAGGAAAAAATGCAGTCTGCCTGTTTGTCACCGTAAGCCTTCATAAAGAACTGAAAGCAGATCAAGACACTTGCAGTGGCATGTGTTTATCTGCTATGGGAGGGAAAAACCAGGGTTTTTTTACCCCCTTGCATCAGCCCCGTGAGAAAGATGTGAGTATGGGACCCATGCAATACAGGGGTTGCCCAGCATAGAATCACAGAATGATTTGGGTTGGCAGGGACCTTAAAGATCATCTCGTTCTAACTCCCCTGCTGTGGGCAGGGACACAGTCCACTAGACCAGGTTGCTTAGAACCCCATCCAACCTGGCTTTAAACACTTCTAGCAATGGGATGTCCACAGCTTCTCTGGACAACCTGTTCCAGTGCTTCATCACTCTCAGAATGGAGAATTTCTTCTTAACATCTAATCTAAACCTACTCTCTTTCAGTTTAAAACCATTGCCCTGTATTGTATCACTACACGCCCTTGTAAAAAGGTCTGTCACCTTCTAGAGCCCTTCTCTAGGATCAAGAGACCCTTAATGAGCACTGCTTCAGGCTGTGTGCTTGGTGGTGCAGAAGTCACCTCACTGAGTGGTTCCTGGCTAAAAGCTTTCATGAGGGCAACAGATGAGTGCTCCAAATTCTGTGTGAATCCATTTCTGTTTAGTCCTCTTTTCAGGTGACAGGTAAATCTTGCTTCCCTCAGGTTTGTTCTTCAGACACTATGCTAAGATTTAAATCTAGGCTGAAGCTGTGGTTCTGTCATTGATTGCTGTAGGATCTAATGCGTATTTTCGTTTTTCTGTGCTTCTGTTCTCCATCTATAAAATGTGGATTGCACTTCCTTAACTAGTATGTTTGCAGTATTTATTCTTAGCTGGTATTGTACTTGGATCCTACAGTAATGTGAGCTGAAAATGGTATTCCTTTGTTAAAAGGTGTAGTAAGTGCTGAAATTACTACAGGTTCTTTGTAGTGTCAGAGGGAGATTTAAAAGTGATGTTTGAGAACTGATGTCAAAAGTAGGGGAGGTTACACTTTCAAAAGAAACTTAAATCTTGGAAATATGTTGTTTCTTGCTTTAGAAACTATAGTTCAAAAACATGCCTTTCAAAATGCTAAATATTGAAAAGGAGTTAAATATTTTTAAAGGTTTTATTCTAAAATATACGCTTGGTTCATAGTCATTTGGAACATCTTATCTTTAAAAAATGTAACACCCTCTTGTTCTCTGGCTGTATTCCAGGTAAAGCAACACATAAGCTTGATTTTAATTTTCGTGAAAGTACTCCATTGTGATTGGAGTTTAAACACGCATTTACTTTGCTGCACTGGAGGTGGGGTTTTTTTCCTCCAAATGCTGTAGTAGTGGTTTCTTGTCAGATCCCTGAATTGTAGTCATCATTTACATCTGTTGTCAGGAACTTAGAAAACAAATGATCTAGTTCCAGAAGAGCTGTGAGTTCCAGAACAGCATCCTGATTTAATTTGTGTATTACCAGGGCACATTGCAACTCTTCAGTTAAAGAGTTTTCTAACAGTCATTGGACTTTTTCATTGGTGTTACTTGGCTTCTGTTGAAGTGAACACTCTTTATGGTAGTTGTTTCTTAGGTGCTGTAAATACATGAAAATGTCTCTGCCCTGAAGCACACAAAAACTAAACAAGGTAGAGAACTGGAAATTTATTTCCATTTTATAAGTTTCACTGTTAAGCTTCAGCTCTGTTATGTCAAAATTAAGCTGTTTTTAACTCATTCGTGCCATAATCATGATTTGTGCTATGCAGCTAAACTAGTGTTTCTGTACAGTTTCTTTAAATGTCCTGTTGTCTTTTGCTAAATTCTACTGTTTAAATTTAATTAGAAAAATTATGATTGGAAGTTGGCAAAAAAATCATTATTGTAGCCCAGGGTTTTATTCCGTGCTTATCCATATTTAGACATCATTACAGATCTATGTGGCCTTAAATTTGACAGTAGTTAGGAATGTTCTGTGTTCATAATTATTCCCCCATCTACATATTGCAAGTGCACATGGACTTGGGGTGATTTGAATTTTTGGGGTTTTTTCTTTTACTGCAGCAATAGGTTTTATATAGGATGTCTGAAATAAAGCCTAACCCTGAAATTAATTTTCAGGGAATTGGGAAATCTGAATATCATTCTCATCCCCAAGCCATCCCAGTTTAATTTTGTTCTTTTTTTACAGTGTACCTAAGTATTTTCAACCCTTTGCTTCCTTTCTTAAAAAAAAGTTTAATGTTGTAGTGGATTTGTTTCTTTTTATTTTACCTTTCCTTTCACAATAATCTTGCCATTGTGCATTAATGGTCTTGCCCAGTCAATGCTGGGGGAAGAAAGTAAGTCTTTGGACTACTAACGGCATGTGTTTGTATCCTCTGTGTACGTTTGTCACTGCAGATTAGTTTCTGTGTTTTACTTTAAGCTTGAGTCAGTCACGTTAATGCCGGTGCAGATTTGGAGTGGCAGCTTGCTTCTTTTCTTTCAGCTGACCTCAAGCTAAGGAAATAATGTTGTGGGGGGGTTTTTTGTGTGATCTGTTTCTTTGCTCATACAAATAGTTGATAGTTACTATAACTACCTTTGAATTGTTTATTGAAGGTGATCACTTTGTTCCTGCCGACGAACATTGTTTCCGTGAAGAACTTTTGGCCAAATTCCTGTACTGGCTGATGGATACGTATGTTGTTGGGTTGCTCAGATCATTTTTCTATATCACCGAGACCATGTTCCAGAAAAACATGCTTTTCTACTACCGAAAGTTTATTTGGGGCAAGTTGCAGAACATTGGAATTAGGTAACACAAGAAAACTAATTAAAATTCATGGAATATGTAGAAATACTGTGTTTTGTCGTGTAAAGTTATATTTCTGCTTTAATTTGTTGCCCATTTATCCTCCTTTTATTTGCTTAACTTCCCAAAAGAAAATTCAACCTGCCATTGTAGCATGCAGAGTTTGTAATTTCAGAAATATTTTGTGGGGGAAAACTGATGCAAATTTAAAATTCTTAGGTAGGAGAAACCTTTGCAATAATAAAATCCATTATGAAGAGGTTTTTGTTTTTTGATAAGTAAATTTCTTACACCTTTTAGCAGTGTGTGAAGCATAGTGATAGAATCCCCAGAGTATCCTTGTGGAAGTTCATTTTAAAAATACTCAATTTGCTTCAAGTGCCTTAATTTAAAAACAAGAAAACCAAACATCTGCTAAAATCCTGTAATACTCTACTAATAAAATTCAGACAGTAGCCTTGTGGGTTTAGAAGTGGGTTTTTTTAAAGGGATTTTAGAAGCCACAGCTTCTTTTTTAGTGCAGCTGTGGAATTCCATGCTGGTTTTTGGTATTAAAAATGCATGCATGAATTTAAGTTAGGGCATTATTTAAGGTAAATTTTTAAGCAATTAAGTGAGAAAACAGGAAATACCTGAAGGCAATTTTAACGAACAGTATTGTGCACCCATCTATACTGTTCACATCTTTCAGGTTTTCATTATAAAATGTTGGTGTCTGAGAGAGCTTTGGAACTGAAAAATGAGCATATTCGATATCTTGTGTTTTACTGGCTGTTCTTTATGGTGAACCTTTTGCTTTCGCAGTGATCTGTTGGTCTACAATGTTATATGTGTGATTTTTCCCCTTCTGCCCCACCACTCCCTGATTTCAACATTGATATCTCCAGTGCAGCTCTTTGCATATATGTTTGCACATAATGGGGCCTCGATCTTGTTTGCAGTTGTAGCACAGATGATGCACTTTAAATAGTAGTAGTAGAATGTAATTTTCGGTCCCACACATTCTGTTTGTCTTGTCTTCAAACTAACAGCCTTAGTGTTGCAATTAGTGTTTTATGCAGTTGTAATGTACTTAAGGGCTACTTTTTGTCATGAAGTACGATCGAGCAATTTTTACATAATAGAGATACTGCTGGTTTTACTGGGGTATGTGATTTAAAGAAAACAAGTAACTTGGAGTTTGGGTCTTTTGTCCCTCTTCCCTGTTTCCCAGAAAAACCCAAGGTGCTTTTCACTCAAAAGACTCTAATCTAGGCTCGTCTTCTTCCTTCTGATTTCCTCCCTATATATTTTCCCACCATAAAGGAAGCCCCTTCTCACCTTTGGCTCGGGAGGTCCCTGAACTGCAGATTATTGGAAGCTTGAGAAACATTCCAAGGAAGTGCTGCTGTGTGCTTGCCAAAGGCGTGTTCTAAGAACGGAATGTTTGCTGTTGGCTACAGGATACGTAGTTTATAAGGACTTTTAGTCTGATCCCAACAGCTACTCTTAAGCTTTGCTGACTAGGGCTTTCAGCACTGCTTTTTACAGTTTGTAGTGCAATGTGAAGTCTGCCAGTGGTCCAGTTTACTGCATTCATACACATGGTCAGCTGCCTACTTCACATGGGAGGAGAGAAATTGGGGGTTACAGATATTGGGAAACAAGTGTTTATGGCTGCCTTGGCCATTTTGAGGCTGTCCAAGCACTGTCCTCTCTTAACCAGCCAGTGTTTTCAGGCGCTGTTGGTGAATCAGTGCCAAAGGCTGTTGAGCTGCTTCCGTCTTTCCTGGAGGAGGAGTATCTGGTGGCCATTAGTTGTTCACTAATGGCTGTTCTGTGATTGTTCTGGTTCTCCTCAGCTGGAGCTGCTCAAAGCAGTTGTTCTGAGCTGGTTTGCAGGAAGGCATTTGTAGCTACTAATTCCTTTCCATTTCTTCTGCATCTTCCTTTGAAAAAAGAGAATAGATGGAACAAGCATGGGCTGAGTGGACCTGGATCTTACTTGTGAGCTTACCCTTGCACTGCATTGTCATTAGGGAGTAAATCCTTGTCCTGAAGGACTGTCCATATGAGTAGATCATCCTGTGCAGAATCCCTCTCAAGGATACAGGCTGTGGTTCTGACAGGGGACCTGGATCTCCATGTTTGCCTTGCTGCATTGATGGTGTGAGTGTGCAGGTCACTGCACACAAACAACTTTGTGTTGATTTTTGAAGCTATACCAAACTTCATACCCCAAATTAAGAACAGTATTTACTAAGAAAAAAATATTTCATGATACGTTGCTTCAAGTTCCATGGCCTGCAGAATGTAAAGTTATGTTTTAAAAATAGTGAGCGCAGTGCTGTGGTTACAGCACATGTTTTAATGCTCATGCCCTCCCTGCCTGTGCCATATACAGTGGCTGCTGAGGATTAAAAATGCTGTAGAAATTCTGAATCTCACCCGTGAGACTGCAGTGAGATGTCAAAAGACAGCAGGACCATCCATTCAGCTGCTTCCAAGTTCCCGTGCTTAACAGCACTGTGAGTGTGCCAGTGAGAGCACGGTTCAGTGCCTGCTGGATTAGCACACAGTCAAAATCATTAGCAATGCTATAGATGCCATGAAATAAACAATGAGTGTTGCTGAAGGCAAAATTACATGCAATTCTACAGCTGGCCAGAGGTAGTAGTGAAAATCTGCCAATAACTGGTCTTTGTTTTCAGTTTCAAAGGATGTCTCTATTTTTTTTATATAGTGATTGAGGTTGATTGTGATTTTTTTTCCCCTCCCATCTTGAATGTGAGCTAAAGAGGGATGGAGATTTGATAATTCAGTTTTTTCTATTGAACTGGAGTCACTTGATTTGTCTTGGTGATCTACCTAATACTATAGTAGAGGATGAAGTTTTACGTGGTCAGGAAATAATGTAATTCTACAAAAAATAGTGATCTCTATCTGTGGAAAAGCAGATAGGTCCTTTCTGCTTTACTTTGGGCAGCATCTGTACCAGGAATTTAATTCCAAAGTCGGAATAGAAATCCTCAAAACTCTTTCTCAGTAATAGCTCAGCTTGCCTGCCTTGGGTTGTATACCTCAGATCCCAACAATCCCAAGCAGCTGGATCGTTAGCTTGTGTGTGAGTTGTGCTGGCATACAAAGGCATACAGACGTATACAAAGTATTTGTGTGCCTCTTGTACCTGCATCCTTGCCTTCTTGGGTGTCTCCCAGTGCATGCTTACCAGGTTTCCATCATCCACCAACTGCCTTTTGTGGTAGTGTGGCCTCCTTTTGCTAACCATCCCAGTGAGGGATGTGAAAAGTCTTCATGCAAGTTTAGATTCACGTTCCTTCTTTTGCAGGGACTTGAATTGCCTAGGTTCACTTCACAGCAGAGGACCATAACCAGTAGACTGTAGGGCTTTTTACCATGGCATATTTTGCCATTCTGAACAATACAAGCAGTGCAGGAGATTGATCCAGGTCTTTTATGTTGCAAGTGGGGTACTTTAATGCTGCATCTAAAGTAAAAACAAGGGCTTTTGCTCCACCTCCTTCTCCTGACTCATTGTATGGAAAGTATTGATTTGGGCTAAGCTACACTGAACTGTAAATCCTGAGGGGGTGTCTGAGGGGGAAACACATTTCCCAGTAAGATGAACTTACAAAACTCAGAACTGTGACTTGGGAGCCTCTGGGTTTTCGTTATTTTCTGCTGTTCACTTCAGCTGACAACTGCACATCAGGTCAGTCCTGGATACCTAAATGCCCTTATGTTGTGTATGTATCTTATCATCTCAGTTAATTATAACTTTTAATAAGTAGTAGGTCCCCTAACTGTTGGGAGTGGAACAGCTCATTACAGTGTGTAAGTCTTTCCTTGGAGCTTTCCTAGCATAGTTTTCAGAAGGTTCTGTTCAACTTTGTTAATGTCTTTCAAACTTCTGAAACCATCAGAAATATACGGCATCCTGCTTCTTGCGTAAAACATTTGTCATAATGTTCAAATGTACTCTGCTAATCTGTGCTTAAATTTTAATTTGTGTTAATTAAGTGAGGATTTTATTGGCATCAAGCAGAAATGTGTACTCCCTTCTTATTGTATTACATTGTCATTAAGATACTGTGAAATTTTTCTGAAACTTGGGTTTCCATGTCACTTTCTGCAGAGGTTAGTATTTGTATTATCTTAGAAAAATATTTGGCATCAGTTATCATAAAGATATTACATGCTTTAACTTACTGCCTTTCCCACTGCTTACACTAAGGGTGTATTTGTATTTCAGAAACCATTTTGCCAGAGTACGTCTACGACCTTTATCTTCAAAGGAGATGGAAGCTGTCCGTCAAAAAAAATTTGTTCTTATGGCATCAAAGCTCCGGTTTATTCCCAAACTAAATGGGTTAAGACCCATAGTAAAAGTGAAAGGTGTTGTTGAAGCACAAGCATTCAGCAGGGAAAGCAGAGAAAAGAAGGTTTTTATTTTCATTATTGTTTTATGTGTATTTGTTGTAGGCAGCTAATAAACTGAGTAAGGATTTTTGTTACAGTAAACTAGTTTTGATGTGGTGAACTGAAACATTCTAATCAGAATGACTGAATTGATCTGTTACAACTTAAATTCTCCCTTCCCAATGCTTAATTACCATTAGCCTTCAGATCCAGAATCACATACTGCTGTTTGCAAGCCTGTCTTATGGAAATGAGCCTAACAGAATGGCATGGCTTGTCAAGTAATCCCATTTTGTTTGGGATGGATGAGTCTGGCCTGTTAGGATTTACCTGAATACTGATTGTGCATGTTGATTGACTAGTTGTCTGTGGAGCCAGATCAGTCCAGGGAGCTGAACAGTGATGAACCGGGTGTGTTACAGGAGGTCTAAGAGGGGCAAGGAAGCTGGATCGAGCACAGAAGGGAGATAGGAAGGAAACTGAGAATAACTCCAGTGTGGGAGCAGAGACAGAACATGCAGTGCACAGTATAATCTATGTAATCTTTGCTATCGTACCTGTATAAAGTACCTCTAGAGGCTCAGCATAAAGTTAGCATAAAATCTCAGGGCGCGTGTTCTTTTTGCTAGTCTTGTTGCAGTCGTTACCTCCAGCAGAGAGAATGAATGATATTTAAGGAATTACCTTCAAATCAGTGGCAGTTTTATTTGGTGGTGTTCACCTGTTTCTCTCTGTAACTGTTGATTTCCAAGAGTCAAGTACAGAAACAAAAACATTTTCCATAGGATTTAATTGTACCAAAAAAAAAAATTCTCTAAGGCTGTTTTATGACTTCCAAGTAGTTGCTGCAGTGATATTCAGGCTTTCTGAAAGCTTCTGTTGACCAAAATAATATAGTAAATACATAAATTTAATCTCAAACTTCATCTAAACATGAAATCTCTGTATTTCACAGAATTTAATATGTTCCAACATAAATTGAGGTGATTCTCTTTGGTCTCTTTAGATGCATCATTACAACACTCAACTAAAAAATCTATTTAGTGTGTTAAACTATGAACGGACTATAAACACCAGTTTTTTAGGCTCTTCTGTGTTCGGGAAAGATGATATCTACAAGACATGGAAGCAGTTTGTTATGAAGGTTCTTGAATCTGGTGGTGAAATTCCTCATTTCTACTGTGTAAAGGTATGTATTTTTAATTACATATTCACACTAGCTTTTCAAAACCATCTTTTGCAGATACTTTTATAACTGTAACAGCTGTGATCTGACTGCATAATTATTTCTTTTTCAAAATAAACTTTTGTGCATACCTAACACATACTCGGGTTGGTTTTCTGGTGTGGGTGGTTGGTTGCATTTTGTGGATGGGTGTCCCTGCAGTAGTGCTTCCTATCCTTGGATATTTTTGTGTCCATCTCTCTGTGATGTAGAAGCTCTTGCTTCTGTACATGCACTGGATTTTTGAAGTTACGTTTATACATTGGGTATAAAAATGGGACAAAGATAAAAGCTCAGATACACTTTTTGAACCATCATTCCAAATGAAAACCAGAAAAATTTGCTATGTGCATTTGGATAAATTCAGTGTCTTTTAAAAAATTGGTCTGTTCTATCTCAGTATCATTAGTTTCTGTTGAAAATGAACACTTCTAGTGTTTTTTTCCAACACGTTCCTTCTTCCACTTTGGAAAAGTGAGTGCTTCTCATATCCTACTATTTGAAGGATTTTCTTCTTCACACTTTTCAGTTATCAGGCAATATTTTGTTATCAGTTATCAGTTATCAGTTATCAGTTATCAGGCAATATTCAGTTATCAGGCAATATTTTGTGTTTGAGCTCAATTCATAGCTTTGAGTTGGGGCAATGTATACAGATGTATGTAAATTACACATTTATTTATATTATATGGGATGACTGTTGTGTCTCATATGTTAGTTGGCGTACTACCCTTTCAGTGATTGTCTCATTATCTTTCAAACCAAAGGATCATGTCATTGACATAATACGCAGGTTACTAAGATTGTTGCTTCTTTAGAAGAGTTTCGTTTTTGACTTTGACAAATGCAAGCAGAGGTAGTATTGCAATATGAGGTTTAGGAAAGGTAAAATATGTAGGTTTGCAGCTTTCCAAAAGCCTAAGATGTCATGATCATATAGCAAGGAAAGTTTCTTCAAATATTTAAACATATAAAAATATGAGAAATTAATTTAAATGATTGAGGGTTCAGTGCAACTGCATATGGTGTCATCTTCTGAATTGTGCTAAAACTGATAGTTTGGATATCCCTTATAAAGGAATGCTCATCGATGAGTGGGGAAGAATTTTTCAGATAAGCAATGAGGTTTTGTTTTGTCACAAATTTGGACTGAATAATGCAGTAATTTCACTCCTATGTGATTTATATTTTGGCCTTGCTTATATACTTTTTTTTATGCTACCACAATATTTGCAGCTATACTGATGAATACATAATGGAAGATATTTCTTGTATTTCAGGCTGATGTGTCCAGGGCTTATGATAGCATTCCTCATGATAAACTTGTGGAAGTGATTTCGCGGATCTTAAAGCCTGAGAAAAGAACTGTCTACTGCATACGGCGCTATGCTGTGATTATGATTACCACAAGTGGAAAAGCCAGGAGGCTCTATAGGAGACATGTATGACTTGCTGATTTCTTCCGTTTGCTGTAAATATATTTTGGTCCAAGGAAAGATTTTATCTGTAGCTGGTTTTAGCTTTTTATAGTTGCAATTTGAATACTTCATAAACCCTTTTTTTTAATAGTGTTTGATATTTTCCAGAGGTAGAAAAGCTTCTTTTTTCTCTGTACTTTTTAAAGTTTTTACTCACTCGTAGTAAGAATAAAGATAAATGTGTTGTGGAAATAGGGGTTTATGAGAGAGACATTTCATTTTAACAGTAGCAGAATCGTTGTTTTAAAATAACTGGCCCTTTGACCTTCACTGAATAAAAAAGTCTATGATTGAATTTTCTATTGCTTTTGTTGTTTATTTCTTCACAATTTATGCAAATATGCAGGTTTCTACTTTCAAGGATTTTAAGCCAGACATGAAGCATTTTGTGTCCCATCTTCAGGAGACTACCTCATTGCAAAATGCAATAGTAGTTGAGCAGGTAAGTATTGTGGGACTTCTTTTCAACTGGAAAAGAAAGCTACAGAAGAATTAGAGAAGATTGGGATTTTTGATTGAATGTACATATTATGTAGTGACACCACTTCTAGTTACCCAACACCTTCTGTAGAAAGACTTTTGTCATCTCTTCTGTGATGTTTATAAAACAGGCTCTCAGTGTTCAGTGGGAGGAGTGCACCAGGCAATAAATCTGACAAAATGTCCTTCTAGACTTTTCCCAGATTTTCTCACTGTTGTCTCAAACTTTCATTTTAACCAGTGTTTTCTTTTTCCTAACTTCATTGTTTCTTGTAAGAGTTTTCAAGTGAGAAATTAACTATCTAATAAAGAAGGACTTCAACACTTGCTGTCTCCAAAACATGAGAGTGAGAAAAATGTATTATAAGCCAAGTAGCTAAGAATGTGGCATCTTGAATAGCAAACTTCGCAGAATAGAAAGATAACTTTTTTTTAAGAGCTTATTTTATGCCTCATCAGAGAGCTTATTTTAAAGATTACCTACCAAGGTTGATAAGAATTAATTCTTCTTTAGAGCATTTAATGCAACACAAAATAAGAAACTCTTACAGTTTTTTATTTAAAGAGATTCCTCACTTTCAATGAAATAAAGTATAGTTAAAAATTACCTGTATTTTATATTTACGCCAACTGAGACTTTGTTGTAAGAAGCAAGCATCCTTCTGTTTTAATTTTTGGGATGCCAGTGTTTGTTCCCAAGACTTCCTTCTGTGCAAGGAGCATGACAGAGAAAGGCATAGATGTAGGTGATATGCTCAGTTTCTTAATGCGTTTTATTGCTTGGAATCCCGGTGTCCTATAGTAATAACATCATACAAGATTACCTGAGGAGCAGATGACCAAAAAGGTATTTCCTAACAGGCTAATAATTCCCCTTTAAATTTTTCTTTTCTAAACCTGCCAGTGGAAAATGACAAGGTTGACATAAGGTAATTTCTGACATACGAGTAAAATGATCTTGTGCATCTGTGGACGTAGGAGTAGAATATACAGTGTGACTGGTGTACAATTCCAGGATCCTACAAAAAGCAGAAAACCTAATGAGTACATGGATGAAAATGAAAACTAGCTGGATCTCTGATGATGTATAAGTACATTTTGTTTTGTTCTTTTTTCCAGTGTACATTTGATTTAGATAACTGTGCTAGATATTGTGTGAACAGCAGCATTCTATTTCAAAGTATTTTACATTTGAAAACAATTTGTGTGTCATTATTTTGAAAGAACAAAGTATTCTGAGAAAAGTATCATGTCAGGCCAGGTGTTCTGTACGGCTCTGTCAGAAGTTGGGTGCATTTGTCTGCTGTCTAATCTATGCAAGTAGGAATTAATTCTGCTTTAGTTTGCATGAAGTCATTGTTAAAGGTATTCAAACTCTTCTAAATGGATTTTTTTTACAGTTTTTAACACAAAAAGCTTCATAAATATTAGGCGGACAGTCATGCATGGAATCATTGGTAATATCTGGCAAAGTAGGTGTTTTGCAGAACTGGTAATGGGTGTATCTAGACTTGGGAAATCTTAACAGAATCCTGACTTAGTCACAACAGTTACAGAAATTGTCCTACAGGACAGAAACTGCCCAAAAGAGCGAGGTCTCATAGATTGTAATAATCCAATATAATATGCCAGCACTTTAAAAAGTGGGTTTAGATGTTATATTCAGTTTCTCCTAAGGCAAAACAAAAAAAGAACACCCAACAAAAAATTAACTTGGTGGATGTGAGCAACTTTTTAGTATGTATATCCAGATCTTGGGTTTAGGGTTTGTTTTTTCATTTACTTAGAGGTTCAAACTGCTATAGTCTACCTTTTTTAAGATTTCTGTGCATCTTCAAAGTTTATACTGTATTTTTAGTTTCAAATCTTGTTTTGTTTTGTCCCATTTCTAGAGCTTAACTTTTAATGAGACAAGTACCAGCATGTTTAATTTTTTTCTTCAAACGATACATAACAACATCCTGGAGATTGGGAACAGGTAAAAAAGAAGTTAGTTTTTCTTTGTATAGCATGCTTGGTTTGTTTGTTTTCTGTTAAGGATACTTTTAATTGGCTCAGGAGACTTTTGATAGCTATTTTTAAAAGATTTTTATTTCATGTTAATTTGAAATTAAGCTCCATAAAAGTGTGAAGAGTTTGGAATCAAATTTATACTGAATAAAATTTCTCTTTCCCACCTGGATGATGTTACCTATACACAGAATGCATTATTTCATAGATATGTAACCTTCTTGATCTAAGACTTTAAGTGTAATTCAAAGGGAAAATACTTAAAAATGTTGGGATCCACAGTGGTGAAAAAAAGCAAGGTACCATCCAATCAAAAGCCTTGTTTAGTCATTTCCCTGTAGTGTAAAATTAAACCTTTTCTGCATGGTTTTCCTATTTGGCAAGTTACAGTAAAAATCAACAGCAATAGCAGTAGGAATTAAAATTTGGCAACTCCAGAATTAAGAATCAGATGTTATAGAGGGTAGTAATGCAGATTTCTTTTTGTGTTGCTTATGTGCTAACGTTTTACCTGTTGGTGGCAAATGTGTACCATGTCTAGAAAGCAAGTACTTACATGATCTTTATTTGTAAATTCAGAGTGAGGTGTATTAGAATGAATAGCTTCTTGCTCTTGAAAAAATACCTTTATTTTAGAATACTTAATCTCAAAGGACTGAGGGAGAGGGAGAAAAGCTTTCAAGCAGGCATACAGAAGAGCATTTATAGGTTTTTCTGGCATTGATGCTTACACTCACTTTGGGAGGATCACAGGAATGCCGATGTGGCATGACTTTAAGAATGACTAACCAACGTCAGTGTGTTTCATGAAAGTTGACTGGTTTTACAGAAAGCACAGTCTGACAAAGCCAGCTTCGCACTTACTTGAGTTCAGTCAAGCTGTAACAAGAAATACTGTTTGTACTGGAACGAGTTTGCACCTTTTAAGTAGCTTATTCTCATTTGTTCAGAAAAAAAAACAAAACTGCGGATAAGTTTAGTGAATGAATAGACTCTTTAACTGATGGTTCTCAAAAAGCTGTCACAGTCAACGTTCACTTGTTGTTTTTGAGAAAAATACTGATTGTTGAGCTGGGTACCTAGGAGGAATCTTTGAATACCATTTGATACATTCATCAAATGTCTGTAAAAAAGTAAAATTCCTGCTAGGAAAATTTGCAGATGACTCAAAACATAGGTAAGATCAGTGCTCAAAAGTAGTATGTGGCTCTGATATCCAGTTGCATAATTTCATTTTGTTCAACTTCACCAAGCCATTCATGTAGTAATGTTGAAATGGACATTATAACATCTCCCTATTTCAAAGAAGTGTTGTGAAAATAATTCCTGTGTGTTTTGTGAGGCATAACCCTTCTGTTGCTGCCAGCACAAGAAAAGGCACAAGTTCTTGGAGGATTTTGTCTTTAGTATCATATCTAGATTTGATACATTACTATTACTCTGTGTGGTCTTATGGGGTGTACACAAGCAACAAAGTAGAAGTATTAATTAACCTCCCTCTGCTATGTCTGTGTGAACTCCTTGAAGCCATGAGAAACAAATCAAAACAAAAATGACAACTGAAAACTTCAGTGAACTTTTCAAGCAGGGCAGCGGGGAGGTTGACTATAATTACAAATAATAAAGGTTAGCATTTCACAGGATGTAGTGATTTTTCCTAACTAGAAGTAATATAGCTTCATTCCTGAGGAGCTAAATGAGGAAATAAATGTGATTTAGAGTGTAGCTGGGATGTATAAAACCAGGTCGTGCTCTATTGGGCTAAGACATCAGAAATTTCTCTAAAATTAAAATGATATTTATTTGTGGGGGGAAAAAAGCACCAAAAGAAACAAACCAAAACCAAAAACCACATGAAAATATTTTCCTTGGCCCGGTCATGCTGTGCAAATATAAAAAAAGATAAATACCTCAGCAAAAATTAAAAATAAATACATTATAGTTTGAAAGATCTACCCAGAGCACTTTGTTTTTTGTACAAGAACACTTCTTTTGAAGCTGTGTGAGATGTAACATAAAGAATTAAAAAGCTCAAAGGAAGGCTGTCTCTGCAGCTGAAGGAGGCATTGTGATTTGAGATCAGCTATAAGATTTCTTTCATTTAATGACAGTTGTCTCCTAGAGTTTGTTAATATGAAAGGAATATGTGTATTAGTTTTTTTTCGTTCTTTAAGCTTCTAGATCCATATGTAGATTCTTAGATGAAAGAACAAACAAATATAAGTGAGGCTAACTGGCAAACGTAGTGTATTTCATATTGAAACATATGTTACACTTGAAATAAAAAATATTTAATGGCTATTGTGATCTTGTTGCATGTCTTGATTTTTTGTTTTCTTTTATTTTTTACTAGGTACTACTTACAGTGCTGTGGAATTCCACAGGGCTCCATTTTGTCAACCTTACTTTGCAGCTTATGCTATGGAGACATGGAAAACAAATTGCTCTGTGGAGTGCAGCAGGATGGGTAGGGATGCTTTGTTCTGTGCTCTGTTCTATGTATACATATGAATATGTAGTATATGCATTAGTAATTTTCTCCGAAGTTTAACTTTCAATTTCAAGAATTTCCAACTCTTCATTAGGAGTGTGGTGCCCACAAACATCTCTGCAGCTTCAGTGAAACTGTGGTTATTTTGTGTGGCAATTTCCCTTTTTGTCATAAGATTAGGAGGAAAAGTGCTGAAAAGAAGCTTTACTGTATCTTTGGTAGGAGAATTATTCCTACAAAGAGAACTGTATTAGGGATGCTGTAGAGAGTCCAACAAGCTGTTTTTGTACATCTAAGAAGTTTATGGTTCTGCCACGCTCATTCCCACATCATCTGTGGTCTTTTGACCTCAAACAAGATGCAATGTTTGTTATAGGCTTTCTGATACTCCCGAGTTCTGCCTGCTGGCTTTCCAATCCACTGTGTGTAAATCTTAACATGGGACACAGCTCTATTGCAGACTTTTTATGAGGGGTGTTGGTTCTTGTTTGAAGGCCTGTGTGATTCTTGGTAAATCTTCTCAGTCTTTGTGCCCTGCATGTGCTTACTTCTTAGGAGCTTGATATAAAAGCTTTACCTCTTTATTATCTCTAAAAATATTGGGGTCCCTTTTCCCTCCATGTGAACTGGAGGTAAAACTGAATCCCAGATCAGGGTATTTAGGCATGAACTAGACCCTGAAACCTATCTGTGTTCAGACATCTCCCTTCATTGCTGCGAATTCCATCCTAAGAAAGAAAAAAGAAACTGAGAATTGTGTAGGAATACTCCAGATAAGTGCATCTGTCTGCTATTTCTTCCTGGGAGGCTCACTGGGCAGTGGAAAATCTCAGAATTTTAAACATATCCCTACAAAACTAGTAGAGTTCTTACAGGCCCTGGGATTCTGTGATGAGTCTGAACAGTTGTCTATTGCTTTCAAAGGATATTGTTTATGAAACTGAAATTATGAAACTGATTTAGAGGAATGCACTCCTTAATGTTGCAGCTGGTTTTATAAAAAACAGATTTTAGAATGCTGCTTAGGTACCTGTTGAATGATTTTGATAATTTTCTTTATCCTTTAAGTCAAAAGAATAATGTGGCTATTGACTTGGGTAGGCAAAGGCACAGCTGATCTGATCATAGTGGTGACAATACTCTTGCTTTGAAGGGGAGACTTTACAAGATCATCTCCAGAGCTTCTGTGATCTGCTAGGCAGGATTTATCAGAAAAATATGGGCATGCTTGGGGTCTTAATTCTGTTGGAAAAAAAAATTCCAGCCTTTATAGTGGTAGATGGCAGTATGTTTTACATCAAGTTATTATATGGTAAACAAAGATAAAGAATTAGAGCCCATCAAGAATCTGGTTTCTTCTTGAAAATACCATATACCTGGTCTTTTACCTCATTTCCTTGTCTTATAGATTAAGATAATGCAAATTCTGCCTTGGAAAAGTGTGCAACTCTGCATCCAGGGGAGCTATTGTGGAATGGCTTGTGTGCTGTAAATTCCTTCATGTTTCATGTAGCCAGTCCCTTTACTTTTTTTTTTTCTAAATTTATATTTAGGAAAGAAACAGAACTGAGAATTTCTTCATAAGTCTGGATTTGGAGATCATATTGGCCTCTACCATCTTGTGAATTAAAATGGGCACATTGTTGCTCTAAAGAGTATGACAAAAATTTGAAAGGATTACATATTAAAAAATCTGATATCAGTTTCTTCTTGATTACAGAGTCCTAATACGTCTCATTGATGACTTTTTGCTGGTTACACCCCATTTATCGCAGGCAAGAACTTTTCTAAGGTATGCTATTAGACAGTCTTTAAAGTAATAAGCATTAACACCTTTTACATAATTCTTTTTAGTCTTTATACATGCTTATGCATATAGGTGTATTTGTTTTATGAGTTAACAGTCAAGGGTCGTTTTGGAGTCCTTACTTAGTGTAAGCTTGTGCTTGGGAAGAATCCTAATAGCTGCATTCTTGATAGCCAGCTTACAATCTGTTGCAGCTCAGATGCTGAAGTTTAAATTAGGGACCTACCTACTGACATTGATGGAGCTTCCAGCAAAAATTAGTAGTACACTAGTAACCAAAGCAGCTGACAGGTGTCTTTTAAGACCAATTTCCCTCAAATTTTGAAGATATCGTATTTATATTCCTAAAATATTTTTATTGAGCAGATGTGCTGCTACTTTCTGTTCCCTGGGAAAGAGTGCAACTTTTGTCTGATCCAATATTGCTAAGAATTTTCTGGTCATTAACATTCCATGATGAGTATCTGAAGATACCAATAGCATGGCAGCATGCAGTTCACACAGAAGTTTTAAACCAGTAATTCTGTAGAGTGCTTCAGAACTACCTTTTCTTTTAAAATTCTTTTAAATTTCTTTAAAATTTCTTTTAAAACCCAAAAGAGGTTCCTGCTTACCGTAGGTAGGAGTGTACAGTCAATCCAAGGAGAGTTCTGCTGATGCCAAAGCCAATGTAATGGATCCAAAGGACAGGTCTTGAAGCTTAGGATCTGCAAAGCAGTCAGTTGCATCATGCTTTTCAATAGTGAGAAAGATGCAGCTGTCTTGTGAACCTGAAATGTGATGGAGGAATCAGTTAAGTACAGATTGAAGTATAAATTGTACGAAATAGTGGACAATGTACTTTTAAGACTTCATTTATCCTCATCTCCTTATCAGAACAGAAAGAAATTTCTAGGGATCTGTGGGTTTGCAGTTCTGGAAATTATAAACTGAACTAAGAGGCAGGGGGTGCCTCAAGCTAATAATCTTTATAGTATGTTTTCAACACAATGTCATTTGCAGTAGCATTGCAGATGTTGTCCTACTTGCCCTTTGAAGTTACCTGCACCTTTGTTCTATATCAACTTCTGCACCATCTGTGTTATTTTCTGTAGAGAAGCAACCTCTTCTGTGAGAGTTTTCCAGAACTGCTTACAGATCCTATGAACTCTATGCCACAAATGGAGTAGTAACAGTTTTGTCTAGTGTAGTATTGCAACATGGGGACTCAGTAAATTAATTATGAGGAGACAGCATTACAACTATGGCACCCCAAGAAGAAGAGCCTACTTCTTCCTCTCACTCTTTAAAAGGACGAAGCCTGCACATAAGTACATTGCCAAGTAAGACAAATTACTGCTTGTCCATGACACCACTAATCCAGTAGGGGTAGATAATCAGCAGGCATTCTGCCAATGAAAACATCCTTAGGGGAAACTTTCTCCACTAAGTTCAAAACCTGTCATCAAATAAATGAGGTTACTGTTATATGGGTTCTCTTTTGTTTTGTTAACTTTCAAAAGCAATAACTCTTATCTGTCTTTTTCCAGTGATTATGATCTCAGTGGTTTCTGTGAGTGTGGTTTATGCAGCTTGTCTCAAATGTTTCATGGCTGAAGTGCTTAATTTACATTAATCTGTGATATTTGCATTAATCTGTGAAATTTCTTCTCCATTATCCTAAAGTTTATTTTATATATGTATTTACCTCTAATATCTTCACTTTTGTTTATTTCTAGCTGTGTTCCTTAACCTAGAGTTAACCTAGAGTAAAGGTTCCCTTTATTCTTTGATTTCTGACTTTTTCTGCTAGATCTTGTTTGCTTTTGTGGGGAGAGTTAGGCTAACTGTTTATGTCTGTTTTAGGACTCTAGCAGCAGGTATTCCTGAGTATGGCTTTTTAATAAACCCAAATAAGACAGTCGTGAATTTTCCTGTTGATGATATCCCAGGATGTCCCAAATTTAAACAGCTGCCAGATTGTCGTTTGATCCCGTGGTGTGGTTTATTATTAGATATACAGACACTTGAGGTTTACTGCGATTACTCCAGGTAAATAGAGTTGTGAACTCCAGTGTCAGCTTTACAGTGTATTGTACATAGTGTAAGAGGCACAAGGGTGTCTTGTGAATGGTGTAATTGAATTAACTGCAAAATATATTTTACAATTCTGATTCTTATACGGTAATCTAAACACTTTATTCTGTTGTACAGCTTGCTATTTTCTTCATTCCACCCTGGTGGAATGTGCATATCATTAACACCATCAAATGTGGCTAACTCACTAGTGATCAGAAGGCATATACCACATGATGGCCTCATGGTTCTGAAAAAGTTTATTCAATCAGCTCAGTTCAGCTTCTGTCACCACTATGCACTGTGTTGCACTTGATGTCATATAACTATATTTATAGTTTTGAAATTATTTTTTTTTGTACCTTCCTAAAAGAAGCAGGAAGTATTATGCTTGAGATAGGGATTGCGATTGCTACAGATTGGGACTAATTTGGTATAGACTGGAGGGACTAGTAATCCTTTCAACATCAGAGGTGTTCCCTTCAGATGGTAGTGTAGGGGAGAGTTAACTTCTTGACTATCTACACAAAACAGCTTGAAGTGGCATAGAACTCAAGACAGGACAATGTATCCTACTAAAAAGCTCTGTAGACCCTTTACATGGACTACTAGAGGTGGCATTAGACATTTGCTAAAGATTGAAAAGAAAGAACTGTTTAAACTCAAGCGTAATATTGCTGCCTTATTGACCATTTTTAGTATAAACAGTGCTTCATGCATTTAAGTGGGAAACTAGGAGGATGTTTTCCACCAACTGAATGGTAAAGTTCTTCAGTAGTCTTCCTAAACAGAAAAGCTTGGTCAGTGTAGGAAAGGAATTTGTATGAGCTGATTTTCCATAGCAAAGGACTAAAACCAGCAGCCAAAGAGATTTATTCACTAGCTGTGTTTCTGAAAGAAACAGTTTATGTTGATAAATGGCATCGGCGCTACTGGTCTTGGAGACACTAATCAGAATCATAAAATCATAGAATTGTTTATGTTGGAAAAGACCTTTAAGATCATCAAATCCAACCATTAACCCAGGACTGCCAAGTCCACCATGGTGTTTGTTACAAGGACTACCTTGCTTTTGATAAGCTTGACTTAAGTAACTGGAACACTGGTATTGTTCCAGCAACTGCGATGGCTTCAAGCCTAAGATCCTGCATTGCATGGATCCTAGATTATAACCTTATTGTCACTGGAGTAATTAATAATGCTCTGGCTAGACTATGTGTTTTAGAGATACATTTTGTTTGTGTTTAAGGTTATTGGTTTGGCTTTTTTTTAGCAGGGTGAGTTATTCAGCCCTGAGGTATTGAAGCTGTTCCTTAGGTAATACCCTTAAAGCCACAGTGTCTAGTCTTTTTCAACACTGAATTTAGTTATGACCATCTTTTAGCTACTGGCTCGTTGATTAGCAGGAATCTCTGTAACGTGGGAAGTTAAATGAGGCTTACTTTACAGAATTTAATATAGTCTATTGACCCATGGAGTTTAACTACTTTTTTTTCTTTTTTTTTTCTAGTTACTCCTATACTTCTATCAGATCAAGTCTTTCCTTCAATTCAAGTAGAACAGCTGGGAAAAACATGAAACACAAACTGATTGCAGTCCTCAAACTGAAATGTCATTGTTTATTTCTTGATTTACAGGTGAGAATATGAAAATGGATGTTTGGAAATATTGTGATTATGGATGAAGAGTATTAAAACTGCTTTGAGTTGTAACATAAAGAGTTTATTTTAAGAGGTAATCCGTATAATTTGGGACTGTTGACATCAACTATATTGTAGGGTCTTCCAGAACTGAGCCTGCTAACTTAGTTGCATAAAAGAAATTTTTGAAGTTTAGCATGAAATGTTTTTTATCTAGATCTTCAACAAGTCCTATTATGACACTAAAATATTCTTAAGGTTCTGTTTCTGTTCTGTTCTAGATCAACAGCCTTAGAACAGTTCTCATTAACATTTACAAGATATTTTTACTTCAGGCTTACAGGTGAGTCACGGTCTTCTGTAGTAACTGTCAATATTTCATTACTCTTTCTTAACACACGGAGGAGCTGTGGATTAGAAAAAAGTGTGTCATATAAATGTGCTGTGTATATATATGTGTAATGTGTGCATTAGTAAATATCTGTAGCAAGTCAAGTTATTCTTGTTTCAACACTTCTTAAGTAAGAGTATTAGATTTAGGATACAGGATTATATTGATGTGTGTGTTGAAGTGATATTTCACTAAGTAGATTTTCAATATCTCTTGGTATTGACAACTGACTCCAAGAAAACCAGTTTGTTTTGCTTCAGGAGTATGACAGGAAGCGTTATTAACCATTTTATATTTAGACCAGTTAAATATTAATCAGTTTATATTTAGAACTTCGTATCTATTAAATTCATATAGAACTTTGGCCAGTATAACTAGGTAAAGTGAGGTTTCATTCTACCAAGTTAACTGCAGTTTCTTACCTGCTGATAATGTCTTAATTGCTCCTTAGCTTGTAGTATCTTGGTCGCTGTGGGCTGGTCTTGATCAGCAGAGGAAATGATAAACAAAGATAACGGAGAGAAATTAAAACTGATAAGCAGGTTGGGAGAAAATACTAAACTCTGTGCATTGAAAACTTTGAATGATTGGCAACAGAAAGTAATTTTTTTTATTGTTTTAACAGATCTTTTGCTAGGCTCGTACTTGTTAGGAAGTGACATTTTAGTTTTGTTCTTAAAATCGTCTTGATCTATATTCAAACTGTATTCTTTGTCCAAGAAGTGTAATTGGGTTTGTCTAGTACAGCACCGATGTGTCAAACTTTTGTGTTGAGTGACTTATGGTTTTTTTCTGATGTTGGATATGATTACTTAGTTACTTCTGTATGCTTTTAGGGTACCATTCTAACAATGGTCTTTATATCTTATTTTAAAAACTGTCTACAGCTGCATGTCAGGTTACTTCATCCAGAGACCTCAATGCAGCTTTAAATATTTGAAAATGTCAGAATTTTTTAAACTGATTGCAATACACTAATTTAATGAAAAAGTATATACATTGTTGAATAATTAAAAGTCAGCATTTTAATTGGCTATATTCACATAAGCAGGATTATAATGCCGGAGTCTGAAGAAAAAAAAGGGGGAAAAAAAGTCAGCAATTTTAAAGTATTTTCAAACAGGTGTAAAGAGGCATATGATACAAATAACTTCTGTAGAATTGGCTTCCAAATACACAAAATAGGGAGTATCCTGGTCTCTGGAACACCACATCATTTGGAACTCTGTTTTCCTGAATACCTGAACAGAATTTGTTGTGGAATTTTCCTTTGCTTTTATTTCCTCTCAAACTCTTTCATGTGGATGGCATGGTCTGTGATATGGAATTGGTGACGATGTGTAGTTTATTTTTCCCTGCACATAAGACAGTTGTTGTCCTCAGAAGAGAATTCTATTACCAAGGCAGATGGCTTCAAGATCTTCATTCAGCATAAAACCTAGAAACAAATATCCTGTGCGTCCGACACTCCAGAAATGTGTATATCTGGGAGAGGTGTCATACGGTAACAGTGTTGATATAGCTAAAGACTGTTGGGTGCTTTTAAATGTTGTGTAGTGCCTAAGGTATGTAATCATAGTTGCACTTGAAATCGCAAATGACTTTTGATTAAATAGGCTGGTTTTTGTGAACAGGTTCCATGCCTGTGTTCTCCAACTTCCATTCAACCAGCAAGTTAGAAAAAATCCTTATTTCTTCCTAAGGATCATCTCTGAGACTGCGTCATGCTGCTATGGCATCCTGAAAGCAAAAAATGCAGGTATAGGTTGTTAATGACAATGAAGTATTTGGTTTTGGGGGTTTTTTTAGACAAATGAAGCATCTTGAATGTGCAGTCTGATAATGTAATTTTTAGATAAAGATCAGGAATGAAAAATATGGAGTGTATGATAAGAATCACAGTCCATTTTTCTTCTTAAACTCAGTTTTCTGAAGATTGAGATTCAGGCTTTAGTTTTTAGTTTTCTGCTGGCCTAAGAGCAGTATCATTGACTAAATAGGTCTTTAGTAAAAAGTCTTGAAGTAGTTTTACAGAAAAAGAGGAGAGATCAGACATTCTTCCTGATGCTCATCGTTTTCAGTGACATTATTTTCCTGTTCTGTCTCTAGGGATTGCTTTAGATAACAAAGGTGCATCTGACATGTTCCCTTCTGAGGCAGCAGAATGGCTCTGCTACCATGCCTTCATTGTCAAACTGTCAAATCACAAAGTTGTTTACAAATGCCTGCTAACGCCCTTAAAAATCTGTAAGTATTCAACTATTTTTACAGTTTTATCTAAGGTTATTTTTAATAAATATTGGCAAGTAATGGATTTTTCAAATTTTCTCATCGTAAAATGTTGTTATAAAATGTACATTAATATGCTTTCTGATTTTAATCAAATTTACTAAGGATAAGTAGGCAAATTAAAATGGTATGTTTTTCAGCACTGCGTGTTCTAGAGCCTTGTCCTTACAGGACAGTTCTTGATGCTTGGCACTTAATAAGTTTGTGCAGTTCAGAAGGCTTAATAAGATTGAGGTAATCATATAAGCATTCTCAGCAGGTTTAACTAAATGAAATACAAATGCTCAGGCTCCGATTTTTAAAAATGTAGATTAACTGGCAACTAAATAAGCTCCTCTGACAATTTAAACTTTTACCAAAAAGTGTCACTGGGGTCACTTTGAAACAGAAACACTGACTGCACTTCATGTCCTGTATTCTTACAGAGTTGTGGTGTTGGCATCCTTCTGACACTTCTACTTGGTAAAGAAGCTGTCTGTGTCCCTGGCTTCTGGGGAGCTCTCTCCTTAAGCAGTTGTGTGGTCTGTCCGTTGGTCAGCCACAGAAATAATAGAATTTTCAGTTCTAAGATGCTAAAAGTGAACAGCAGGAGGTTTTCCTGAAGCAGTTCAGTACTGTTGATGAATTTAGCTGTGCTGAAGGCCAGACTCTCAATGCTGACTCTGAATGAGTCATTGCTTGGGCAGTTTTATTATACAATACTGAGAAATTCTTCAGTCTCATTCTGGAATAACATCTATTTGATTTGAAATGTATCATAAGCTTACTTTGATACCTGTACTGAGGACCAGTGCCCCCAAAGGAGAGCAGTTCTCCTTTTGAAAGGAAGCATTTTCTTCCCAGATCAAAGGCTTGCAGCAATGCCTGAGTGCACAGTCTGATTTTTGGTGGTGCAGTGTGAATGTATCAAGATGTCACTTAAACTTTGACAGGAAACAGACTTGATTGAGATTCTACCAGCCATGTTCTTGACAGCTATGGACTTTCTGTATGGAGCAGAACTCCAGCAGCCTCTCCCAGAGAAGGTCCTTCTCTGAGTTACTCACTGACACCAAAACCAGAGGCCCCATGTCTGGTTACTGCTGCAGAGAAGTACCAGGGGTGGCTACTTGCTTCACTTGGAGAGGGCAGGAACTGAAAAACTAAGCAGGGAATGCAGTAGTCATACCCTGTAGGACAATGGCTTCTATGGGAGCTGCCTCACTTCTCCAAGATCCATATAGGGCACATTTGAGTTTTCGTCTTTAATGAAGAATGTTTTGCTCTTGGGATCTTTGACTGGCAGACCACAATCCAAACCAAAGCTCCCTCATCTTTCTCTGTGCATGCTTTACTATTGAATCTGACAGTACCTTCAGGGTGAGGGCGCAGCCCCAGGCAGCGTTATTGCTCAGCAGAATCTTGTCTTCCATGGCTGCATGCATCTGCCATAAAAGTGGTTTCTGCCCTCCACAGAACCCCCCCACCACAAGTGGCAGGGAAAATGGGCTGGGAAGTAAGGTGCAGTTTCCCTAGTGGGAATAGTGGTTGTCACTAGGCTCCTTCTGCTGTACCCATACAGCTGCCTGCCTAACTGCAGTACTGGCCTGAAACTTGCGTGTGGTCCAAGCCTGTGTGCACAGTTTCTAGCCCAAGAAGGGAAAGAGGGAAGGCTGACCATCTATCAGTTGGCTTCTCTGGCAGTGAGAATTGCCCCTGAGAAATGGAATCATCCTTCTTCCTAAATTCCTGGAAAGCCTATTAACACTCTACTTGCTGAGTATTGTGGAGGTGGAGCAGGAAAAGTCCAAAGGTCAGTAGAAAGTTAGTGGTGATGTTTTCTTGAAAAGAGTAATTTCCAGCTATTCTTTCATAAATCTTACCTTATCTAAGGCAGAATCTGTTCATCACATCCACAGTGTCAAGACAACACAGTCTTTTTATCTACAGGGCCCAGTTTCTTTTGTAAATGTCTGAGACTTCAGGTAAACTGCTGAAAGGTCAAGGGTTTAGAGATCTTTGCTTCATAGCTACCTAAACAATTAGCAGGCATTGACTCATTTCTACTGTGAAAGTAAGACAAAATTTTTTGTCTTACTTCTGGAAATCAGGTAGCATGTGTAGATGTTGGAATAGTCATGACAGGGAAGTCACTAACTCAGGTGTGGTCCTGTAAAGTTAGCTCAGTGCGGTAGAATAATCTGTAGCACAGGATAACCAAGGCTGGTAATAGCCCCTGTGTTGACTTAACAGCTACATTTTTTTGTTGTCATTTTTGAGTTTGTATTGGCTGTATAAAACCTATTACCCCTGTAAGATCATATTGTTGATAGTAATTTTTATAAACATGGGGGTTTTTGTGTCCCTGCACATGCCTTTCCATTACTCTCCACAGGAAATTAATACCAAGCTCATAGGTTTTGGGGAGGAGGTTCTTCCCCCAATTCCCAAACCTTTTAAATATGAGCTTCAGGGGCTTGTCAGTACGAGTTGTCATCATTCTTCAGAGTTAAGTATTTAAAACATAGTTACTGTTTAACATCTCTCCTATTATTACCAGCAGGGAAAGGAGCAAGAGTCTTTCTTTATCATGATAAGATATAAATACATCATTTGTCTCCTTTCCAAGTAAAGGACAAATGTTTACTGAGCACTCCTGCCTTTCTGCACCATTGACAATTTTGCTGACTCTGTTTAGGTGACGGACTTAAACTGTTGCTAGGATTTTACGTGTCCCTCCTAATCTTTAAAAAGTCCTTTTTACTGCCTGTAATTCTGTTGATGGGGCATTCACTGACCTTCTGTGTTTCAAACTGTTATGTTCTCCTATAAAAAATTAATTCCTGATAATCTCATTTAGTCTTCAGTATTTTCCACCATAAGGGTGGCTTTCCAGTTAACCTCTCTTCTCCTGCATGGAAACACAACGGGGAGAATTACTGTTTCCAGTCTTATAGCAAAAGGTGCATTTTCCACATGATTTTATTTTTTTTAATCTTTTTTGCATATGTCAGTTCCAGGCATAGGCAATGACATATCTGAAAGTAGAGGGGAAAAGAAACAGTTTGGGAATACTTTCCTGCGACAGATAAGGACCTGTCCCTTGTCCTTAGCATTGTTTAAAACAGGGTCTTTCAAAGTAACTGTGGTTTGACAGAAGGCCTTTTTTGGTGGATAAAGTTATTGAATAAATGGTTTTATACTTTTCAAAAATATTTAATGAAGTTCTCAAATCCAAACAAAGTAGTGTTACAAGAAATGAAAGTAGGAGGAATTTGCTCCTTGGTTTTCTTTTTTAATATTTTCATGTACAATTTTCAGTCTTTTTATTTATTAGCCTTATTTAAAGGTAGAAGAGTGGTAACATTTTATTTCAGCTTTTTTTATCCCCATATTCCAGATGTTTCAACTTTTTAATTGGATTTAGCTATTATTGATTTCATTACTTCATTAGTATTTTCCCCAAACAACAATTGATAGTTACTTGCACTTATGATGAATTACTTCTGATGTTTTGGTAGGTAAGATGCAACTATTCAGGAAGATCTCAAAGGATACTATGGCACTACTGAAGACAGTGACAGAACCGTCTCTTTGTCAAGATTTCAAAACTATCCTGGACTAACAGATTGATATTTATTTTATAATTTTTTCAGGTTTGAAAATAAATGCTATGCCTTTAGGTGACTTTTCTCTCTAGTTTGTTTTGATAGAGTGGACCAAAATCAACTTTGTTCAGAAGTTCGGATACCATACAAGGACTTAAGAAGAATACACAATTTGTTAGTACCTTCTTGTTTGTGTTTTTTTTTGTTTTAAATTCACAGGCTATTTGAAGTAATTTACTTGGTTTCATGCAGTGATTCCCATCCTCTTGATGAAGAAATTAATAATGTTCTGTACAAAATTATGTACTTTCATGTTTCAGTGAGTTGTTTTGAAGGACTGTTCTTTACTTCTCTGTGTTGCAGGCTATTTTATAATAAAGTGCCTGGTTAATTGCAATAACACATACTTATTTCCAGTGCCTTTATTTTATAGTAATCTTTAATATTCTGCCCAGCTGGGTTATGTCATGAAAAACAGTTACCTTCACAGGGCAAGTGCATTCCATGGCATTAGCTAGCAAGATGCACAGGCTGGAAATGTTATGCTTTGGAGGTCACAGCTAGTATATGACAAAATTTCACTGTCCAGACTGGATTTTTTTAGTACACGTTTTATATATTTTGAATCCTTGGTGATATTTTTAATACAGTGTTATATGGAACAATGCTGGTGCATTTATACCGACAAAACAGAAGTTCTTGATTAGAAAACATGCCACATATATTGTTCTTCTGTTTGCATTTACTGTTTTTTATTTAGGTTTATCTTTGCCTCTATAAAAAAAACAACCTTTTTACAAGGACATATAGTGATAGGACAAGGGGGATGGCTTTAAACTGAAAGAGAGTAGGTTTACATTAGATATAAGGAGGAAATTCTTTACTGTGAGAGAGACGAGACACTGGAACAGGTTGCCCCAAGAAGTCATGGAAGTCTCATCCCTGGCAGACCACCACACAGGGACTGGCAACACAGGTCCTAGAAGCTGATTTGCCATATTGCAATCTCTCCATTAATATCACAACTCAGTTCAAAATGTACAACCAGTCATACAGGTTTGGTTTTTTCTTTCTAAAAAGTGGCACTGTTAAAATAAAAATAAAAAAGGCATAAATAATTGTTCCTACTAGAGATGAAGAACAACCCAGTTGCTTCTCAGCCAGCAGCTCAAACATTTAAACACTCCTGTGCCCCACAATGGTCTGCAGTGATACTGGTGTGAGGGAGCACTATCGTGGACAACATCGCATAAGAGAGGCCTGGCCTGGCAGGAAGCTTTATTTGGTTGGATCATGGGGCAGGAAGAGACAGCAAGATGCTCCAATGTGAAGAACGGAGAGAATGTAAACTTCACTGATGACTTGGATTAGAACATATTTTCTCTGGATCACAATGGATACTGTGAGTGTGCAAACTGCTGATGTGGTCTCAGTTGAAGGTGCAATTTTATAAAAATGAATAAAGTGTAATACCTACAATTCCCTGAGCTGATGTTTGTCTTTACCTGTAATTACTGGCCGAGTCGTTAGTTTTGAACAGTAACCGCTGTTTCTGAAGGCTCTTTGTAAACAGATACAAATACAATGCAGAAATCACAAGAGAAGACTATTTCATTTAAAATATCCTCCACTCAAGAAGGCAAGTGAAAGTAAAGCTGAAACTAGTATGTGCTTTAGCAAATGGAGAATTTGGATATTTGAAGAAGAGCTGGCAGTCTCTACTAGAAACTTGAACTTGCTGCGGTGGCTCATGATAATTGGAAAAACAGTACTGTGAGCATACATGTAAGGAATAGATTAACCATAGCAAGGGGATGCATTTGTTGGTCTAAAATTAGATGTTTATACTGTTGGGAAGGTAGAAATATTGCATAAAGCTTCTGCACAGAACTGTTCTAAAAGAAATAGCGCTGTATGTTATGGTGGTAAAATATGTTCTACTTAATTGGTAGTAAGGCAGTGCGTTAAACAGCAACTGCTGACAGGAAGTGTTTGGCTGGATTGAATAACTTGAATCTGGAAATATTAAATGAATTAGCTTAGGACGGTTCTGAATCTGTAATGTGGATTTTCAGCAATCATTGGACAGCTGGGAAAATTGCAAAAGATTTGAGGGTTGGGGTGAAGGTTAAGGTTGTCTCAGCATTTAAGAGAAGGTCAGTAGAGAGAAGTAAGCCACTCAATGTAAGTGAGCTTTCTGGAGGGTTTATATGGGGAGGAAGAGGGGTAGGGCTGAACATTGTTTCCTCACGTGTGTGCAGGGCTGGAAGGGAGGAATTTGACAGAAGTCCCTCTGGAAGATATTGTAGTATCTGGAGGCATTCATTAAACACATCCTTCTCCACACTACTTCCTTTTAGGAGGGAATTACGGACCGTGAATCTCAATTTGAGGTAGGTATCAAGTTTTCCAAGTTAGGAAACTGCCTGTGTTCCAGAAGGAATATGCTTTTCTCTCTGCATCTTTCCTCTATTTATTGTATTGTGATAATTTGGATATGTCCTTATTTATAGTGCTGTTGCAATGCTCCTTTTGATGCTTTTTCCTTTAAGAGGCAGTTGAACTCCTTGTCTTAGGGATTTGGATTTTGCTTAAGGCTGTCCCTGTGTCCTTTATTAATTTACCCCCAAAGAATCCAGTCTGTCCTTAGAGCCTAGACAATTCTAGAAAAGTCTTGTCTGTCAGAACGGTATGAGTTCACTGCGGAGTATTATAGAAAAATTTGTTGGGATATGGAGATAAAAAATTCAAAGAGGAGTGAGCAGAAGTAGAAAGCATTTAGTATGTAAGACTTCAATATGTTCGGTTACATATTTACATGCACATCCTTCCCCAAGTAACAGAGTCAGTCATGCAATTCAAGTGAAAATAGTACTTATAAGATGCTGTGCTTCACATGAATAGGAAGGGGAAGGTTGTAGCACTGATTTTACTGGAATAAGGCTACAGTTCTGGCATAGGAATTTGGGTAGAGGTCGCATCAGAAGGGCACTGACAACAGAAACAGAATGTTCCTGTGAGAGTTGCTCAACACGTTTTCTACGTCTCCTGCAGCTAAACAGTAACTTCAGATAGTGTGTTTCCCTGCTATCATTTGTAGTTGCTGGAGCTGAAAATTGTCTTCTCTCTGAGTCCTGTCCTAGGCTGAACTGCATGTCCAGTGACCCATGAAGTCTCTCTTCTTCTGAATGGGAAGGGGCAGCTCAAAAGTCAACAAGTCTGTGAGTGCATCGCCAGCGACGCAAGATGGATTTGTAGACTTGAAAGTCTTGTATATGTAGTTTAATTATTTTCTCATCTTGTGTCTGCATTGATTGGATGTGTTTTTGTGTAACAACAGAATTCTGACCAGATACTTAAACCTGCTGCATATACTTGCATATGTGATTTTAATGAACATCTAGCTACCTGTGGTCAGAGACATGATTATAAAGTATATGCTTTAGTTTGTATTCATATCTTTTATATAAATACATGCACAAAATTTAAATTATTTTTTTCGTTATTCATTCTTTTTGGAAGCATTTTTTACTCATAACATTTCAAATTTTATTTGCAACAGGCAGAGTAGTGATTTAAATCTTCCATGTCATTGTCAAAAGCTTTATGGTGCATAGGTGCAGAACATCAAGAACTCTGATTAGACCTTTGTAACTTGTGAGGTTTCTGTTGACAGAAGCTGTGTTTCCCTGCTGGGGTACCTGCCCCTCTATTGACTTGAAGGGCTGGGTCTCTTGGCAGGCTACCATGGGGCATTGCTGGACATTCTCATGCAGACCATTGGCCAAGTCCACGGCTCTTGGAAATAAAAACGTGTAGCCCAGGCACTTAACTGTTTTGCAGGTGATACTGCTCATCCCACATAGGGGAAGAGCCAGGAGGCTTTGGCCTGGCAACTGCTATACACACAGACTGTTTACCCTGTGCATTTCTTTCTAGCAGGCAGAGTCACAGTGTGCTTTTCATCATTTTGTGTAGACTGTTTGGATGCCACTGTTTCTATTCCCATCACTGCTTCAGGAGAATCTTACTGTCCAGGACAGTTCACAGAATCATGGAATCATTAAGGTTGGAAAAGACCTCCAAAATCATTAAGTCCAACCTTAAGTGGGAGGGAGAGGGGATGATTTCTATCTTGCAGCTTAATTTTTTTTAGTTTTTTTCTTTTTTTTAGATTTAGTATCCCCCTCACACAGCTACTGCAGCAGCAACCTCCTGTGCATAAGAAGAGTTAAAGCAATGGGGCTGGTACTAGGTCAGTGTGCAGGATTTAGGACAGGATGCAGGAGGCACAATTTTATTAACGTAACTGCAGTGAAATAGGTTGAAATTAAAGGAAACATAGCACTACTGTTTATATAGTAATAGTGATTGGCTGTAAGTGTATGAACTGCATATACCAGGTTGGTTGATAATACCGTATGACAGCTCATCGTGCCTAACAAAGGCTTATTTTTGCTTGCAGAGCGATACAATGGGTATTTATTCTTTTGGATGAGGAAAGTTGCTATTAGCCCCCTGACATGAAAATACTTCTGCTGATACAAGGCTTGTGTCCTTGCTTCTGCGCTTTTGTTTGATCAGATGGAAGAGTGCTACCAGAGGTATACACGTGCAGGGAAGGGCAGCTAACAGCACACAGATTGCCTGTACCCAAGGTGGATAAACTTTCTCCTCTTTCATGGGGAAGCCTTCCTATGGAGACAAAAAAGCAAGAGAAAGAAATAATTGGTAGGTACACTTACATTTGCATTTTCTCACACCGTTTTGGTAAGGATAGCAACATTTTACTCTTGGTCAACAATAGCACTCAGTGGCCATGTCCTCTGTAAACCCTTCGAGTCTAAAGATGGCTGTAAGTATTTTACAGTTTCAAAGATTTATAGCTGTAATTGTGACACATTACTAGGGATACAAGGATGGCCCAAAGAGTTATCAAACCTTCACCCTCTCTTGATTAAAGTCTGTATATTCGTGTTAGTATTCAAAGCTTATCTGGTGTCAGCAATGACTGAGCATGTTCTTTGTCAAACAGGCAAGATTTCTGTCAGAGATTTTGAGGGAATGATGGTAAAGCAATTTCTGCAAGTCCGTGGCTGTGGGTTTTATTTGGAATGATACATACTTAATGGCATTTGGAGGAGATACTGATCCTGTGTAGTCGTCATACAGTTTAGGGCCAGAATCAATCTCCAAACCCCTACACAGGTTGTATTTGAGAGGGATCCAAGAAACTGCAGGTGGCATGAGACAGTGGCACCCAGATCAGTTGTTCTGAGCACTGACATGACTTTGTTGCTGAATTAACCAACACTATTCTCAGACCACTGCTCCCTTCCTGTCTGCCTGCCAGAAGTACACATTCATATATTCTTCAGGACTGCAGTGATGTTGGTAGTTCTCACTGAGAACTGTTTTCCTCCCTGACATCCTTTTTGCAGTTCTGCTCATGCATTTGTTCTACCTCTGAACCCTATATAGGTATGGAAAGTCTGTGAGACATTTCACTTCAACACTTCTCAGCATTACACACATCTATAACAAATATGGAGCACACAGTATGTAGGACACCTCAAGAAGAGACACATTTTAGTTTGTGTAACCTCTTTGCATACTGGAGCCTTCTCATTCTGAGCACTACATCGCTTCAGACTGCATTCCATAGGTAAGCAGTAGATAGCAATGATTTTAAAGGATCTGGTAAGGGAGAAAAATAGATAATTCTTGCTTTTATTAGAGGTTCTGAAAATATTTGGGAACATACATATTTAGGGTTCCAGGCTGCGTAACTTGGCGGCCTCAGCATCTGAAGAGTAACAAAGGCCATGAAGACAATTAGCAAGAGCAGAGGGCTGATAAACCTCCATGTGATTTGCCAGTAGAGATTGAGTTTTCGACCAGTCATCCATTTCACATCTTTACTGAACCTTGTAAAAGAGAGCATGGTTATGATGTCAGATCTAAAGTGGTAACAGCTTCAGTTTTTATAATTTTCTGTAAGTTTTAAACACATGGTACAGCACCCTAAATCATTTCTATTCCATACCATTCTTTAATAACTCACTATTGACTTGAGTAAATAATAATGTCAATGAAGTAGGTCTTTACTGATCCCTACCAGAGATCAATGACCAGTTTGCACAGTCAGTTTACATTACCAGAACACCTAGTCTAAGGTTTCTAAGTACAAATAAATGATAATATTTCAGCAGTTCTGCAGACCATTCAAATATTTAAAATAAAAAGGCAAAATTATCAAGGGAACAAACAGCATGTTAGGAAGAAGTCTGAATTAACCAGCACCAAATCAAATCAGGTCAGGGACAAAATTACTGCAACCTGAGTTGTATTTATGTCTTATGAAAAAAAAAAATTCCATCTGTTTCCAACATACCTTTTAATTTTGTAGACATACACAACTCCAACTACTTCAAAGAAAGCAATGACTAGAAGAGGCACTGAGCCTGCATATCTGTCAAAAATGTCAATCCAGTAACTCCCTGAACCCAGTGTAAAACACAGAGCAATGAGGAAGCTAATTAGACATATTATACCTGAAGAAAAAAAGATATCTTTGTTACTAGAGTACTGAACTTGGTAAGTATATTTTTGTTCTAAATTACTTTTGCTCTTGTTCTAGTAATTTTTATTCTCTCTCCTTCTATGGAGCTACAACAAACTATTTTTACCTTACAGGAGTTAATATCACTTCCCAAATTCAGTTTTCCCTTGTGTGTTGGCCAAGAGGCATGACTGTTGCAGAAGGAATGCACTTGTGTGACTCGGAACATCCTCCTGTTGTTAATCCTTTAGAAAGCCTGGGCTGTGCTATGCTGTTGCCCAGTGTTAATTTTTGGCTGATGCAGTGAGTTTCGAGTGCCCTGATTTCCATGCAGCCATAGAATCAAAGCACAGGCAGTTGTCACCTCAGAAGTGTAAAGACTCCCTGAATTTCTGTCCCCCACTTCCTCAAAGAGCCCAGAGCTAGAAAGGTGTATGTCCCTTATGTTCCAGTGTGTATGGTTTGTGTTTCAGCACACTCTTCTGTACAGTCAGTTCTGCTTTAGCAAGATTTAGATTTGTGGTAATTGTGCGAAAAGTGGGAAGGAGGGAAAGTGTTGCTGGACGCAGACAGGGGCTGCACATCAGTTTGTATGTCTTCCTAATGTGGTATTAATTTCTTCTGGCTCTAAGATGGCCTTTGGTTCAATTCTGTAAAAAGTTGGCTCCAGACATTTTTTTAATTTTACTTAAGGAAGTTCACAATTGGAAAATCAATTTCAAACTAATATGGTTACCTCATCAGGTTGTGAATAAATTTGTTTCTGCATAAAAAGTTGTAAAATGAAGGATATCATTTAAATGCCCCAGGAAAACTCTAATAAAGGCATGACATCAGTATTTCCCATGAGAATTTAAAAGGGCACCTTGTGGAATCCAAACTTCCAGAAATTTTTCTGGACCAGTTTCACAGTAGAATCTCTCAGACCCTCATCAAGCCTGGTTCTTAAGGAGCAGGTTGGGTTCAGTACCCACCTCTGGTTGAAAAGATCCCAGTTGTGGTGCAAGAACAGGATCACACACACTAGTTCCTCATTTTCCAAGTCGTAATTTTCTACTCTGGCATGTTTATAGCAAACGTGAAACGATCTGTAGTATCATAAACCTGAATGAGGGGTGAATGACCTCTCCTACAATTGTGACAGAAGTTCATGTGCAGGTGGTTATGGCAGACCAGCCGATGTCATTGGATGCCTTAAAGTGCCAAAGGCTTAAGGGAAGACAAAGCTCTTCCTGGTGTCTACAGCAGTTCAGAGTGAACTTGACTCCAGGAATAGCAATTTAGCGAACTTTCTCAGGCTGAAACGGCTACCTCGCAAACTTAAGAAAAAAGATGGCAAAGGCAATATAATAGTAACCTGACAGCTTCTACCGTAACTGCTACCTCATCTCTGTGCTTATCTTCTGCAAACACAGTCCACTGCCCTTACTTACACTGTGAGATTAAGCTAAATTAACATTACGAATTATTAATTCCTCTGTGATATTTACTAAGCAGTTGGTAGCTTGTGCATCTATAAAGAAGCCACCCTCTTCAAACAAAGCAAGTACCTTACCAGATAATAACTCTTTAGGTGTTGATTTAGATACAATTTGAAGCTCTAGAAGAGGAGTGAAGACACCCTCGATGTTTCCAAACATCGAAGAAAGGCCCAGGCTGAACAACATTATGAAAAACAGGATGGCCCAGGCCTGGGAGCCTGGCATGAGAATGATAGCTTGAGTGAAAACGATGAAAGCCAAGCCGGTTCCTGATACACTCTGCAGAATTCACAAACAGATAAAAATACGCATTATAATGTCATTTCTCATGAATGAGTAATTATGACACACTTCTGTCCTTCTCTGAAGTCAAGGGTGCTGGTCAGCCTCTGGGGCTCTGTGGCAGCTGCTGCTGAGAAAATGTGCAGTGGGGAGTGTTTGTGGGGAGTTTAAATTTTCTATCAGAGGTGTCTAGACAGTCATGGAGCAGAGCTTTGGCTTGCACAGAGAGATAGGTCCACAATAAAGCAGATCTGAGAGTTGTAATTGAAATAGCAATTGTTTTGCTAATGCCATCTTAAGTGTGTTTTTCAAAAAATCTCTGATGGTTCTGGAAAGGAAGAGATGTAAATAAGGATATGATTGTCACACTAGCAGCAAGACAAATGGTGAATTGTTGATTACAAAGGACCCCATAATTGCAAAGGCAGAAAAGACTAATAGGGGAAAAAGCCAATTTCAGACAAATTTGTTTTTATTTAGTCTCCTGAGGACAAGGATATTTAAATATAAGCATTGAAAGATACTAATGTTGCCATAATTTGGAAGTAAGATACTTCAAACCATAAATCAGAAATGGGTGCCATCAGAAGAAGTGAGACAAAACAAACTGACTTGTGCCGGGGCTGGAGGGCTGGAATGTCCTCCTTGGACTTCTCCATCATGTGAGTAAAGTATGGAATGAGGTAGGACAAGTAGACAGAGAAGAAACATCCATGTGTAGTGATAGGGGAAGTGTTTTAGGAGGATTAGAAAATAAGGAAAAGAAGAGGATCCTAATGTATTTTGGTGGCAAACAGTGTACATTGTTATAGGTTTTTTGATGCTTTCCTAAATATAGATTTAGGAAATATAGATTTAAGAAGTATAGGTTTAGGAAATGTAGATTTAGGAAGATTCCAAAATATGGATTTGGGAAATTCCCATTCAGCATCCTTTTTCTGTAATCTTTCATCTAGATGTGTGTCCTCTGTTATGCTTATTCCTATAAACCAAAGTACAACTGAATGTAGTGTCCATGGTAGGCTCCAGGTAGGAGCACCCTTGAAGATTAGTTTTGTGATTATTGTGTGTAATTTTGCATGCTGTAACAGACAGCTTTAAGTTCAAACTACCCTACAATGGTATTGTTATTTCAAATGTTGAAAAATTGATTTGTTCAGTGATTATATATAATATATTCATTACAAGTAGAGCAAAATACAAGCACTTAAAAGAAAAAGGAAGATACCAATCCTTCTACATTATTTTGTTTAAGGGTTACCTGTTGGAAGCAGTTATGGTACCTGATCAAGAAATTCTTGAAGGTCACAGCTCTTCAGTTTGAGTCCAGCAATTTTTTCTGGATGTGATGAATTCAGGAAACTAATCCAGGAGGTATAGTTTTGTCGCATGATGCTCTCTTCCGGAAGATCAAATTCATTAATGATGCTCATAATGTTCCTGCCAGAGAAGCCAACATAGCATTAGTTTAAATGTTTGCAGATGCTGTGACTGGAAATGCTGTGCCATGTATCCAGATGTTACTCAAAAGTTGTGCTTACTTCCTGTGCTGCTTTTTACAATATAAAGGAAAATATTAATTGACAGGGTTTTTATAAAACAGGAAAAAATAGAGTATTTAAAGTCATCTCTTTCAGATACAAACTCTGAGTACTTTATGCAGATGCAGTCTCTAAAACGTTTTTATTTTATCAGGTTCTCCAGATCATTTCCACCACTCATGTTTAATAACTTAGTGAATCTGGTGGAATAGAAAAATGTGTTGGTTTCTTACTACTTCTAGTGCTAGTCTGAGATTGAGACGTGAACTTAGATGCACTACTTGAAATGGGTATATTTATGTGGTTATGGTTATGTATTCATATGATTATAATTCTTCTTGCTTCTTATGAATGCTACCCTTGACCATTCTTGCCTCAGTGCCATAATACTTTCTGTTTTTACATTAGACTTCTCCATACATGCTTGTCATCCGTGGATGCTTTTCCTTTTTATTGAAAATAAATTCTCTAAATGCATGTTTTTCAAATAACGCATTATCTATTTAAGCATTGGAACCACATTATAACGTTGGGAACACAACTTTCTCACCTGTCCAAGCAGTCCCAGTAGGCTGTGGTTGCTTTAAACCCCAAAACAGAAAAGACTGGAATGGAAGCGTAGAGGGATGTCATGCTGTTCACAATTGCTACTGTCACAGCATCCTTTTCACAGTCATTTCTAGGGATAGCATTCAAACAAGTGAAACAACTTAAAAAGGGCAGTATTTTATCTGTGATTCAGTTATTTCTGCAACCACTTTAATTTTTTAGATTCCCCCCCCTTTCTGTTAGAAGATCCATTTGGCCTTTTAGAAAGACAGCATCTTTTAAGATCCTTTAGAAAAATTAAGATAATTTATAAATATTCTAAAGAAAGAGTTTTGAAAATTTAAAAAAAAAAAAAAAGCACAGAATGCAGCAAGAATTTAGCCAGTTAATAAAGGCTGTAGTTCTACTTACTTTGGCAGATTGTAGCTTGAGAATGCAATAAGCCCTCCAAAAGCCAAAGAGAGAGAGAAGAAAATCTGGGTAGCTGCATCAAGCCATACACGGGGATTTTTCAAAGTGTTCAGCTGAAATAATTGGAAGAAATGCATGTATTAGGCTTAAATTAAAATTGCTTTTTCTCTTCCAGTTCTCGTAGCTCATCTCTTATTTCAGTTCTGAAATTTTGAGGAAATATAAGGAAAAAGAAGAAAGTGACAGAGTGAAATTTGAATTTTGATGTAAGGGCAACTAATGTCATACAGGAAGCTAAATGAAAAAGCAAATGGATTACAGAGAATGTTAAGCAGTTTTAAATAGTGGCACTAAGGAGTCTTGCCATTGAAATCTGTCTAAAAGAAAGATAAAACATCACCATGGCTAGGCTTCGCGAACGCAGATTTGGGAAAGATAAAACATAAGTAGTGGGCAAAATGTAAATGTGGTCAATAAATATTAGTTTCCTGCAGAAAGGGCATGATATATTCATGGCCTACCAGGTGAATTACTTTCCAATCTGTTATCAAGGAGGGGGAATAGAAACCAGTATTTAGTTAAGAATGTTTTAGAAACAAGATGGTTTAAAAGTAATACTGGGACTGCAGAGTATTTCACTTTGTTTTACATCAGACTGAGTCAAATCTGCATCCCAGTCTTGCAGGACAACTTGTGTGTCTTCTGTGTCTATCTGATCCTGGTACATGACTGAGAACATTTGCAGGAGTGAGAGGTAAGTATGTCAAAAGATCCTTAATAGCATTTTGGGTTTCTCTGCGGCTGGCCCGGGCTTGAAGAGCAAGAATAATGGATTCACCTCAGTGTGGATGGATGCAGGTAATGCCATTACGGCAGATGCCCTCCCCACAGGGATGTCAGTGCTTTGGCCCCAGCAAAAGCGGTGTAACCCTTTGTACAACATAGCATAACAAGCAGATATGTGTAACCACTGCTGGCTGAAATGCTTCAGCTTAGGCAAACCTTTCTAGAGGATTAATTTGAAAGATCATAACCAAACCCTCAAAGGCCAGAGTGCTCACTGGCAGGGCCTTGTGCAGATACAGATCTAGATTGCTATCGCAGTGCAGAAACTTGGCCCTCACATTACTGTATGACCTTCACAGTTTGATTAAGTGCTGCCAAGTCAGTGCTGACAGATGCAACTCCTGCAAGTCTGGATTTTTGGCTGTGGACTTTGGCAGATGAGTCTGGGGATAGTTATGACCGGTGCTAGGTGCAATGCACTTATTGACTCTAAAAGATACTAATCAACCCCCAAACTTGAAGAAATAGCAGGTGGGCAAGCATGCCATGGCAATGTCATTATCTGCTCTTAAGCAAATTATTAAAAATATTATTTACATTTTAAGTAATATGACATACAGATTTTACCAAGTATCTTCAGAAGAAAAGATGTGCTGATGCCAGAAACATGCAGATGAAGATATACGACCAGAATGTCAATGAATAAACACGGGAGTAATGAGGAAAGGAAGTATAATTGCTGCCTCATGAGTGGTAAGATTTTTGGATACTGGAACACATGAAACACAGACAGAAATTTTCTTAAAACAGAATTAAAAATTACTGGGTCCCTGTGATGTGTAAAAACTGATGCTTTTCTCATAAGGCCAACAAGTAACACTGTACTTAAAGGCAGCATTTCATTAGGGCAATGCTTTTGCTCTCCTTAATACCAGAAACAGTATGGACAGTCCAGGTACCTGGAAAGAAGCTTTAAGTGTCCATGCATAGTAATATATCATAACTGCAAAACAGAGGAAAAAGTTACAAATTGCCTCTGTGGATAGAGGATTTGGTGCCTGTGCTGCCTTTTTCTTTTTCTTGGCTATTCTCACTGCTTGTTAAATAGCTGCAGAGCTCTGGGCACAGGCATCAGTTGCCCAACCAAGTTCTTGGAATTTTTCATTGCCAAGCCTCCAAATATTTACAGTCTCTGAAGCTCTTTCAAATGTGAAAAAGACTGGACAAGGAGACATTTGTTTTCCTGAGCTTGCACAGATGTCCACTGAAGGTGTGCCATGCAGACTCTTGCTGATGCTTGATGGGATCTCTTTTCTGCTGCCTCTCATTACTTATTTTTTTCAAAAACCTTTCCAAAAGTCTGTTCCAGCTCTTGTGTTGCTTCATCTTTGACAACTTCTGCTTTCCCTTCAAGTGTCTGTGAACATCATTTCAGTCTTTTTTATTTTCTTGGCAGCTTCATTCTCCAGGTAGCCAAGAGTTTAGAAAGAGTGAGTGAATTGTCAGACTTTTCCATGTCTGAAAGTCAATGAAAAGAAGTATTCATTATTTGTTCTAAAATTTGGGGTATGAAAGTAAGTCAGATGGCAAAAAACCTATGTATTTCTGCATAGCCTGCCACATTTTAAATCCATATGAGTGCAGTTGTTATTTGTGATATTTTTTCAATGAGAACTGAAATACAAACTTAGAAAGTGAATAAACTTAAACAGTGATGGTTTGGAAAAAAAAATTCATTTGGGTGATTATGATCCTGAAACTGGGTAAGATATAACTTTTAGCACTAGGCGTTACTTCTTTCGCAGATTTTCAAGAACAGTGAGGTGTCACAGTTACCAGAAGGTGGATGTGGCAGCTGTCAGAAACTACAATTTGTACTGCACTGCAAAGTAGGAAAAAAGTTGGAAAATATTGCCTCCGGTGAGTGGAAATGTCAAGAAGGTTGATTTTATTTATTTATATATTTATTTTAAAAACAAAGTGGAAAAAGCAGTAGGTGAGCTAATTCTTACTTTATTTTGCTAAAACTTTACCAACTTCCTGCAAAAGACAGGAAAAGAAGAAGGAAACAGCATACACTTAAGAAACACACTTTACAATTTTGTAAGCAAGTGTGGTCTGGATGGACCAGGTAAATCTCTACCAAAAAACAAAAAAACAAAAAACAACAAAAAAACCCCAACCCACAAATCAATAGCCCCCCTGTACAACTCACTTCGGGACATTCCTTGTGGGGAAGCATAACAGGAAACACGACTGTGTTTATTGATGGCGGGGGTGGCAATAGTTCCTCATGAAACAGGCTAACAGGAAAGAAAATATTGGTACTGCAGTTATGGGCTAAGGGGAAGAAGAGAGAAGGGCAGTGTTATGCATACTGTCTTTTGAAGTCCTTGAAGTACCACACTCCTCCATAGCAGTTGGTAGGTTGGTTTAACAAAGCCATCTCTCTCTCTCTTACACTATAACCTTCTGTGCAATGGCAACACCCACAGCAGGTATCAATTTACCAGGCTGTTGCATCAGCTTTCCCATGTTTGTAGATGAGAACATAGTTTCATCACTAGAATCATCTTCAGATGACTTGTCAAGTATGTCCCCAGGATTTGCTTCCTCAAACTAGCTAACCATTAACTGCAGGTTGACTGCAGATGGATTTCCACTCTGACTTCTGGCACCAGTCTACAAATCCATCCGGCTCTTTTTATGATGATCCGCTCCTCCTTAGCACTGCGATACCTCCAAGCTTTTGGGAACATAAACAAATCTACTTTCTGTGTTAAGTTCAGTGTGCAGTGATCCCAAGTCCCAGAGATGCCTGAGCTCTTCCAGAGAAACCCAACAGCCAGGCTGAGACCAAATGACAACAGGCTCAGCCCTGTTCCTGGTTGTGTTGTCTAACCTGCTGTCTTCCTTAAGATGTTGCACCAAGCTTTTATTGTCACGTCTGGGCCCTAAAAAAATGCAAGTGTATGTCCTGATCTCCTGTAATAACCAAGGTTGTCCTTCTTGAGCTCTGGCAGCATTTAGATGGCTGTCCATGCCACTGGGCTTGCAGAGGGAGGGATAAAGAGATGTCTCCTCTGAGCTTTTTCCTGTTGTTGTCCCTTTCCAGCCTGGCATGTAATATATCTCTGGGCTACCTGACTTATGTTTTCCTTAAAGCCTGTTTTCTTGTTGTAGAAAAGGAAAGGGAAAAACCCAGTGCTCCTGTGGTTGGAAGTGCTGCTGTGGCTGCAGAACCAGTGGATGCTCTGAGACCACCTATCAGTGGGTGCTGCTTTCGTCCTCTGCACTCACCATTTCATGGAGCTTTTTAGCACAAAGGCAGAGCTGTGAGGATCTTACAGTTTATAGCAACCATTCAGCAGGACAGTCTGACTTTTCATTTGGGAATGCCACTAAGGAGAGTGTGAAAAGGGCCTTCTGAAACGAGGGATCTGGAACTCCCATCCCTTTGAGAAGATGAGAAAAAATGGGAGAGGCGTTCTTCTCTAGCCGTTGTGTCTTTTAGGAACAGCTACAATGAAGGGGAGGAAACTGCAGTTAAGGAGAAACATGGATAGGAGAAAATTACTTTCAACCTTAAAAAAAACCCACTTTGCGGTGTGTAACTCCTCATTAGTTTTCCTTGTGAATTCTTAAAAGATTAAAGTTGCGTAAATTCTATAACCTTGGCATGAAAATCTCATCTTTATCATGTGCTTGTGAAGTTTACTTACATATTCAAGACTGAGGCACCCATAACATACTTAATTTTTCAGTCTTTTCTGATATGCTTACTACTGGATTGTTAAATACTTTGATGCTTTTTTTTTCTGCCGAAGTATATTAAAATACTAAATCACTTCATCTCAGAAAAAAGAGCTTATCTGAGCTCTTGGATAGAGAGCTAGATCAAGAGTTGCTGGAAAATGAGTACGCAGTGTGAAATCTGAGGGGGAGAAAAAGGAAAAATATTTCTGACTATAGCAGCAGTACTTACATTAGGGGTGAAGAGGTAAGCCAGACCGTCTGTGGCTCCTGGTAGAGTGAGTCCTTGAATAAGGAATATAGTCAGGACCAGGTAAGGAAATATTGCTGTTACATAAATTGCCTAAAGTAGGAAAGTCAGAAGACAAACAGTCACTGGCAATAACTTCAATAAAACCTATTTAAATTATTGCAACATATAATCCTCATAATATTTGATAAGACAGCTACAGATGAATACTGCCATCTTTAAAAGAAGCAGGGTGTACTTTTGCATAATATATTTCTGAGAAAATTGCCCTTAAAACTGTGGGAGAGAAGGCTGGTAGAGCAGAAGCATTTACAATGGAGAAAGAGAGAAGCATCGTTTTAAGCCACCTGTACTGCTGTTCTGGCTTCGTCGGACAAGGAGCACAGTGAAATGGTGCTAGTGTGGTAAATAGGGAAGGCTTTCCTTGGTGGTAAAAACTCGGTATCTGGAGAGCAAGATGCAAAGGTTGGGGTAATGCATTTCTCTGTCCTGTGTACCTTTCCTGTGGTTTCAATTCCTCGGATGGTGCAGAGATAGACAATTGCCCAGCAAGTTGCTAAGCACAAAATGAGCCACCACTGTAATGTGCCACTCTCAGAGATATCAGGTGTTATGTTCAAAGTCTTCCTATACCAAAAATAATTTACTGCAGTGCTTTCATAGCATTCTTTGTTGAACCCTGAAAAAAAAAATGTGGCAAGTATTAGAATGAATTGTGGACTGCCAAATCAAATTCAGAGGTGGACTTTCTGCACTGTGTAAAGTGCAGCAAGACAAACTCTGTCACATCACTCTGAGACTCTGAGACTTACTTGAGACCTTCACCAGAACATCACCAACATTTCTCCAGGGGATAACTTTCTAAATAGAAACAGTGTTGTATGCAGTGCAAGGTAAAATCTAAATTAATGGCACTAGAGACTATGGAATTTTTAGGTGTATGTCTGCAAGTTGGTGGAGCCATAACAGGCTTGAGGCACCTGAGGATACTTCTAAGGCCAGGCTCCCCTGGCGATGTCATGGCCCTGTAGTGGGGAAAGACCCAGGCATCGGCCTCTTTGGCTTATGTTTCCAGGAGTTCTGTTAGTGCAACCTCAGGCGCCTGCACCCAGGAGAGAGGACATTCCCCAGCCACGTTCTGTGCCTGAAGAAAAAGGAATGGGGAACATGACATACATCACAACCCATGCTTACCCCTCTGCTTATGAGCAATCTAAATCCCTGAAGAGGGGGTTGACAGAGAATCCTCAGGAAACCCACTGACCTGCTGTCTTTAGCTGGAAACCCGAGTTCCCTGGTTGCTGCAGCCCCTGCCATTGCTCCCAACCAGAAATGGGTGTGTCTTGAGAACACTCAGTACATTTCCAAAAGCTGAAGTTACACAGTGTGGCAGCACTGATAGCTGTCCCATAACCAGGAGGTCCAGCACACATCAAGACTGGGGGAGTCTGCATTCACCTAAGCTTGGTAGATGGGAACAGCTACTTGTCTCAGGAAGCAGCTCCTTGGAGAGAGCATTGCCTTTGTGATGGAGAAGTGCAGGTTCTTCCCATCTTGGCACTGAAATTGAAAAATCTGTCCTTAAGGGGTTTCTTCCTTATTTTCAAAAAATGCTAAACTAAAAATGCAAGGTTTTGTATAACAAATATTGATTAAATATTTGATCTGCAAAGCAGGTTTGGAAAACATCTGTTTAACTCCCTAACTGGGACATCTGAACCTGAGAAATGAAAGAATCCTATTTCTTAAGGCCCAAATAATTTTGTCTACTTCTGTAAGAAATATGGGCTATGTCTTATTGTCTTCCTACTCTAGAACAGTCCTATGGCCTCCAAAAGAAGGTTGGCTTCTTTATGTTTTGTCTCTTCACTTAGCCTCTAACTCAGGTTATGGTTCTTGCTCTGCCTGGACCTTGTTTTCTGTCAAACTGAGCAAAAAAGAAAGCTGAAAAACAATTTTAAAGACCTGACATAAGTCCTCCTTGTTCTGCTTAGCTACACTGTCTGTCTTTGGTCTTACTAAAGTTTTGTAACAGGTAGCATGACTTTGGTCTGAGCACCAAAGAATCCCACTTTAAGTAGTTACTCTGCTTATTTAGTTATCTTTTTTTTTTAACACTGTTATTTTGCTTTCCATTTTGAAATCAAGCAAAATGGCTCATGGATTTTCTGGATCTTGTTGTTTCTGTGAGGATGATGAATTTGAGTAGGCTATTGTGACTCTTGGACCTTTTTAACGTGAAATCAAACCAGGACTTGTGCACAACTCAGGGCCAAATCAAATGTGGCTTTTCAGGATTTCTTGGTGAGCCCACACTGATGTTTCTGATCCTCCTTTTGCTAGCAGTGATCATGGTATTGTAGTTACCTGTTCTGTTTGCATTTAGAGGACAAACACTCCAAGGAAGAGGTTCTTGGAAGGAGTTTATGAGATACCACATCACCCAGGTTAAAACAGTGTTGTAGTATAAGCTCACCAGAATGGACACCACCCACGAACCAACACCTGCAGAAAGCACAAGATCTCAGCTTAGAAAAGCTTTGGAAAAAATTATCAGTCAGTCACAGCACTAGCTCTTGGAAGCTCACACTTCCTATTGTTTCAAGATTTTCTTGTCCATCCTCCCCTGCCCCTCCTAGAGATTTTCCCCTGAAAGATGGGCATTTGTGTCCTCAGTAGCCAAACATTAGTGCACAGTCTCCCAGCTCATCGACCCTGTTCCAAGAATGCTGACACTCTCTACTTATATAGAAGATTAGGATTGAAACCTTTGCCCTAGTACATAATACATTTTTTTCTATAACATGGGACAACTTTAATAGTAGAGACCAAAAGAGACTGAAGTTTTACAGCATGCTGTAGCTGCATGAGGCCACTCTTTTGTCCCAAATCATGCACATATGCCCCAAATTGATCTCTGTTTTGCTCCTGTGACAAGGAGGGAAGAATATCACCACATTTTCTGCTTGCTTGTATTTTTACAAAGGACATGCCTAATTGAAGGATGTGGGGTTAGCTGGAAGCACCACCCTGTTGCTTGGTATTTCTTCCTTATTACCCTTGGCCCTTAGATAACTTCTCTCACCCATCCCTTCTCCCACATGTGCCCACAGGCATGGCTGTCAGTGCCAAGCCCATTTCAAGCACCTGCTTAATGCAGGGCATGATCCAGCAGGGCTGGCTGGAGCATTCAGAGGCTTCTCCTTGCCCTACAGGCACAAGGATGCTATCTCAAATACCTAGTAGAGTCAATGCTTCAGTCCTCATGGTGGCTGTTCCCAATCACTTCTACAGCCTAACAATTCATGCAGGACACAAGATGTGTTTTTTCAGTGCATATTCAATAAATAGAAAAGAATTGCCAGTACAGTCCTACACACCAATCTGATGCACACTGCCATGTGGATTGTACCATTTGCCCAGCTGTGTTAATAATGTCCCTTCAGTAGCCCCACTGTGGCCCCCTCTTGTGGAGGGCAGCTTTCCCAGGTGCTTTAAACTCATTTGGAGGTGGCTGGATCCTGTTCCTGGTTTCATGTCTTTCTGTCCTCCCTTCAGTCTGACTATTCATGGACAGAGAAGACTGGCTTCTGGAGGGGCTGTCACGGAGGAGCAAGAAGCACTGTGGGCGGGCAGCCCTTGAGTGAGCACCAAGATATGGTAGGAACAGGACAGTGTTGGCTAGCAGAGCTCACATTCATTGTGCTTCCAACAGCAAAGGTTATGAGGTTTGCATTTTAGGCTCCTGTGTGCCTAGAGTAATACCTGATGAGAGCAATATTGAATTATAGAATCATAGATTTGTTTGGGTTGGACATCTTCAACTAGACCAGGTTGCTCAGAGCCCTTCCCAACCTGACCATGACAATTTCAGGGGAAACCACCTCTCTCTTGGCCACCTGTTCCAGTATCTCACCACCCTCATAGAAAAGAAATTCTCTCTAATCCTAACACTCATTAATTTTTGTATCTTAAAAAGCATCAGGCATAGGTGTGTAGGAAGTGCGTGCTGGATGGGAGCTCATTTGCAATTCCTTGAGCTGGGACCCAAAGAGACGTACCAACACCTCCAAGGTAAGGCGAGACAGTGTTCCAGGCACCAATGCTGCCTTTCCTCAGGCACTGTCCTAGGGCCAATTCAAGATGCAACAGTGGGATTCCTTCGAAGAAAAGAGCAATGAAGTATGGGATCAGGAAAGCCCCTGAAAAGACAATTAAGTGCAATTAAGTCACATGATTATCTACATCTCACTAAAATTACCATTTGGTCATTAATCTGCTTTATGAACCTAACAAAGTCTGTGTAGGATGAGTGAGGGATCATTTCTAGGGACACTTGCCAAATTTGTTACTGGTAATTTTGTTGGTGAAGATGGAGGAGGAAAGACTGGGATGCTTAGTGTTGCAGGACACTTCTCCTCAAGCATTTCTACAGCCCATTATAAGTATTTCACTCACGATTTCATCCTTTTCCCTTTCTTTTAAGCATCTTTTGTCCCCATTCTCATAAAGAACAAGGATTTGCCTGTCCCCTATACCATCTGTTTTCCCTTCAGTGCATTGGCTTATTCCCCTTCTTAAAGCTCTCAGGCATGTGCTCCTCCGTCTTCCACTGCTAAAGCATGATTTTGTGCTGGATACCCCCAAGAGACCAGGTTGCTTTATTACATGAAGTTCTGCTCAGAGCACAGAGCCTCTGGCTAACAAAAAACTGAAAGCAAGGCTGAAGTTTTTCTGTTAGACATGGGGGCAACGAAACCCAATTTCTTCCCAGTTTGTATCCTTTACATCTTTCCTGTTTTTCTCACAGCATCTCCTTTGGGCCAGAAGCAGCACATGCTGTTGGTTACCTGTGGGAAGGGACCAGTCCTGCCAGCAGCCTGACTGTTTCCTGCTAAACTGTGTGCAATTCCTTGTTTCCCACACCTTCCCTCAGAAAGGACATGGGTTTGGGTCTCCCTTCTTTTACACCGATACTGATTTTTATGAGACCAGGAGAAGTTCCATCAGGATGTTTATACCACCTGCCCAAATGTCCAATCAAATTGAAATGGTGTAATAGATTGAAGTTTATTGCCATGACCAACGACCACTGTGACCACGAAGCCTCTTTTCTCTGGGGAAACAAAGACAGAAGTCCTGCCTCAGCCACCTCCCAGTCCTCCTACCAATGTGTACTGATTCTATGCTCCTCATTGCTTTGTCAATAAACCTGTGCCTTGTTCTACCATTTCTACTTTGCCTCCAAATCTCGTATCTGAGTCTGCTCAGCTCTGCTCTTCCAGCTCTGGAAACTTTCTCCTCTCCCTCCAGGTTGGCAAGGAGATCAGCCTCACCATCCCCATCCGAGAGAGCAGAACAGAGTAGCTCTGCTCTATGCTCAGTCTTCAGCCCTGAGAGGGAGGTTGGGGAATGCAGAAGGATTTTCCGTCTCCACCTGGAGTGGCGCCAGGATTCTGCAATCACTGGTTATTTAGAAAGGCTGGGCAGATAATTCTAATCGCTTAGGCTAGTGTTGTATTGCAGTAACTTCACTACCTATTGCTAGGAGCTGCAATAAATACATACAACATCCCAAGAAGGTGTGGTGTTGAATGGTTGAGACTTCTATCAAAAAATCAGCGAAGCTCTTCACAATGGAGGACTGTTTTTAAATTGCCAAAGGTGGAAATAAATGTCTTGCCTTATGACCTGAACTCTTAAGATGTTTTTAACTGCTAAGAAGCAGATTTGGAAAAGGAGTTTCACAGTTAATTCCCAGTATGTTAAATCCTTGATTTGGATCCTTGGTACCCCTGCTCAGTAGTCCTTGTCCTTGGAGGAAGCTCTAAAGTGGCTGTTACAAACTCCCCCCTCCAAGAGAGATTTACGGAGGGACTTAAGGACCACAGTAATTTGTTTATTTTTATTTGCCATCTGATGAAATCTCACCTGGAGCTACTTATCAAAGCTCCCATGTAAATGTGAAGGAATTTGGAGGTCCCTTCCACAAGAACTCAGTAACCTCTTGCTATGCTGAGTTCTGCGCTCTGCTTCAAACCTGCTGCAGTATCCCTCTCCACAGCACACCTGACAGCCCAATGCCTTGGACTGGCCCCTGAGAAGAGCAAAATATTCAGGCAGGTGACCAGAGCACCACAGTACGGAGCACTCTACTTCTTTGTCTGGCTGCCTGGCCATACACCAGCTCTGGGCAGTAGCTGTCTTGCTTCAATCCACACAATGCTGAGGCCTTGCTAACAGAGCACTCCATAAGAGCCCAACCTATCTCCCATATCATATCTCCTGGGAAATAACTATGTAATAATTAGTGCAAACTACCCTCTGTTATCTCTCTCGCCTTTTCTGTTTACTAGTTGAGCCAGTGACAGCAAAGCATTTAGACATTCTGCTGATAAAAACCTGTTTACTTTGCGCAGGCTTGTGTGTACCTCTAGGCATATTTACAGCATGGCAAAATGCAATGTCACACTTGGAAAGAAGATACTGGTTTTTCATGAGAATATAAAAAATCTGCTATCTGCAAATACGAAAATATGGCAGAAGATTTGGTTAAGAAGAAATAGTTTATGAAGCCAATCTTTCTCGAATCTAATTGAAGTAAACAGCTTGTAGTGTAAAATTAAGTTTTCAGTTATTCATTCCTTTGCATTACCCTATTTTTAGGCAAAAAGAAAATAGTCAGGAGAAGGACAGTCAGCCTGCTGAAGCACTTGAAGCTTACTCTTTTCCACAATAAAGTCCCCCACCTACAGCAAAACCAGAAATGCATTAACATGAAGGTATCATATATGGAATAGTGAGTAGAAACCCTCTAGTACTGTATAGTCAAGGGCTCTGTTTAATAGATAGGACGTGCAAGAAGGCAAAATTTAAGCACCGTTTTTTAAAAAATGCACTGAGAAATCTCGCAGTGGAAAAGGCAAGCAGAAAATCCAAGGAGCAGAATGAATCAGCAAGCTGGTACCTAACACACAGCAGATATCACAAATCAGAGCATTCAAATACAGGCACAGCAAAACCCCATCAGAACCCATATGATGCATAGCACAAGCACAGGAGAAACTCTGTAGATTTGGCTTCCATGAGGCATGGGAGAAGGAAATCTTAGCAGAAACAATCATAAAACACTAGTAACAAATTATCCTGTATCTGGACATTCTAGGTATACTTATATCTAGATATTCTAGATCTATATGCTCTGCAATGAAAGGAAAATAAACTACATAAGAAGCAAGCCAAGGATGGGGAGGAACCTCTTTTATAAAAGGTTTATTTTCAGTAATTTTTTCCTCTTAAAAAATGACTAAGAAAATGATAGTGATGAAGTATTTTTAAGTGCTTTTAAAGTCTGGAGAAATGCCCATAAAAATTGAGAGTATTGCCAGAGCATGATTTAGTTGCATCCCTGAGGCATGACCTAGGAAAATTTTAGTCTACATCATTCCTTCTGTCAGAAAGACACTGAAGATTCATAAAGCAAGTAGATACATGAAGTACTAAAAGAAGCTCAAGGGGAAGGGGGAAACCCAGTTCAAAATCTATGAGAGTTAAAAGTTATTTTGGAAGGAGGTCCTGCACAAGGATGCCACAAAGCTGTGGAACAATCCCTGTGCACATGAGAAGGCACAGAAAGCCTTCAAGAATTTTTCGAATCAGGCTATCAACAACTGCAAATACTGGACACACTGGTGAGCTGGTTCCATTAAGAACAGAGTCCCAAGTGACAAGGAGCACCAGTGTGTGTGACACAATTGGTGAAGAACCACTGGAGTGGAGGTAGCTCCGCAGTCGCAGCAGTAGAAAAGAAAGGACCTGGTGCACTCAAGATACACTGAGGGTTTTTAAGCTGACCCCTTGATTGCAATGCACAGGCAACTGCTCAACCATATTTAGCAGAATGACACTCGAAGAGCACGATCTTTGTTATATCACCTGCGCATGACAATCTGGATGAGAAGTGCTATGATGCAGCCTGGGGAGAGCTGCTGATGCACCATAGGGCAGAATGACAAGGAGGGTCAGGAAGGAGCACAGTGTAAAGTTGGTTCACATCAACCAGCAAAACAGAGTGAAAGAACCTAACTGGGTTTGCAACTTCTTAGAAAGAGAGACCAACAGACCTGATTAGTGGAAATGTAAGGCAGCTTGAAGAATCAGCCAGGTGATCTCCTGATCTACATATACCAAGATCAGCAGAAATCGATGAGTCTCAGTGAGAAGCAGAGAAGAAAACCTAGTAGCTTTGCTTGATGATGGTATACTAAGGAAGACTTCCTAAATGTTGGAGAAAAACTTGCAGGAACTGACCTGTGTGTTCAATTTTGCATCTTAGCAGTGCTTGTGGATCAGCTTGCAGAAGAAAGGCAAGCGATTTGAAATTATGATCTAAAGACACAAAAACATTTGAAAGGGCAGAACTTGAATAATAACTTTCCTTCAGATAGAGATTTAGTAATAGAAAAAATAATTATGATAAAGACTGAAATGACCTGGAAAGTGTAAAAATAGTAACTTCAAATGCATCTGTAGAGTCTGAAAAATTCAGAAAGCACATCTCAGTGTGATACAATGCAACAAGAATTCAGAGATCCACTTTACTGGTTCTGTTGGTATATAGGAGGAAGGGCAATAGATGCACTTTTCCAAAATGCTGAGGACTTAATGGCAAGACACCTACAACAATTTGTGTTTTACCTACAAGAACTTGCAATAGGTGGTAATTACTTGTTCAGATACAAAGAAAAAGCTATTAGCTATTGAAAGCAGATTATCAGACCCGTCCCATTTTCTCTATGGGAGTTCAGCTAAGCAATGTAGTAGTCAACACGGCAAGGAATCACATCAAGACATGTGGTAGGAAAAAAGAAGCAATTTAATTACACTCACTCCTCTCTCTAGAAAATGTACTTCATGACCTTTATTATGTCTTCTGCATGTGCCTCAATTCAGATGAAAAGTATGAGCTAGTATAAACATCATATTTGTGCAGCATATTTATGATGGCACTGATTTTGACTTGCAAGTCACATTGTACATCTTACAGACTGAGATTTGGTAGGGTTGAATTTCCCCTGTAAATTACCATATTTCCTTGAGCAACACTGAAGGAGCTAAAGCTGAGTCCAGAAATCCAAGGGCGCAATAGCCATTTCAAACAAAGACATGTAACACCCGTAGATCAACTTATAAAATAGTCTTGGTGAACTTCCTTTGAAATACTCATGACTAAAGGATGCAAGCAAGCCGCACTCGCACCAGCCTGAGCTGTAAAGGGCAAACAAATATAACAAACTGTGAAAGGATCAACTCCAAATGTCACAGCTTTACACCAAGGACTTGAGCAGAACACGACAACAATTCAGAAAATTAAGTTTGTTGCTTGCTGTAACACAATTTTTCTGTCAGAGAGTGAACTGTTTTGCACTTCCCAACATACTATGTTTGGGTTTGTGTGTCTTTTCAGTATCTTCCAGGTATACATGTTGTTCCTCTTGGGTTTTGTTTTCTTTCTGAGGGCACAGTGAGCCAGGCATTTAGCAGCAAGTCATAGTTCAAGTTTGAGCAAAAGGTCAGGTAGGGTTATGAAAGTCTGTAAATGGTTGCCCCAGAAGTAAACAGTTCTCCCTTTTTACTATGACTGTAGTGTTTATGTGTATTTCTTTTCCTAGAAAGAAACTGTATTTTATATTAAAGTTATTTTTTCAGTCACCTTATAGGCTCAGGCACATTTTTAATGCCCATGAGCTAGGCAAGCATATACTAGCAAAAATTAAAAGTAAACCATTGCAGTCAGTTCAGCTAGAACTGTGATGATTTTTCTGAAGTATACTCAGATGACTCTATGTGTACACATATAGCTATATGACTTGTTGGTGTCTCAATATATACTGAGTCAATATACACTTGCAGTGTCTCAACAATATACTGGGCTGTTTAGAGACTTCTTTTCAATCCCAGTTGCCTGGGAACATTTGTGTTTGTCTGCACTGACTGTGGCAAACAACCTTCATACCCATTAGTCATGAAAAGTAAATAACTAACTTAACTCAGGCAATAAATCCAAATAATCAGTAACGGCAGCAGGTGATAAATGTCAGCAAAACTGATATTATATTAGATACGAGTTACTGAGTAACACTAATGTGCAATGAATCAGGTCCAGAGGTCTGATGGGAACAGCTGACATGAGGCAAAAACGCAAGCACTTGTTTTCATCTCTTGTTTTTTAAAACATGTAGAAATGAGGAAAAGTACATTGCCTAACGCTTAAATACTTGGATACCACCTGAACCAGCTGTGAAACTGTACCACAGAAACTATTCAGCCTTCGAGCATGTCTATGCCATATCCATACCAGGTTTAGCTGCACTTATGACTGCGGCTGCAGGCACAATCCACTGCAGCTCTCAGGGCTCCTAGTTAACTGTTCTCTCCCACTGCTGCTGTTCTCTCCCACGTTCACATCTTCAGATGCACACAAACAGGATTTATGCTCCAGTACTCCTGAAAATCTATCGGGCTTTTGCGTCTGAGCTGTTTACTTTCAAAAATGCAACCCCTAATCACATCACTGCCTTAAACTAACAGAAGAAAAATGCAACTACCTTATGCACTAGTGTAAAACCAACAGCTCTGTCTTCTCAGTGATCTTCATGACCCACTCAACTTTTCCAATGTCATCTCTTTGGGATAAATTATTCACAAACCCCACCACAATTTATTACAGAGTTCATCCTGCTGTTGAGCTCTTCGAGCCCTTTATTGAGGCTGAGTGACCAAACACTGGCTGCACATCCATACATTGACCTTAAATCACCACTGTCTTGTGCCACTGTTTGTGATGATGCAAAATAGCTGTTTGCCATTACTGAATCTGATAGCTATTTTAAACTGGTTTTTCACTGGCAACATTACTATTCACAGAGCAAAAGAGCAACTCAGCCTTTATCCCTGCAGCATTTTCCTATTTTTATTATCTTTCAACCTTCTCTAACCCCCGTATTTTTTGTCCCAGCAGTTCCTGTGGGAAATATCAGAGATCTGGAGCCAGATAACACGAGCAAACAGACTTTCTGAACACTGTTCAATCCATTAGACAGGTCACCACGGGTCTCCTTGCAGTCTGTCTCACACTTCTCCTGGAATGGTGAGATCTGTAGGGCAGGGATGCAGGGGATCCCAGAAGGGAGGATGGATGAGAGAGATCAAACCACAGTAACAGATGAGCATTGCTGTCTTCTGAAGCAAGGCTGGGATCTGAAGATACTGAAAAACTGTTGGCCAAAGCTGCTCCCCCACCTCCAGCATGGAGAAACAACGACTGGTGCTTCATGGGAAGGTTCGAGAACCTTTTTAGAGTCAGTAGCACAATATTTCATCTTAATCTAGATTTGCACAAAACTCTGAAGCACAAATTTCATGCAGCCTCACGCAGTTGGTGGCCCCAGAAGCAGCTCTGTGCAATGAGAACTGCCTGTGAGTTTCAAACCTTCCACTGAATGCTTTGTGTTAATCATTCGTTACATTACAAAAATATCATAGCTTTATTGTGTTATTTGTTAATACTGTACATGTCTTCCTTAGCTTTCCAAGACTGAAAGGCCACCTGGGATGCTGTTGAGTATTTGACCTGCAGTTCCTGCTCCAGAACATTTTCATTGCAGGTCTCATGCCATATCTGCTATGGGGATGTCTTTCTAAAGGTCTTTATCATGTCTCATTAATGCAAGCATCACCAACTGAAATGACCAGTTTTTTTCCAGTCATTCCCATGGACAAATGCAGAGAAATAGTGTGAACCTATGGCTTTCTAGCCACCCAGTTATGGCACTTCTCTAAGGGAATTTAACTGGGTTTCTCATCTTGAAAATAAATAATGGAAACCACCAAAACTCCTGGGAGGAATCTAACCTACTGCATCTTGTCTTTTATTATTTATATTTGTGTAATTGTAACTTTCAGCTGTTACATATTCGATGTTAAAAAGCTCCCTGCCACCAAAATAATTTCCATTTTCTTGTTTAAAGACTATGATAGACATACTTTTTCATTTTCAACTTCATTACCTAAATAGATTGAATTCTTAAATTGTTTCTTGTCCCACAAGTTTTCCAGCCCTTGAATAATTGTTGGTGTTTGTCTGCATTTTGTCTAATTTTTCAAGTTGACTTTGAAAAGTAGACTTTCAGAAAAAGTCGGAGATTCAGAAGTTGACTTAGTATTGGTAGCAATATCTCTACCTACTTCCTAGTGCTCTGCTTTTATATGCCAAGATTCCTTCTGTTGATACAACCTACTGTATCTCATTCATTGAGCTGCTTACCAGAGTCCCTAAGTAGCTACTCCTTTCTGAAACACCTTCCATTAAAGGCAACATCCACTCTTGGTTCCTTGGTTGATTGAAATATATGTAGTTCATCAAGAAATACAGATACCTTAGTAAAACAAGCTTGGATTTAATAATGTTTTCTGTCATTTGACAGTTTCTCCAGGTTTGAATTTTCTGTTTCTCCAATTAATTGAAAAATAACAAATAATATTGAGCTGAAACATTTTGCTGTCTCACTCTGCTTTAGACAGTGGCAGATTTCAAAAGCTACTATGGATGATGAGTTACCAAGCACTCTTTTCTGATCCATTTATATATACCAAATTGTCTGATTCTAAAGCAATTCTTGGTGGAACTGGTGCCCAGGAACCAGTTTGGGCACCTGTCCACACCACCTGACAGGCTCCTGTTGCTGTTCTATCAGCTGAGCATTTTAAACAGCCTCTCAGACATCGAAAAGCACAATTTAGTTTTCTGCAGGGACAGCTCCAGATGATGAGGTAGCTCCTAAGAGCATCAGAGAAGGAATGGTTTGCTCACCTTCCCAAAGGAAAACTCAGTGGCCATTTGGCTGGGTGCCAGTTCACTCAATCCTCCCTAGGACTTCTCGCTTCTCCTTAAGGTAGCCAGTTGCAGGTTCAGTCTCCTGGTCCCATTGGGACTGTAGTAGTAATGTAAAAACTTTAAAATAGCCTTTTCTGAGAGCGAGCATCAGTCAGGTCTTCCTAAACAAATACATCCTTTTAAAATGAAATATACTTCCATAGAAAAAGCTAATCTAACTAGAGCAAAACATTTATGAGAATTAGATAGTTTTTTAAAAAAAAAAAGTGATGTAACTGATACAAATTATATAACTTCCATACCTCTCAGAAGTCAGTACAATTATATTAGAATTGCAGTGTAATATTTTGGCAAAGTCCCATTTCAGTCTTACCGCCTCCATGTATCTGACACAAGTATGGAAATCGCCACACGTTCCCCAGACCAACAGCAAATCCGATACAGCTTAAAATATACTGGAACTTATTGTCCCACTTGGGTCTGCCATCTTCTTTAGGGATTTCAGGTGTTGCTGATAAATCTTTTGACATTTTAATGAAATATCCTTGGCTCCTTAGCCCCTTTCCCTATAAGATGCTTTTGAAGATGCTTCAAAACCTGTCTATCCTACAGGTTTTATGTAGGGTGACAGGAGGATCCTAGAAGAGAGGTGGAGCTCTCTTTTTATCTGATACAAAGGAATGTGTCATTGCCAAGGCCGCAGTTTAAAGACAAAACCAGGAATTGTTATTATATAGTTAACACTCTTGCGTTTTTTGCAGCCCCTTCTGTAGTTAGAGAGCTTGGGAATATGTTGTTAATGGGTAACCTGGGATCAAACAGGTTTTTATTTTCTGTTCTCCTTCTGTTCTCAGAATCTGTCAGAGAAGTGTGACACTGAATATAATTAAAAAGAAACCTTTACAACAGACTAATTAAAACTGTAAAATACCGGTAAAAAATCTGTGAATAAAATGTTGCCATTTCCTTTACTAGTTTGCTAATAGAAGTAAATGAATGAAGGCACCTTTGCAAATTCAAAAAGTCAATTAGGAAGAAAAGCAAGAAAAATTAGACCTTGTATGTTCAGACATAAGAATTTGGTCCATTTTTACAGTAGCTGCTAGAAGTTTCACTTCCCGCTTGTCAATGAATCCCCAATGACTATTTTTATTGTTCATTAAATAGTTATTGACGAATGCAAGAGCTGAATACTTTTCTTCAATTGAAAGTATGGGAGAATATTTTTCTGTTTTCTTTCAGTTATACCAAGATTTTGCTAGTTTGCAAGCTGAATCAGTTCATTCCACACCAAACAGAGCAGCCAGTCTGCTTACTTTGTTCAGTAAATCAACACTTTGTGGCTGGATTATCCTCTTGAAATGGGAAGAGTATCTAAGTGAAGGTGAATTGTTTTCTCCAAAATAAAAACCCTGCTCTGGAGCTAAGCACAAAAATATGGTCAGGTTGCAGATTATGCAACCAGAAACCGGTTTCAGATCTAGGCTACATGAGTCTTTCCAGGTGGTACAGCTCATTCTGCTTGCAGCTCTGCAAATATCCAGATCCATAGATGGAGCAACTCAACTTGCCAGTCTCTTATCAAGATTGTCCCACAGGCCACACGAATCTGTGTATGCAGTGAGGCTTGGCAGCACTTACACAGCATCGGTGCTGCCATGGCACCCACCACCATCGCCCCGGCTGCTGCTGTACTTCCAGTCGGGAATGTGCCTCTTGCTGTACTTGGGCCCTTCTAGCAAAATGCTGAATTCCACACCTGCCACCTACAGTCAGACACTTAAACTCAGTTTTATCCATTCGTGGTGGCTGATCTTTTTATCAGCAGAAAAATCTGACAAAAAATGTTTTTCCCATTAAATAATAACATCTTTAAATAGTTTAAATAACTACTCACATTTGAGTAACTAAAAAAATAGAAATTGGAATGGAAATTATTTTGATCATTCAAATTCTCTGGAACAGGTTGCCCAGAGAAGTTATGGATGCCCCATTCCTGAAACTGTTCAAGGCCAGGCTGGAGGGGGTTTGGAACAACCTGGTCTAGTGGAAGGTGTTCCTGCCTGTGGCAGAGGGGTGGAAGTAGATGATTTTAAGGTCTCTTCCAAACCAAACCATTGATTGTATGACTCCATGAAGTACACATGCAATACCTCTTACTTTACTCTCTATTTAGAACAGATATACTACTCTAAAGATACATTCTATAGTAAATATACCTGAAGTATACCTATTTCTTGTAAGAGAGTGTTTCAGTTATAATCAGTGTCAGGGTGTAAATTGGACCCATTCATGTTTTAAAATGTGAGTATAGGGATTGCTGCAAGGGATTGCTGCAAATGTGTTGCCCATATGCATGGACAGTTGGATGAAAAGGACCACCTGTGCAGAGGGGACATGTACACTGCCTGCTTCTGGCACTCAGCCCAGGTGCTCAACGGTGCCCTTTTCTGTCTCAGGTGACCATATGAGGAGTGGGACTTCTCACTGAGCTCCTCTGAGTCACATGGAAGTTAGAAGCTTGAAATAGTTGTAAGATAAGTGTGCCTGTGTGTGTGTGTTTGTGTGTGTACATGAACCAGAGCCACCCACCTTGATTGTGACAGATGAGGGCAAGAACCTTTGCACCATTTGGGTACCATGGCTCTCCCATCAGCCTGGACCTCCCAGGCAAGTGGTGCACCCCTTGCTCAGGGATGCCAGAGAAGGCAGATTTTGCTGTTTCCTGAACTGCTCCTGCCCTATTGCAAGTTTACCTCTGCTGTCATCAGCAGAAGCATCACTATCTGCCGGGAACTTGAAAGTAATTTATAAAATACATAGAATTCTAAATAAATCAAGCTGTCATTCTCATACTTAGAAATGTTTTTATTAAATATTTTAAACTTCTGTATGAGACAAATAATATTGGTGGCCTTGTGCAACACAGTGGCATGTAAAACAAAAACAATTTAATGTGCAAGAGAATACAATATTAAGTTACCCCTCATATTAGCCACCAACCAGAATGACTGCACATGAAAGAGTCACTTAGAGCATTTCAAGCACAGTGCTTCCCCACGCAGAGGGGATGAAAGCCCATTTCAAACAATCTGGCTTCAAAACCAGAAGGAGGACAAACTATTTGGCCTGGTGACCCAATCACTTGCAAATGTCACCATTTGCTTCCAGGACATCAACTCTTTACAGTGCATTGCATTGCCAAGTAAATGTTTACCTGGAAACAACACAGTTACCCTTCCGTGAAAACTCCCGATTCTTAAAATTTTTTTTTTTACTTTCCTCACTGTCAAAGCTTCCTTCCACATTTTAAAAAGTAGATTTATGATGAATACTTCAAGTTGCCATTAATGGAAGTCTCAGACGTAGCAATAAGGCCTGCACGGTCATTTTTTTTCTCACAGCGATTTCTGATGGCTTTGTAGATGGCAAAAGTAGGGATGGTCAAACTAGGCACTCCAGCAAGGACCACAATAACAGCATACACCCAAGGGGGATATTCGAGCTTCTTCGTTTTGGGGAACTCCTCCTGTAAGAGCAAACAATCAAGTTGTAGAAAGTTGTGAAGAGTAAATACCTGGGACATATTCAATAATTCACATTCAATAATTCAATGGCACAACAATTTGCCAATTCCACAGCAGCTTTCAGATCAAGGATTTCCAGTCTCAGCTGTTTTGGAATTATTTTTACCTAAAATTGATGGAAAGAAGATGACATGAAGGAAGCAAGTTTGATGGTCAAACAGCCTTTGGGTGGGAAGGCTGAAATCAAAGGGTGAAGGAGAGCTGAAACTTTATTAAGAAGGAAGTGAGGTTGTCAAGGAGGAGAGACGAAAGCATTCCCATTTCCCCATCTTCCTTTCTCTCCCTTTCTGTGCCTGTCCTAAGAAAATTAAAATTATCTTTACAAATTAAGTGTGCGGCATGACTGTTTCTGCTTTGAAGATGGTGACTAGTATAAAGTCATAGAACAGAAAGCAGAACTAGACAGGCAGAGAAGAGGTGGGTTGACAGAGAAAATGATGGGACTCACATTTTTTCTAATACTCCTTTCTCTGTACCACATACAGCTTTTTGTTTTGCAAGGGGAGGAAAGGAAAAGTAGGTAACTTATTGCTGCAATCATAAGTTAAATCAAACCAAAACATTTGGAAGAGGAAAGGAGATATCTGAATATTAATATTAATTTCTTCTGTCAGTGATGAGTAACCAGCACTACCGCTGTTCTGTAATTTTGAATGCAAGCAGAAAGAAATGCAATATCAAAATGGCTTCAAAGATTTGGTCCTTTGTCAATATGGAAAGGTTGTGACATTTCCAGATCTTCTATAATCCCTACTGGGGAACCGATATCTGTTTCAGACCTGTATGAAAACTGGACTAGTATTTTGGTTTTATCCTCTTTGGAAAAGCTATTCAGGTGTCACTACATATCAGTTGCAGGCATTACAGATGAATTTAGGACTTATTTTTCTAAGTGTTATTGTTTAATATTACTTTTTCTCATAGTATGTTTCAATTAGAAAACTGTTTCAGGTGGGAGATGAATATATCTGACCATGACTTTTACATTAAAGAAGAATACATAATTATTAAAAACTATTTTGGTTTATATACTTACATAGTTAGGGTCCCAAACACTGTAAAGCAGTTCTTTGCTGACATTCACCACAAGATAAAAGATGAAGATAACTAACATAATGAGAGGACTAATTAGTCTCCAGGTTATCTGCCAGAAAATATTGGGTTTGTGTCCAGTCATGAACTCAATATCCTTGTTAAACCTAGAAACAACAACAGGAAGTTCAGGACTGTAAAAACTGGTGAGGATCAAAGAGTGCCTGCTCCTAAACAGAAAAGCCCAAACTACCCCTAGCTGTGCTTCCCAGGACTTTGCTAATGTCAATGTGAAACTGGAATTGTCAACAACATCAGGAGTTAAATCTGAGTAGTTCAATTTAAGCATATATAATTACAAGTCAAGAAAATTATTTTGGGAAATGTACTATCTTCTAGAAGTCTGTGAGGCATGTGCAAAATAGTTTCAACAGGTAAGAGTCAATACAGATGGACTTTCCCTAAAACATATTGTTGTATTGCTTCACAACTTCTTGGTAAGCATCTCATTACTGTATAAATTAAAAGGAATGGCACAATATTAAAAAAGAACAAAAGCATATTGCAGTAATTTTACTAATTAGATTCTGTACATAATATTAGCTTAATTTGGATTTCTACCAGTTTTCTCAGGTTGAGTACTGAAACAATATTTAACTTTCCACATTATTAAGAACATCTAAAAATGCATTATTTGGACTATTCAAAGAATGTGTAGTGGACAATGGGGAAAAAATACTTCTATAAGAAGAAACAATCCCTGCATTGAGAGTGATACTGTCTGCATCAGTCCCGCACCAATTTATGACAACACGTTGTGCCCACACTTCTTAAAAAATAGTTCGTTTGGAAGTTTGGGGTTCTATTCTTAGTCCTCTTGTCTGGCTTTCCTGTGTGTCTTGTGGGGATAAGCCTAAGGGGGCTATTCACTTGGTCTTTCAGCTATGAACAACACACTGAATTCAGCAAAGCCTCAAATAAATTTGTTTCATCTTTTCATCCCTAACTTCTTAGATCTAGGTGTCCTAAAATGATATGGAGCCCCACATCCCAACTTCAGGGCATGTCCAGGTGTAGCTCCTGTGAGTGCCATGGATAACACACATTATCCTTCAAGCAAGAGATCTATCTTTTTACCAATGCCCCTTTCTCAGAAAAAGATCACAGAAACTCATCTGGAGCACTTCTGGGCAGCTCCAATAAGCCCTGTTCTCAAAGAGGGCTACAGTGATCTGTACTGGCCAGGAACATTGAAGTTTGGTGTGAAGCTCTGTTCTGAATGAACCCCCACCCCTTTTTAAAGTCAGCCCACATTTGTGGCCTGGGAATAGCTTTAATTTTACTTTGTAAAGTGTTCTGAGATCTTAAAGGTAAGGAAAAGTGGTCAACACAGACTTTTCTGTCCTTAACAAATTAAAATAAGCCTTCTTTCTCAAGGATACTCTGTCTAATTTATCTAAGCTGATTCATGCCGACTCAGGCAATATAAATCTTTAAGTATGGGAAGATTGGCCACAAGGGCATTCACCCCATTGCCAGGAGCAGCAGCGGGGGGACCTAGCACAGGTTCAAGCAAATCCTATGGGTGATTGAATTCCCTGTGCTCCTTTTCATATTTCTTACATATTAATTATAAACATAAAGATGCTGAAATTTGATTTATTACATCTCTGGAAAGTTGAGAGGATAATTACTCACTGCTACAACTGATAAAGTACTGAGTCTATCTGCTAAGAATGTATCTCAGTAGCCTTGGATTTGCATCCTGCTGTAAAACAGCATCTGCAGCCTGCATTGGACAGTATCATTAAGCATTTGTTGTAAACACTCCTGGGATATACCTCTGTTTTAAACTTTGAGCTCAGTGCACTTGTACTTTGTTTCTGCTAACTAAATATTTAATATAATTATCCTGAAGAAGAGTTATTGTAAATATCACCATATTTAAAATGTAAGTGAGCTACAGTGGCTCTTATGTAACATGCAAACACCTACATTCTGATGCCTACTTTAAATATAAATTATTTACACTCATATTATTACACTCTAGCGCACTTATTAATGCCAAATATTTTCTTACAATATCTTAGTCATGTGTTTATTTGAGCTGGTTATTAAAGAGCATTATTTATTATAATGTATTAATAAAGTGGAGAAGTTTCTGGTACAAATTCCTAATAAATATTTTTTCTTTTTGTTGAGAACTATTTAACAAAGCTAAAACATATAAGAAAGCCTAAACTACAGTTGCATCATCTCAGTGATTTCTATAACAGAAATGCTACGCACGGAGATGCAGCAAGATTGTAGTTATGCAACTAATCACTTTATACACTGCTATCTAATAATGTTTAAGCTGTATTTCATACCTGTCTATTCCATAAATGTAGACGACTGCAAACATCTCACAAAATGCAATTATCAGCAAGGGAATAGAGCCAGCATAACCGTCAAATAGAGTCAGCCAGTAATTACCAGAATTCAGCACAAAAACAAAAGCTATCAAATAACACACCAAACAAATGAGACCTGTGGGAAAAAAAAAAAAAACAACAAAACAACAGGACACTTAGGTAAAGAAAGCAAAAGCAAAATGAAAATAACAACAACAACAACAATAATAATAACAATAATTATAATAATAATGTCTTTTCCCAGTAACTATAAAGCTTAATAAGTAATTCTTGCAGCCTGAAGGTCACCACTTTATTTTTTAATAGCACTCCAAGAAGGCCTGCTTCTATGCAGGTAAAATGGCAAAACTGTCCTAACATTGCACAGGTGGGAGATGCTACAAACAGAAGGGGAGAAAGCTGAGGAGGGACAACATGTCTTCTTCCTCCTTCTTGGTGGGACACTGTTACTTTGAGAGAAAACCTGCCTGGGTGAAGGACTTGGGTCCTCCAGCTTCCCAATGGAGGAGATGGACAGTCATCATGAGCAAACTGATGAGCAAGCCAAAGGGCGAACAGCTGCCTGCAGGCTCAAAAGGAACCTCTCAGGAGCTGCCCCACTGGGGAACATGAGAAAGTCTTCAGTAGGTTGTCTGGGTGTCTTAGGACCATTCCAGATCAGAAAGTAGATGGGTGGTGAGTTGCTTTTTCAGCATAAAAGCTGTTCCCTGGGGAAGTCACTTGTCTTTAAAAGGCACTTACCAGTAACAACTTCCTTAGGCACTCGGGGGGGTATAATCTTAAGATCTTGTAAAGGTACAAGCACACCTTCTATATTTCCAAACATAGATGACAAACCCAAGCAGAAAAGCATGATGAAGAAGAGAATGGACCACAGAGGTGAGACGGGCATTTTGGTGATAGCTTCAGTGAAGACAATAAAGGCTAAGCCAGTTCCTTCAGCTCCCTGTGGAAGATTGAAGCTCCTTAACATCATGCAGCACTTAAATTTTTATTGGCATTCATTAGACTTGATGTATGCTACACATACCATAGTACTTATGCTTTTTGTTTCCACAAAGATCTCCTAATGCAGGGATATATTTACTGTAATATAGTACAGAATCTATTTAATATTCTTTTTTATGGAATTTCATGGACGTCTATTTTCATCTGTAACTCACCACCTTTTTAACCTCTCTCTGGGTGTCTCTTTCCCAGTCATCTTGTCCCACCACAGCTGTAACCAGCTAGTTTCAGAGAAAGACCTGCTGCTATTTTGCCAACTACCTGAGGCCAGCCTAGAACACTGTGACAGACCGTTGATACTTTTCAGGGGAATTAAACAGTTTATCTCTTCACAAGAAAAACGGGGCAAACAAAAGTAATTCTTCAGTCCAAGAGCATTCCAAGCCAACTGCAATCCATCGGTGGAAATATAAAAAAAACCAATCACCTCAGAAGAAAAAACATTTTGCAATTAAATAATTATTACGCATTCATACCATATTTAAGGTATCAATATGAGTTGGGTGTTAAACTTACATCATTCAGGAAAGTTTCCAGATCACAGGTTTCAAACTTCAGGCTTGCAAAAGTTGCCGGATCAGTCATGTTACACAGCTGCTGCATTTGTTCAAAGTTATCTTGGGTTACATTACCTTCCGGCAAATCAAATGCATTCATCAGAGTAAGAATATTTCTGAAAAAGTGAAATGCAAGAAATTTGAAATTATTTATTTTTAAGCATCCTCATTTTCATCATCAAGCAAGTTACTAAGAGCGCATTATCAAGGTCAGATTTTGAAATTCCAGTAGATGTGCACATGCAAGTCTTTCTTTCTTCTTCCAAGGTAAGTCTGATGCTGTCTTTCATGGTAAAGATGATCACTAAATGGATGGACACTCTAGGAACCTGTGCAGGAATTAGGTGTCTATCTTTACATTGCAGACTGGGCACCAGTTCCCAGACTGGGCAGCTTCTGGGAATGTCTAAGTTGTCCGCAGTCATGAATCACGCACTTTTGCAGTTGAATGTGGAGGAGCTAGACTGGAACCCACATAGTCTTACAGTTCCGGTTAGAAAAGAGTCTGGTTGCCCTGGTAAAATGAGGTAATTCTGATGAGACCTATGCATTTAAGCTTTCCAGAGGAAACCTAAATACAGAGCTGACACGGGCCCCAGGGAATATTTCATTCATGCCATATGTCAGCATGGGGAATAATGCCAATTATGGTTCCTTATGCAACATTTAAGTAGGAGATCAGGTGGCTCAAACAATTATCGCTTTCCAAGGGATTTATTCCATGATTCAAATTTTTTTGAGTAATGAGTAGTTCCAATACCATGTGGGTCAAGCCCTACAATTATTCAGAAATGATAAATCCATTGTCATCAGGCTAACAGAGCTGACTCAGCCAAACAAACACCTGCATATTCTGTGGGGGCTTTTTCTAATAACTTACGTGTCAAAACAGTCATCATATCTTTCTGTGGCTCTGAATCCAATGATGGAATATATGACAGTTGCTGCATAGATGGAAGTGAAACCGTTGATCACTGAGACAATCACAGCATCTTTCTCACAGTTATTGCTGCAATTCAAAGAAAAAAAACCAATGGATTTCAAACACATTCCCAAAACAAATACTAAAACTGGCTACTAAGACTAAGAAAAGAGTAGCCTACAGATGCACAGGTACATCAGTGTACCTGCTAAGAGCAGACAAGTGCTGGTGTTAAAGATAGATTTAGTAAAATAAAAATTGGTGTCTTAAACAATTTAATAGCTATGGTTTTGGTTTGGGTTTTTTTTGGTAGTTTTTTACCCTTCAAATAATCCTATTCATAAGGAATAACTGCCTGAGTTGTTTTCATATCTGAGTCACAGGAAGTATGAGGGGCAAAAGAATATGTCTCCTCCTTTTCAAACTTGGCATGCATGTGTGCAGACACATATTGCCATGGGCTGTATCTACATTGCTAGTGTATTCTGCTGCAAGGTGAAAGACTTGGATTTGAATTAGATAGCCAAAAAGGAAAAGTGAATGGAAGTTTCCATAGCACTTAGATACGGTGAAATTGCAGTAGCCAAGAGGACTTGGGACAGTATTGTTTGGCTGTTGAACAAAAGATGGTTCAAAATATCCTGAAGTTTTGGAAACACAGTGGAACTACATGATGATAAGGTTGGACAGAAAAGCTGTCTGTAGAAACTTCTCTGCTGCAGGCACTTCTTGCCAGCGTGTCTGTGCTAAGACAGAAAAATTGCAGAGCCAGAAACAGACTTTCATCTGAGGGACAAGATAAAACATCAACACTAAGTTAGTTTATGGTTTTATGAGAAGACTGTAAAACTGTAGATACTTTATTCCTTCTGGACAAAATAGGACTATTGAAATTAACTTGATGTTGTCTTAGTTAATTTTCTGAACACCTTCAAGGTGTCCAGGACAAGCCTGTCCAGCCAAGACCTGTCACGCTGTGTCCTTTACCCATTTATAGCATTGCAAATTGGTTTTTACCAGGTGTAGGGCATTGAATGAAAATTTCCTGCTGTAGTCTCATGTCTATTTTTGAATTGTAACATGACATTCTCAATGACAGGCTTGATAAAAGCATTTCTTCCTTTTAGAGAAAATAAGATGCTCAAGCTCCTTCTCATTATGAATTAGTGAATCCTTGATGGCATCAAAACCTTTTAGTATTTTCTGAGATTTTTATACTCCCAAACCATCCACAGGCAGAGTCACTGACACCTGGTCCAGCTGGTGCTGGACTGCAAGTGGCCCAACACCACAGTGTAACACTGTGAAATTTGCATGTTTTGGGTTTTTTTTTCCCTTGCATTTCCTTGGGAGTATAATGACTTTCTGCAGTTTCCCCCTTAAGTCATGAATGATTGAGCATTGAAGGAGGATGGCCAGGTGCCACAGCCCTCTGTGTTGGAAAAGCAGGAGGACATTGTTCCTTTCCTTTGTGCCTTTTTGGAAAGATGAAGAACACTCTCAGTCCTGCTCCCCATGGTTGTGGGACACTGACTTGGACCTGAAGCAGGGCTTCGTGCCTTGCACCGAGACTTGCAGACACCAAAAATTCTAGATGATCTTTTCAAAAATATCTGAAATCAAGAGTGGAGGGAGGGAACTACTTTGGTAGCTGAAATTCTGGTGTGGTGTAATTGAACCCAAGCTAAAACTGAAACACAGATTTCTGAAAGCATGACCAAACCACATACCCAAAACATAATTCAGAGACATTTATCAAAAATATTAGGTTTAGAGAATGTCACACAGTTTGCCTTTCAAGAGGAAAGACAGTGCTGAAGGAATGGCAGGCACCAAGAAGCATTGGTGGCTTCTCCAGTATTTTGTGAGACAGAGTGTAGAATATAGCACTGCATCATACTTTGCAGGATGGGACAGTCCCTGGATGATGGGAGTTCACACTACCTGGCCTCACTAATCATATATAAAGGCACTGAATTTGAATTTTGAAACTAGATATATCTTCTCATCTCAAAACTAAGGATTTAAACTGTTCTGTGTGACTTGCTTTGAAATGTGTGTACTATCATCCTACTCTGACAGCACTGAGACCAAGGTCATCACCATGCACTAAGCATTCCCACAGAGGAAACTTCTGCTCATCAGCTGGGGGTGGATAGTCAGTCCCCTTCTTTCTATCCTGCACCACTACATCTTTCTATAGGAAGTCAGGCAGCACTGAGACCTGAAATCTTGTCTCAGGAGAGTTAGGATCAGTCAGAGGAGATACATCTTACACATCTGAGGGGATGTTGTCCCAGTTCCAAGTAGCATAACAATAGGGCAAAGTAGAGATGTTTCATTTGGAAGAATGAAATATATAAAATTTGGCTTTTGCCTGGCTACTTACTGAACAGAGTTGTAACTGGAGAATGAAATGAGGCCTCCAAATGCCAGGGAGAAAGAATAAAACACCTGAGCACCCGCATCCAACCATGTCAGTGGGTTCGCCAGCTCAGTAACCTGAAGCATCAGACATACAGCTTTAAGCATATCCAACACTGCTATTTAAACTAAGTATGAGACATTCAAAACAATCATTAAAACAAGAATATTAACCATGCAAAACTCACTGGATTTCAACAGATAGGTCAGTACTTTTGTCAAACTTACCTTTTTCTTCCAAAAGAAAAACCTATTTGTAGTTTTTATAGAAGTATTTTGAAAATTGATTAAAAAATTAATTTGCATAGCTGACAGCTGCCATGTCTGTTTTCAGAAAAGGTGTTTAATATTTAGCACTAATAATGATCATTCAGAGGTCTGTTCATGGAAAATGAAACCCCTTTTAATTTTGTTCAAAAACTGTTGTATAGTTAAACCATTCTCTTTGGTCTTTTGTCCATGTAGCCATTACATGATTTATGCTTTAATTTTAGACTTGTTCGTAACTAGAATACAGGAAAAGAAATCAAGTTACACAATGGTAACCCAGTTTTTCTGTGATGATCCTTCAATTTTTTATAACAGATTTTGATGGAGGATGGAGAGCGAGAAAGAGAGAGAAAATGTCTGTGTATATGTACACTTGTTCCATCCAATCCAAAGGGTTCACCTCCCAGAATCAAGATTTTCAAGGTGTCTCAGGGATAGTTGAAAAAGCTCCAGTGGAGAGAACTAATTTTCAATTGGTTGTTAATTACAGAGAACTACATCATGTTTCACTGACAGGAGAACCACGCAGTGACTTACATTAGGGGTGAAGAGATACACTATTCCATTGGTTGATCCTTTCAACGTCAAGCCACGGATTAGGAAAATGGTAAGCACAACGTATGGAAGAGTTGAAGTTATATACACAGCCTATACAAAAAGAATGTAAATAAAACACTCAAATAAAACAGAACATTTGAATAAAAATTGCATTGCAGGGAAGAGAAGAGGAGAGCAAACAAGGTATGGTGATTAGCAATAAGGGCAAGTTTCAAGTGAGTCACAATTAGCATACTACAGAAAGTGTTCAAATGAAACAGTATGTGTGGTATACTTTGACAACAAACATTTCTGCAGCAATAGTGTTCTATTTAAGACAAGTTGTCTTTGTTGAAATTCAACTCAGATCATTCAAAAGCAGCATCAAAAATAATCTACACCCTGAGACCAGATTGCAAGGATGCAAGGATGGACTCTTAGGGCTTTGCTGGGCAGCAGAACATCAGTCACTCTTTCAAGGAGATAATATTTAGGAATAGCACAAACCCAAATAAATCTGTATATGTACATTTTGAAGAGAATGGTATAACAAAAAGAGAGTTCCTTGGTCCTGCATTGAAGATTAATATTAATGTTAAGGTGATAATACCTAAAGAATGTTTTACTAAGACCTGTAAGGACAAGGAAGACAAACTGCTCACGTAAATCAATCAGATTTCATTTCATTCATCTTCCTTCTTCAAAAAGCAGTCCCAGTGATGACACACAAAATTTTAGATATGCTTTTACTCAAGAAACAGTTTCTACAGTATTATTAGGTCTGTATAAATAAGGAATCACAACAGCATTATTAATATCATCTCATAAAAGACCTCCAAAATAACTTACCTTTCCTGTTGTTTCGATGCCTCTGATTGTGCACACATACAGTACACCCCATGCACACGTCAAACATAGCAAAAGCCACCACTGTATACTGCCAGAATCCTCAATGGAAGTGGAGATATTTAATGTTTCTCTGTACCAGAAGTAATCTACAGGAGAGCTCTTGGCACACTCTTCTACATAATCTGTAACAACAAAATGGTCGTCATTCTGTATGTCTTTTATTTACTTGGAAATAAGCAAGCTAAACAATAAATATCAGTGATCTAAATTGTACCACCTAATGCCAACTAATTTGTTATTGGCAGATTTCAGATTTTTAGAGGCTGGTTTCATGGTAAAATGAGAGATTCAAAAGAGAATTGTTTAACAGGGATTTTAATAAGGCAGCTTTTCCTCTCCCACACCTCCTTTCCCTCCCATACCTCCTTCAGGTCATCAATATTTTGTCTTTCTGTTTTGTGGGACATCCTTTCAGGTCTTGTTAGCTCAAGTTGGATTCTCAGCTCCCTGCAGTGTGCTGACCTGTGCAATATTCTGCCCTGGTCTTCCCTTAAATGAGGATTTTCATACTTATTCTGGGAGGAGAGGAGCAAAGTGCTCTGTACAGCTGTTCACTGACCCACTGGAAAAACCTGCTTCATACGGTTTCACGCAGTGCTGACTATGGAAAACCAAGCAGTCTCCACAGAGCATATTGAGGGATACAGGTGTTTCATATGAATTATGCAACTCCTTTTTTTCTTTTCTTTTCAGTATGCTAATGGAGGGCTGTTGGTGAAGAGATGAATGAAACATATTGCCTAAATCTGGAAAATCATAGAATCATAGAATCAGTTGGGTTGGAAGGGACCTCCGAGATCATCAAGTCCAATCCTTGATCCACTACCGCTGTGGTTGCTAGACCATGGCACTAAGTGCCACATCCAGTCTTATCTTAAAAATCTGAATGTTTATGTTAGACTTCCACTTTGTGAATATTCTGTGTATCTGTCACAATCAACCATGCAGCTTCATATAAAAAGTCAAAGTTTGTCTGAAAGATTAAGAGTTGATCTCATTTTATGCAATGTGAATTTTTACAAAACACAAGCATCAAAATACCACAATGTGCCTAATGGGACTGCCATGCCTTACTGCTGTTTTACAGAAAGAGGTTAAATTAGGGTAATTGTTAGAAACAGAAGTATGTGTTGTGCAACAAAATACAATATTTCATAAAATATACCTGTTCTGTTTTCATTGAGAGGACAGTTATTCCAAGGCAGGGGGTCTTGGAAGGAGTTGAAGAAATACCACATCACACAGGCAATAATAGTATTATAATATAAACCCACCAGGAAGGATACAAACATTGATGCTATGCCTGAAAAAAATAAAATCAGAATACAATGTAAATTTCAACAGTCTTGTCTTCAACACATACCAAAGTATATGGTATAAGCCTCAATCATTCCCTCCTCCCCTCTTCACCCTAATTCTATGATTTATAGCCTTTCCCCTCTCCTCTCTTTGTTTTGGGTGTAGGTTTAATCACTGTGAATTTGTTACCTAAAGTTTGGACAAATGAGTCCTATGCAGATGTATATCCTAAAACTGCTCTGAGGCTGAAACTGACTCCCACTTAGGACTCAACACTGTGAGCAGACTGACTATCTACAGACACCTCGCAGTCCTGTTCACAGTCTTGCCAGCTGATATTGAAGGAGTTTGGGATGCTCAGCTGACTTGGGGTTTTGCCTAAATGAGACCAGATAGTCTTCTTCTTCCACAGTGTCACTGCAGGGTTCAGCAGAGGGAGTGTTGTATAGGATGGATGGCTGCCAGGACGAACAGTCTGTGACAAGGTGCAGGTATCTCTCCTTCTCTACTTGTTCCCAAGTAATCAGCCTCTGGTGACTTTTCTGGCAGACAGTAAATGCTAATGATTAGCTCCTGAGAACTCTTAGGTTCTAAAGAAACTTGAAAAATTCCAGATGCAATGAATAATTTTCTTTTGTAACTGATTTACAAATGCAGGAGGTGACGAAACAATACTAACTGTCTGTGTTTCTTCCCTTTCAAGCGTGTGGTTGAGGTTGGCAGGGATCTGTGGAGGTCATGTGGTGCAATCCTCTGCTCAAGCAGGGCCACATAGAGCTGTTTGCCCAGGACCATGCCCAGGCAGACTTCTAATATCTGTGAGGTTGGAGACCCCACAACATCCCTGGGCAACCTGTGCCAGTGTTTTCGCATTCTCACAGTGTTTCCTGATGTTCATGTGGCACCTTCTGTGTTTTCTGTGTAATGAGGTATCTGTAGAGTTTCTTATGTTGTGTGCATAATGCTGCTTCTACTGCAGTACCATACTCAGAAGTCTGGTACAGATGTGAAGAAGTATTTTCTGCAAAATACTGCTTCTGTGGCTTCTAGTACCTCTCAGAATCAAGAAGGTAACATTAGATGGAGCTGAGGTCCACCAGATAAATATTCAACTATTATTTATCCACAGAACAGCTACAGAATAGTTTTTGGCACACTTAAAGATTCATCCTAATGGCAAAACAGCCAATATCAATAACACAGAAAATATCTCTGAGGCCTGAAACGGGTCTGAAATTAAAGACATGTTTTAACTGGGCCCGTGGTACTTAGGAACGTGGACACAAAACTGTCATAGTTGTTCATCATGGTTAGTTTGACCTATCAATGAAGAGTTAGCAAGAAGGAAAAAGTAATAGATCTTGGAATCTCTCATGGCATGCCAGAATAAAATCTTGAAGATTTGCTCCACAGATCATAATTTCAGAGATTTGTGCTTTCTCAGGTGGCTTTTTGTATCCTCGTCAGACTTACCAACTCCTTTCAGGGTAGGGTGGATAGAGCTCCATACGCCCACACTGCCTTTCCTCAGCCTTTGACCAATGGCAAACTCAAGATGAAGCAGGGGGATACCCTCCAGGACTAGCAAAATCAGGAAAGGGATCATGAAGGCTCCTGGAATGGATAAGAAAACTAATGATCAGTTAAGTGCTACAGCAAAACACAAACATCAGGTTTGTGAGATGTTGACATAGTAAGTGAGTTTTAAGCATCATTGTGGAAACCCTTCTCTGTTTTCTGAGTAATGTTTCTGCCTGATTGCCCAAGCAGGGGACTTCATTACATATGTGGTTTCAGGTAGGAAGTTTTATTCTTCCCAGAGGACAAACATAAACAGAAATTACTCAAGGTTAAACTTTGAAAAAATTTATTGCAAGTGGAGGAAAGGTAATTATTTTCCTGGAATTACTTCCTTTTTTTTCTTTTCCCTGCAAAATTGCCTTTATGTTTGATTAGAAGAGATCTAAGTACAGGGTTCAAACATTGTTGATTATGAGAAAGCTGTTTACTATAGGGCAAGTATTTTAAATTACTTTTTCCTGAGCAAGGATAAAGCAGAGACAACATAGAACACCATACTGGACTACCAAAGTGCAGAATCAAATGCTTGAATATAGCTATTAATAGAACTATGTATTGCATATGTATTATATATAGCTAATAATAGAATTATGGTTATCTGTCACTGCAAAATGTCTTTAACTTCACAATTTAAATAGGAGTAAAAAATCTGAATGCATTAAAGAAATCGCAGACCAGTGTGTGAATGGTTCAGGTCTGGGAATTTGCTGACTTCTTCCTCATATATGCTATGAAAATCAAATAGCATTTTAAAGAGGAAATTTGGAGTATGAAAACCATGCCAGAAGCTGAAACCTACTTCCTGATGATTCCAGGGTAGCAAGAAAGCTGGGAAGCTATTAGCACACAGCACACCTTTTTCACTTTTTTCCGTTCCTATTTTTATGTCTGTGCAAGGACCGTCATGGAGCCCCTTCATCTGACTGCTCTGTCATAGATATGTTATGCTTGAAGACTTCTTCTATAAAGGTACCTTTGTAAGTATCTTGAGGCCTCAGGAAATGCCCTAAGGCTGACAGAGCACTTTTGGCACGTCCACGGCAGAGGGTAGTTCAATTCTGAGAGTCTTGCAGTGAATTTTACCCACTGTGCTGTTGACAGGGAGAGTTATGGCGTAGGGACTGCGCTGTTGCTGAACCTTGCTGTCTTGGAGAATAAGCCATGATGTCTACCCAGACTGCTAAAACTGTGTGAGTGGAGGCGTACTTTGCAGTTAAGGTTTGCAAGAAAGTCTCGAGTGTGAGAAAAATGAAGCCCAAATCAGAATATTAATCTGCCTGCTGTCTACTGAAAGCAAAAAGTTCAGACTACCTTTGAATGCTTTCTAATACTGCATTGGAAATGGCCTGATCTTCTCCCCCTTCTGCTAACAGAGATAGCAGCTATCAAAACATACTTTCTTTGAAAGGTATGATAAGAAACAAGTGGTTGTAGCTTGAATAGAATACAAAGGTTGTGTATTTCCTTACTCAACAAGATCTTTCACTAGGGAGATAATTTCTAATCAAGTCCTTAAGTGATCTTACTGTGACCTGATTAAAAAAAAAAAAGTGACATCTCTCCGTGAGGAGCACGTTAGCAGAACTAACTGAAAATCCATTCTTAAGTTTCAAGAGATTATTTGAAATTACTGGAAGTTGAGTTTCAAAGGGTGACAAGGACTTATCCTTAGTGCAAATAAGGAGTATTTGAATAAGGTAGCTGTACAGATCCATCTTCTGGACTTAACTCTTACTATTGCCAAAGAAGGGTTTCACCAGAGAGAAGCGAAACTGTGGTGTGGCAGAGTCCTATATGGCATCCAAAAGGGCAGGTAAAAGGAAAAGATCCAGATGAAGTAGTCATACAAACTCTTTAGCGAGTCTTTTAGAGAGAGAATGCTCTGGAACTTAAAAATGCTGGTATAAACACAATGATCATGTCCTTCTCTCATCTTACCCTCAGGAGAGTTCCTGGTAAGAGTGTGACAGGAAGGAAACTGTGTGCCAGCCTGACATGGGGTTGGAGAACATGACATATTTATGGCTGCCTGTAGTTCCTCACATGGACAAGTAACTTTGTCTTTGGAAAAGGCCAGACATTCTGTGTGTGGAGGTTGTCCTACCAACCTTCCCATGTAGGAAAGAAGCCATCAGGATTCAAGGGGGTGAAACACAACAGTGAGGGGGCACTCATTGCATACCCTGCAAAAATCCTAATTTCTATGAAAGCAAGAATAAAACAGTTAGCAGAAGTGTTATTCACAGACAGAGGGTACAGTATTAGTAGCGAATGAACTATTTGAAGCCAAATCTACATGCACTGCTTATCCAACCAGGTGAAGAGGGGCCCTTGGGTACATACCAGAGCATGTTTCAGCACAGCTAAGCTAGTCCATAGAGACAAAACAGGACAAACCTTTGGAAACTGAAAGGACAGAGTGAGTCAGTTCCTTGCAGTGACTGAGTGTGACACAGTTTCAATGAGATCCAGAACCTCTGCCAACACTGGGGAAGACCTTTGCATTGTCAACAATGGTGCCAGGGCACATGCAGATGAAGAGTCTATCACCATTTCTGGCATAGCTGCCTTTCAGCCACCAGTCAACAAAGTAAGGAGAGAGGGCTGCCCTGTTACATCTGACATTAGTAGCTCCTGCTATCTATAATTTTGTAGAAGTCCCTGGAGAGGTGGGAAGAGAGAGGGAAGAACCTTGTTTTGGAAGTGAACTTAGTCCCTCAAGAACTGGAATATGCCCTATATGTTTCACAGGTTTGTGACATGAAAATACGTAGTCAGAAAGACACGAATCAGAAACCGATTGCTTTAGCACTGACACCATTTGTAACAATACCTGAGCTAAGACCACAGTGCTAAATTTGAATTTTAAACTAGGAGAGTTCAGTTTCCTCAGAACTAGGGTGGATCACCATAATTCATTCTTTCTGGCATTACAAAACAGCCACTTTTCTCCAAGGTGAAACAGTACCAGCCTGAGGCTCCTAGATTTATCATGTAGCTGCTCCACATTAATGCAAGGCTTTTGTTCTTGCAAAGGCTATGAAAAGGGAATGTAGCTGAGATGTGAAAAGTGGGGAAGAAAACAAATAGAATACTGTTCTCCTTGGAGGTGACGTCTACATATTCCTTTTCCTGAAGTGGTAGACTGACACAGAAGAAAGAGAGGAATAGTCAGCAAAGTTTAGCAAACATCTCTGCAAATAACAATTCATAATGAGTTCCTCAGTCTGACTAACAAAAAGTATGTCCCAAGTCAGTTATTCTTCTGGGTTTCCTCTGAAACCTTTTCAGTTAGTCTATATTTTTACAATAACAGCTAGTTTTTAATGCATGCAAGATGAACTACACTGATTTTAAAAACTGATAAACTTTTAGTAAGAAGGGGGGTTTTTTGTTGCTAAACAACATGCTTTATAGAAGTCTGAGAGTATTATGTCTGTACAGCTACCTTTGGCAAGTGGCTTCAATAAAAAATATCTTTTCTAGTGCATCAGTGATTGATCATTCAACCTGATGTGTGGCACGTGCCACAATGGGCTCAGCATTTTGAGTAGCATTTTATGTATTCAAAACTGCTGATTTTGATTAGCAAACATTGAAAATGTCAATGAAAGACAAGTTTGTAACTATCATTACTTGAATTCCATAGGAGTAGAAAGCAAAAAGCGCAGTTGGCTGATTTCATTATAATAGTGGCCACTTGATACTGTGTTATTGTTTTTAGCAGACTTTATTGAAGTACCCAAAAAATTTAGACTTTGCAATAATGATTGTTTCAAAAACTCTGGTATAGACAACATCAAGAAGATACCCCGTGGAGCAGGTGGGTCTCTGTCCACCCCTTTTGTTATCACAGACATGAAGTACATGGTGTGTGTATAGACCTGCAGTGCAGAAACTATATCCATATGCAAGCAGATACAACGAAAGTATTTCTGGCTTGAACCATGTATATCATGGTAGCTCTGACAAGGTAAAAATCCATGGTGTGCCATGTCAGAACTGGACGAATTACTAAAACTACTGGTATTTAGGTGTAAGAATATCGTTATATTTTCAAGAGAAATAAAATGACAGTTCTCAATTATATATGAAATTTTTTTTCCTTTTCTTGGCTTCTTCTCTTTCTAGGGTTCAATTCTAACAGCCAGCTCAGAAATCCATCTCTGCTGTGTTTTCCCTTTCTCTCAATTTCTCCCCAATCTTTCCAAAAGAAGCTGTAATGGAAAAAAAAAATAATTTGACTCTGCAAAGCTGCTATATAGCATCATAGAATCACTAAGGTTGGAAAAAACCTCTAAGATCATCAAATCTGACAATAACCACAGTGTTCACCGCTAAACTATGTCCCCAGTGCCACATCCACATGACTTTAGAACACTTCCAGGTTCATATGGGACATAAAAAAATAAACCAATACTTTTGAAGCTGTCACAGTGTTATGAACCTAACAAATAAACAAATGATCTGAAAATAGATGCTGTATAGTTGTATATAAATAATGATTAATATTTCAGTCTAAAAACCTTATAGTTAAGATATTAGATTCTCATCCTGTTTCAGTACTGTATTTCGGAACACATAATATTTGGTTTGAGCGTCCATATTGCTATTACTCTCTCTTTAATCTAAGAGCTTCTAATGTGAAATTGAAAAAACTATTATTGCTTGCACATAATTCCTTGTGAAGGGAAGGCAGGTAGACTTCAGATAAAGGTGTTTTACTATATTATCATATTCTTAGACCTCAACTGTAATGAGGGTACCAGTAAGGGACTGCTAATGTCATTACTGTCACTTCATTCAGTGTGGCACACACAGAGATAAGAAAGTTCTCTATCATGCAGAAGCAAGGTTTCCATATGCAAGCTGTAGACTTAGAGACATTTTTTTTTTAAATTAATGATTCAAACATTAAATATGCATCTTCTTTTATATTATGGTCATAAGGGATGAAACAAAAATGCTCAACAGCTGATTAAATGACATGTTGCTCAATAAAGATTAAACAAAAGCTATGTGCAATGTCAGAGACAGCTATTAAATGAAAGGAAATTAAAATCTCATTAAGCTGGTAAAAGCACTGAGGCAAACACCATACGTTTTACATTGTGTGCATATCGAACTCCAGTTCTCCTTAGGTAATGATGTATTTGACAACTTTCAAGCCATTAAAGGATAAAATGTGCTTTGCTCTACTAAATTTCACTAGGGTAAATATTCCATTTAAAAACCCACAAACTCAAATTCTATGACAAGAAAATAAGTAAATTATGTAAACACCATTTCTTTTTGTATATTTGGGTATCACAGTGTTAAAACACTATCACAGTATTGTTTTTAGGAAGAAGCAGCTCTTAAATGATTCCAGATTCAAGTTCAAACATCTGAAAATAAGAGTTACTTATAAACTCAGTGCTCCTAACTCTCTTCACTACAGATAATTTTCAGGGAAAAAAATCCACCTTCTTTGAAGTCTAAGTACCACAAGCACAAATTTTATACTTCACTGTGGTCCAATTATGTTTCATAAGGTATAGAAAATTTGCAAACACCAGTTCACAAAGTGGACTCCAGCCTCATTTGGGAATGTCCTTGGCTGAAATACTATCTACATCATTGCTACCAGATCTCATCCATGCTAAATGATCTAAGTGTTCATCCATACAACTCATATTCAAAAAGAAAGAAGATAGCAAAGCAAATCCTTAGAAATTAGAAACAATTTTCAGGACAATCAGCCTTGATTCAGTATGTACCTAGTATCTGACCATGTGATCACATAGGACTTTTTGTCATCCTCTGCAGATATTTACTGCATGGGAAATAGCTTTTTTTTAAAATCTCTTGATGCACAGCCATAACCCATGATCATGCCAGGAACATAATCCCCATTTCCAGTGACAGAGCAGCAGCAGAGATTCCTGCACTCAGGATTCAGTGAAAACATATCTTGAAGACACAAAGTGTGAAGTCATACACCATCCAGAATAAAGGCACTGGACCTGCTGGGGGAAAATGGAGCTTCCACCGTGAACTCATGAGTGTGGTGTATTCTTTCTAAAGGATAACTTGGAAGAAGGTACGTAACGTTGCAGTTTCCCCCTACTCTGTTATAGAGGCAAATCTGTGCCCCTGAGTGGGCCACACAAATGCAAAGATGAATAAATTATCTTGACGACCATGTTGAGGGGCAAAGACTAAGGCAAAACTCGTATAAAATATCTAGGAAATACGTGTTTCCAACTGGAGTTATGTGAAGCCAGGTAGAGGGAACACAACAGAGGTAGGATGTCATACACAATGACTTCCACAAGCATCCAATTCTGGAGTGGTTTTATGGTGTCACATGTTCAAATTCAAAGTCATCCATCCAAACATCAGCAAGAGTCTTTTTTATTTTTTTTCCTGATCAAAGGGAGAAGCTTGAGAGCAGACACTGTAATGAGAGGATGACAGTGGTGGCAGGAGTTGGACTTAGACCTACCAGAAGAGTCTGAGACGCACTGTACAGCAGAGAAGGAGAAGCACAGTAGCTCTCCATCCTCACATATGATGAAATTAAGGAATCCTTTCTAAGAAGTAACAGGAAGGCATTCCTGATGACTCTTGTGCATTGATATGAGTCATGGCATTTTGTGCTATGCAGAATAATTGATAAATAAGGTAGCAATTCTGGCTAGAAGGACACACATCTGTGTATTAGCTCTAAGTGCAGACCCAGCTACAAAATTTCTTTGTTATTACTCCCTTTCAAATTCTGCCTAAAATTTGAGTGAGAGAGTCCCAGGGAAACAAAAAACCCAGGGATAACTGTTGTTAGTGTTCCTGAGAAAGGACAAGCAATAAGATGATGAGAAAGGAAAATAATTGCTGTCAAAGGACAAATTAAAACAGAGTACTGAAACACACACATAAGCAATTCATAAATCTTCACCGACATCAGTCAGAAAACCATGATCCATACCAAGTTCTTTGCATTTATTGGATGTTTGCTTTTTAGCTGCATTTCACATGACTAGACCACAAGGGAAAGAAATACCAAAAAGCAGGAAAGTGCCTATAAGTCTACCGTGGAAAACAGAGCATCTCCACTTTCTGGAAACTCTAAACCCCAGTCCATGTTAGAAAAATCTTAATGTTAAAAGCATCTACTCTTGCAACGGAGTCACTGGTCATTACATGTCCCTGACTTTGTAGGAGCAACTTCCCACAGAACTCTCATTTGTCCCCACTCTAATTAGGAAGAGCCATTTTTAAACAACTCACCTTGTACATTTAATGAAAATTACTTTGAAATACTGTTCCTTAAGCCATTTTTTTCTTTCAAGATCAAACATTACAAAGGAACAAAAGGTTTTTTTTACACACATCCCAAACTGAAATGCAGACAACAACTAGATAGCAGAGAGAAAAGACTGTAGGAAAATGAGACATTTATGTTGTCGTATAATATTTAAGCAATGGTTCAGCTCAAAATCATCTTTTAAAACAAACAGCAAAACAGTGAAACAAAATTTTTAATATGGTCATTCAGACCTAACCTGAACCCTAAGGAGTCCCAGTAAATACCACATATTTGGATTTTAAATGACTTAGTTACAGCAACTTCTAAAAACATATTCTCAATGTTAACTACTTTCATGCTGTTACTCCTAGCACAAATTACACCCACACTGACCCTACAGGTGATACACAGATCAGTCCAGACCCAATGAAACCCTATGATGAAAACATCAGTGGGGATCACGATCAGAATCATAGTGCCAATTTGTTAGTTAATATTTTAAAATACACATTCTCTATATATGTACATAAAGTAACACTGGTTTTAGACTGAGAAAATATACTATGTACATAACAGTGCAAGACCGATTTGTTCAATCCTGTGTCCTGAAGCAAAAAACAGACCCTTCCTTTTCTTCCATCACTAACATGACTTCTGTGGATGTTCATTACCTGTGAAAGGACCTTTTCCATTGTACAGTCTTCTAGAGAGAACATCACTCTCTTATAGGAACTGACCAGTTCTAAATATATTCTATTATTGGTTTCCCAAAAGAGAGATTAAACCTGGTTTATACCCAAAGTTACTTAAGATATTAAAGACATACCTCCTCCATGGCTCTGACAGAGATACGGGAACCTCCACACATTTCCTAAGCCCACACAAAACCCTATGCATGTCAGCATATACTGAGCCTTGTTATCCCATTTTGGTCTGGAGTCTGCCTCTTGTTTCTCAAGGACCTCAAGTTCAGCATGAGAAGGTATCCTGTCCTCCAGGCCAGGATTGGGCAACTTTAGCTTTACCATATTTTAAATTTCCTGACTAAAAACACTGCCACAGTGAGGAACAATGAAACAGGCAGCTAGTCAGAAACCTGCTCAAAAAGAGACCATCTATTTGCTGTCTTCAGCTATATATAGTGAACCTTTGGCACTAGATTTGTAAGTGCAGGCTTGTGGTAAAAAGAAGCGTCAGCAAATCATTCGATTGACCAAGTCAGCTCTGACACTTATTAATGCTTTATCTGTCAAGGTTTTATGGAACAGCCTGTTCATCTAGTAGAAAACATGGATTTCAGCTAATGTAATTCAGGAGATAATTTGGCTATAAACTGTAATCGCCTATAAGGATATATAACATCCCTTGCCACTCCCTTGTTTAAACTCACTGAAATACATACATAGCCCAAGCAAATAAGAAGTAATAAGGTGCCAGTGGTCTAAGACCAAATATAGAAACTTGGTATCATTTCTTATCAGGAAGATAAACTGCTTGTGACTCACCATCACGTTCAGTTTCTCGTAGCGTTCACTTACAAAATCGTATGTTTCATGTTCCTCTGTTAGAGACCTGAATGTTCTGACCAAAAGGATGGGAAATGAAAGGGATTATAAAATCTGATCTTTAAAGTCATAAGCATAATCTGCTTACACTAATGCCTTTAATCGTTACAAGGTCTGAAGAACAGAGTGTCTTTTTTATAAATGGTCTTGAAATCAAAGGTCCCTTCACCTTTTAAATGACCGTAGATACACTGGTCCAAAATAAAAAAGAGACACTGGTTAACAAATACCACAGATACTAGCCACATACTCATTATTTCAGCACAATGATAAAAGAATTGCCATTTGTACCTCAGTGTTATCAAAAGATAAGTACTTGCCACTGAAAACTATTCATAAAATCTAACACTATATTTATCATAAGAGTTTTTTTCAGCTAAGCCCTACAGGCTCATTGCATACAATTATACAGGGTCATCAAAATAAAGAACTAGAAAAGATCTTGTAATTCCAGCCTGCGGCAAAGGAGGTGAACACATCACAGCATCCCTTTGCAGCCTTATCATGTGGATTCAAAGTTGACTCCAAAGGCTGTTCATTATCTTTTGAATAGAAAAGTTACAAAAAAAGTCTTCATCCTTCACATGGACGACTGTATACAGTAGCCTAGATGAATTTTCCCTGTAATAGGTATTAATATTTCCCTAATTTAACCTGAAATATCTCTCAGTCTGCCTAGTGATAGCACTTGCCTTTTTCATGACCCTGTCAGGTCTGTGGATGAGCTGTTTCCTGATTAACCACTGGATCATCAACTTTCTTCTCCTTTGGTGATTTCACCTACAGGTTTCCTAGCTTGCAGCAGAACAACTTCTTTTAAGCTGCCCAAAGCATATGTTCAATTTCACTCACTTTCTGCTGCTCCAGTGCATTGAGCTGCTCAGTTCTTCCTGAATTGATACTTTTTCAGCATTCGCAATACTTCTGAGATTGTGTCATGAGTATTTCATTAACATGCTACTATTTTTGTCCTTAGTCATTAGTGGAAGAATGACAAAACACTGTTCCTAAACTGATCCTAAGGAACTGCCATAGTAACCTCCCCTTAGACCACCATTTCTCCTTTCAGACGAGCTTACCATCATAATTAGATCTTTACCTAGTTCTTTGTTCATAGAGTCATCATAGAATCATAGAATTGTTTGGAAGGGACATTAAAGGTCATCTAGTTCCAAGCCCCCAGCCATGGGCAGGGACACCTTCCACTAGACCAAGTTGCTCAAAGCCCCATCCAACCTGTGGATGGGGCATCTGCAACTTCTCTGGGAAACTTGTTCCTGTGTCTTACCAACTTCATAGTGAAGAATTTCTTCCTAATATCTTATCTAAACGTACTTCCTTTCATTTTGAAGCCATTACCACTTGTCCTAACACTGCATGCCCTGTCAAACATACCTCTCTTGCTTCCTTGTAGGCTTCCTTTAGGTACTGGAAGGTGCTCTAAGGTCTCCCCGGAACCTTCTTTTCTTCAGGTTGAACAGCCCCAACTCTCTCAGCCTGTCTTCATAGGAGAGGTGTAATCATCTTTGTGGACTCCTCTGGACTTACTCCAACAATCTTTCTTGTGCAGAGGGTCCCAGAGCTGGATGCAGCACTCCAGGTTGGGTCTCACATGGGCAGAGTAGAGGGGAGAATCACTTCCCTTGACCTGCTGGTCACACTTTTTTGGATGTAGGAGTTGATTGGTTAATCTTCTGGGCTGCAAGAGCACACTGTTGGCTTATGTCCAGCTTTATGTCCATCAACATCCCGCAGTCCTTCTCCCCAGGGCTGCTCTCAATCCATTCTCCACCCAGCCTGCATTTGCACTTGGGGTTGCCCTGACCCAGGTGCAGCACCCTGCACTTGGACTGGTTGAACCCCATTATGTTCTCATGTGCCCACTTCTCAAGCTTGTCCAGGTCCCCCCTGGATGGCATCCCTTCCTTCTGTTGCATCAACTGCACTACTTTGTTCATGTTGTATCTCCTGTTCAGTTCAGTTCATACATCTAGTTGTGGTCAAGTGGCAACTGGTCTACTGAAAATTTCTCTCTGCTGTTTCACGTGCAAGCAGTTTCTATCAGGATCCAAAACCACATTCCAGATTGCCTTCTACCGAACAAATCCTCTTTCTGAAGAATTTTATCTTATTTCAGTAATGCAAGGTTCCAGTGGTTGTTAGTTATCTATCAGTGGTTAAATATTTGCAGAAGCAAATGTGTTGCTATAGCATCTAGCTCAAATTTCTTTATCAGTATAATAGCTAATGACTTTGGAAGGCACAGTGCTTTTTTCTGAAGGACCTAGGGCAGCAATGACACCAGCTCCTACCCGCAGGTGCTCAAAGGGGTTGTCTATATTGCCCCCCTGTGGATTTGAACAAGCAAGTTGGAGCTGCTCTTCCATAGTCATAGTCACACGTTTATTCAGCAGAACCCCTTCCTGTGCTCTGAGATAAACTTCTCGTTCATGTCGAGCTTACATTTGGCAAGTCCCACAGGGTTTGTTATGGCTAATAAACCTCCACAAAATCCATCCTTTCATGATATAGGCTGCTAAACAAGACATGTATTGCAAACTGCTAATTATAAATGCAGGAGAAAACAGATCTTAGATTGAATTACTTGAGTTAAAATGTTATGATCCTGTGAGAACCAGGGAGTTGGAACTGATGATCCTTCTGGGTCCCTTCCAACTTGAGATATTCATATTTTATGATTCTTTCAACTTGAGATAATCATATTTTATGATTCTTCTGCCCTCCATCATGGGCTGGAAGGAACTGCACTGGGGGAACTGCTTTTGGCTGGATCCTGTGAAGGAGAGGACAAAGAGAAATCAGCATGATAGAGCAGGGACCTCTTCTTTAAAAAAAACAAATCCTTTGCTATAAAGCCATTGAGAAAAGCAGAGAGCACCAGCAATATATGTAGTTTGCATCCAGCCATAGTTTCAGGCATGAAATACAATACAGTCCTTTCCTTGTGATTCCATCCTTCCTAGTGTGACATAGGACAAATCTGTAATTCTCCAGATAATTTTATCTGGACTTACTATATAGCATGCTATTAGGATTAACTACATTATTCTATGACCCTTTTTAGTACTGTAGCAGATACTGATTTGAAATATCTTACTCTAGTAATTCTATAGCACTGTCTTACCAGCATTAGTCATATTTTCTTTCCAGTCAGTCTCCACTTTATAGTCAAAGCATCATATACAGTAATGCAATTACTCTTGCTTATGTGATAAGCCTAAACCAGGAAAAGATGGAAAAGTAAAGATGGTGATAACTATACAGCCAAATGCCTAAAGCACAGGATTCTCATTTGGAAGTGTAAATTGGTAAAGATGTAATAAAAGTGAAAAAAGAAGAAGAAAATTCAAAGCCCATCCCTGTTTGGACCATCCTTTAAAATATGTGGAGAAAACACAAAATCCTTCTACAAGTTGCCCATGGGTCACATCCTTGAATAGCTGTGCAAAGAGGGAGCACTGAACCTCAGGCTCGGGAGGAGACTCAAAATCACCAGCCTAAGGGACACCGATGATCATATTAGAAGGGGAGAGATGCAGGCAAAATATTTCAGAGTTGCTTAGTCTTAAGGGTAATAATCAATGGCAAATGGTCATGCAGTTTACTTTGCCAATAAATTATCTGTAGATCTTTAACTTGATCTAAGTTTTATGCTCTGTTGTTCTCAAACTCTACCTGATAAGTAACCAAAAGACACAGCTCTTCAGCTGACATGATTTGATTTCCTATGTTTGTAGTTCAAGGCTGCTGCCATCAACCCACAGCAGTTCAAGCAGGAATACCTTGAAGGCTTTGGAGTCATCCAGTAAACCGTGGAAGCTAAATCTCATCCCATGAGACTGCAAACTTCTCCAGTTGAGAAAGAAGTCTTTTGGTGCTATCAAGTATCACTGCAGAGGAGAAATAAGACAGCACTGAGCTGTCATTGAAAATCTGTCTCAGGCTATTGGAAACGCAACAGGGGTGGGATTTCATACACAATGACTTCCACAAACATCCCATTCTGGAGTGGTTGTATGGTGTCAAGGAGTTTCCTTCAGCAATCTGATATACCTAGGAATTGTCAGTTCATGTTTATTGTGGAAGTAGCAGGGTTCTTAGCCATAGCAGGATTTAAGGAAACAAGCTATGAACAGCATATCTAGTGTAGTTTATCCAGAACTGAGCTGACACTGATGTCTGTGTGGCCTTTTTCTCCTTTTTATCTCCTAGAAAGAAGTGCAATCTTTATATTTGTCTATACTGGTAGTTTCCATAATACTTACTTCAGTGTTATATATAAATATTTCAGTAAGGTAATATCAGCTCATGCTGCTTTGTTTGGTTCTTCTTGTTGACAGCAAGGAGGGAGATGTGCTGTCCTTAATATTTCACTGTGTACAGTCAGAAGATCATCATCTTCTTCCTTTCATCTTTGAAGAATACATTTCATCTTTGGAATAACTTTGGGGGAAAATACAGGTAGGTGGCATAGGTATAGAAATGCTTCAGTGGACAGCACCAAATTATCTGATCTCATGATCAGAGGGTTGGAGCACCTCTCCTACAAAGACAGAATGAGAGAGTTGGGGTTCTTCAGTCTGGAGAAGAAAATACACAGGAGAGACCTTATTGTAGCCTTTCAGTACTTCAAGGGGGCTTATATGAACAGAGGGACAAGTTTTTAGCAAGGCCTATTGTGATAGGACAAGGGGTAATGGTTTTAAACTAAAAGAGAGTTGATTTAGACTAGATGTAAGGAAGAATTTTTTTACAAGGGTGGTGAAACACTGGAAGAAGTCACCCAGAGAGGTGGTAGATGCCCCATCCCTGGAAACATTCAAGATCAGGTTGGACAGGGCTCTGAGCAACCTGATCTAGTTGAAGATGTCCCTGCTCATCACAGATGGGTTGGAATAGATGAGTTTTAAAGGTCCCTTCCAACCCAAACCATTCTACAATTTTATGGTGTCCAGCATCTCCCTAAATTTCTTAGACAGTAAAGTGCTTGGATCTGCCTCACCTACATCTTGTCTCACCAAACATCTCCTCTCTAGCAGGCAGCAGAACATGTTAACAGCTATAGGTTGTTGCTTGCTATATGCATTAAGCAATGAACAGTGTTCTTGAATCAAGTTTGTTACTGTTTTCTTTTCCAATGCTTTAATATACAATGAGATGCTAACCAGGTGCTGAACTACATCCAAGTCTTGTATGTCACCTTTGCATGGAGGTCTACTGCAGTACCCACTTTGGTGGAGACAAGTTCATTCTGTCTTGGTCACCGAACACCGCGTTCTTGCTCATATTTCTTGTTATTACGCTTCAGTGGTGTTGGGGCCAGAGGAGTCTGACTGTGTAGCATCGGAGATGTGCTCCAGCATTGCTCATGGGAGCAGAAGGTGCTGCTGAGGCTGCTGTCTGGAAGAGCCATTAGCCACAAGGGGGAGGCAGCAACTAGTGATACGAAGCACCAACCGCTGTACCTGAGGATTTCATTCTGATTGTGTAAGTCAAGTTTAGAGAAGTATAAACCATTCTTATAAAGAGAAGAATGAAGACGCATTTTTTTCAGCAGCTGGACTGCTTGGGCTGTTATCAGCACACAGGGTTGTTAGGGCGCATGACTGCAAATGGCCATCAGTACAGGTCTCACAATCCCTCAGCTCTCTTCAAACCCTTCTATCCACAGACTCCTTGTTTCCAGAGGCACAATTTACTTTCAGTTTTTTGGTGGTTGCCATGAGTATTATACACAGCTACTAGCATTTTCAGGGCTATTTTACCAGGAGTGTTTCATCTTTTGACTTTCTCCAGTGGCTAACCATAATCGTTCTGTAATTAGTCTTTTTGCAAAACTCCTTCCACAGTAATGTCTCAGACAGTGGTACCTTGTGAGTAGCATTATATGCTGTTACTGTGCTTGTCCACTTGGAATAAAGTTTGCCACACAGGTGACTTGTCAGCCACCACCTTTAGTGCTGTTACACAGTAGTCTATCACATGTATAAGCTGGGAGGTGTGATAATTTTTTAACAGCCCTTCTGATGTTAACATCCAGGTTGTCCCCTTAACATCTGTATAGTTCACCATATTTGTGATTCTTGGTACTTGGTAGGTCTTCAAAGTTATCAGCATTCTGTGAAGGTTTTGACAGAGCTTTTCTTAGGTTAGAAAACCAAGAATCAGGTTTCAATATTCAGGTTTAGATATCCCTATACAGAGGTATATTTTCAACCCAGGGTATTTTTCAGAGTCTCCTGGAGCAATCGTGTTCAGTTTATATTGAATACTTGCCAGTGGTTGCAGTCACTGATCATGCAGGAGTCATGGGTGGGGTTGATGAAAAAGCCATGACATTTCTCTCTTGTGAGTTTTTAGATCAGTGCAAATACAAAAAGGTTGCTCTGAGGTGTTTTGCATCCTCTCCCATGTGTTGCTTGGCAAGACCAAGTCATCAACAAAGGCCAAGGTGGTTAATCTGGTTTTGCTCTGGAGGAATCCATAGACATATTTTTCTAGGCTGCAGAATAATGGATTGATTTGGTGACATTGGATCCTGTTGTTTAACAGTGGCCTTGATAGTAATTGGCTTAGTATGATCCTTTGTCATGGTGGTGACACTTACAGATCAAGTTTCATCTGACCACACGTTCAGATAGTTCTCTTTACTTCAGGACCAAAAGGTATGCTCATGTGTCACTGAGTAGGAGGCCTTGGCCATTTCCATGAATACTCCCCACAAGGCTTGTTTTTTTTGGTAGTACATTGAATGACAACTTAGAGTGTCTGTACACTCTCAGAGAAACCAGGTTCAGATATAAGGCCTCTTTGTTACCCACTGACCATTAATAGGCCAAGCTTTTGTTACCCTGGTTGTCAGAATCCACGTAAAGAGTACTAAGATGCTTGATCAGATCGTGATAGGACTCTCAGTTTTGTCATCTAAGTTGATTTCAGTATCAAAATTGTTCTGTGTTCCTTGATACTACCCAGTACACATGCAAAGTCAAAGTTCTGCTAACTTAGGGGGTCTGTCTGTACAAGGCCTTTTAAACTTACTTGGTCTAGGTCAGGTGCTGAGGTTTTACTTTTCCTTTATCTCCTTCAAAATGTGCTTAGGTGTTATCAGCTTAAAAGGCCAATTTATCAACTTTACAAGATTTTGAAACTTCTCCGCTTCTCTGTGTTGAGAAATGGTTTCTCGCTCTTAGACTTGAACTTTACTGACTGAATATACTGCTGCACACTTTCACACAGAGAACATTTACTGTTTTTATTGGGATATTTTGCATAGGGTAATGCTCACGGGGGGAATTGGATCTTTTGACCAAGACAACTGCCTGGATGCTGATGTTGCAAATATCCCTCAATGGTGTCTTCAGTTACATGGGCTGAGACTCCCCAAACTGCTCTGGTGATTCTATGTGATCATTACAGCATATGCATGATCAGTTCTTGTTGATTATCTTAAGCTATGTAAGAAACACAACTATGAATAAAAGACAGCGCCACGTACCTATCTTTTCATAGGCAGGAACAATTTCCACTGGCTATATAAAATTATGTACGGTTTGGTCAGTTCTTGAATTGACAACAGGAGCTGCTTGGGAAAATCCCAGGCTGTGTACTGGATCTTTCACCCCAAGTCATTAAGCAATATATCTTAACATACAGATAAAGTCCATCAGCTTACAGAGCAGAGTTCCTGCCTATCAGCAGGAGCTACGTGGGGAAAACCCTTCATATCCCCTGCTGCTGGGAAAGCTCCTGCAGCAATCAGTTGCTTGTTTTGTTGTGACGTGGCCATTGATCTCCTCAATGTCAAACTACTAAATTCCAATGAGTTACTTCTTAGCAGATCCATCTGTTGTCTCAGCTATGCAGTGATTAGCTGGAAAGCTCCTGGACGAGGCAGTCAATGATCAAGTGCCTTTGGCATGAAGACCAGCAAAGCCTTCATATCCAGCTGCACCAAAACTGCAAATATAAACTTGATTTTCATCCTTGCATCACAGCAATAACTCAAATTCCTTTGATTTTACCACAATACCTGAACCGCTGACCAGTTTCTGCCTTGTCTCACTCACTATTTTCTCATCCCCACACATGAGTGCTCAAAAGCATGCTCTACAGAGCCAGGAGGTGGCAAAGGATTGTGTCAAATACAAATAGGTTGAGGATCTTATACAATGGGAACAAGGATTTCCGGAGTGCCTGAACACTACCCTAGAGCACCTGGGTTGTAGCACTTCACAGGGAGGAGGAAGAGGAGGGAAATGAAAAGAGCTGACATGCAGAATGAGATCATCTGAGGGATTCTGCACAAAGGCAGAATATCCTACACAACATTCTACTGAAGGATGACCCCAGTCTTTCAGAGGGATCGTCATCTTTAATCCCATATCTTTAGTTAATGCTGGTGCACTTATCTGTTTGATGATGCTGTTCTTTCCTAAGAATCACATTCTCTTAGCCCTAAGATCAATACTTTTTACATGCCAATATAAAAAATGTACAATTTGTTAAACCTAAAATGGTGCAATTAGCTTGGAAAGTTGCAATAAAATAGCAAATTCCATTCCTCCCACCCACCTTGTCCAAATTACAAAACAGTGCAGAAATACGTAAGTTTTTATTAATTGTTATTGTTTAACGAGTGACAATTTTCATAACAAAAAAAGTTCATTACATATTTTAAATTTTTTCTTGCATTCTAAATATATATGGGCAGTTCCAAACAATTAACCAATCCAGAATAACAGTGCTGGGCAAGATAAAACTTAAATTAGCATTTTCAACATAAAAACCTACAAAGGGGGAATGTTTCAAAAATACATCACACACATACAAACATGGGTTTGGGTAGAAACTAACAGGACCAGTGCTTCTAAACCAGTTACACACTTTTAAAAAGCCTCCTGACATAACTCTTCAGTCTTTATACAGTGATCTTCAAAGTCCATGAACAATAGTTCAGTGATTAGTTGAACAAATAACCAACACTTCTAAAAAAGAAGTGCATCTATTCTATTGCATCCAACCCTGTACAACTGACCGTATGATGCTTCAGCATACATATTTATACTGAAAAAATATTTTACCCTCTTGATTACAATTTCTTTAAACATTTTGAGTGATGTCAGTGACAAACTACAAAAAAATGAAAAAGCGTAAAATCTTTGCTCTTTTAATACTGAGATGTACAAATTCAAGGCATGAATCTCAAATACATTGGCACTGATTTCTCATCTGACGTTTGTCTGCTGAGTGGCTGAACTGCCTGTACCGACTTGCGAAAGGCGCCACAGCTGGATGGTCACTTTCCACATTCAGAAGGAATTGCACATGGGGTAGGTTTTTCAAACTGATTTGTTCTACTCGGCAGTTAGGGTGTGTGTATATGGCCAGGGGCAGCAGCTTGGCTCAGGCAGTCACACGTGAGTAGTAACTCAATTGCATTCTCATCTCCCAACCCACATAACGCTTCGCATCCAGACACACTGTGCCCCTTCTGGTGTTTGTGATGAGCTCTTTTCTTTCCTCTAGGTTTGTCGACTACAACTTTATTAAAAAAAAATAGTACATAAAATACTAATAGATCAACATAACAGTATAATTAGTACCAATAAGGTGAGCAAAATCACAACTGCAAAACTGAGTAGTTGGGAAGCACCTATTTCGTTTAGGAATCTCATTCCATGTTAGGTATTTTTGCTGAGTAATTGGATTAGGTTGCACACACTATTTCAAAAGATTTATCTGCTTTCTTCTGTGCCCAGACTGAGATGAAACCAAGAGAAAACAGTAACAGAAAAAACCCCACATCTGTAAGAGCTCTCTGTTGAACTTGGATGGGCATTCACAAAGCTGGATTGCTTCCAAGACATGATTCTAGATGATTGCCTAGAGCAAACCTGTTTACCAAGTCTAGCCCTCAGGAAATAATGAACTGCTAATTAAAGACCTGACAACCTACCAACACTAATCAAAGTCAAGTAACAGAGAAGACCAGATAGTATAAACAGAAGGTTAAACATTGCCCCTTTGAGGTCTAAGGCTGGATTACAAAGGAGGAAGAAAAAAGTTATCCAAAATACATGGCACTGTTGAAAAAGAACGTGGTTTCTATTGCTAAAAGGAGTCAAAGTATACTCAAAGTTTTAAGAGATTTCAGGCAATGGCTTTTTTGTTGATGTTGGTATTTTTTAATCTAGAGCTGCTTATTTTCCTGTATTATTTTCTTTTCCTCTATCTATAATTTTATTTTTACCGTATCTATTTTGTTTTTACTAACTAAATTAAAAAGTCCCCTCTCTTAAAAGTTTGCAAAGCTTGTACATCTGTAGGCTATCATGGTCAGGTGTACATGAAGTGGTGAACCGTAAGGTCAAAATTTAAGAGCTGTGGGGAAGTGTACTTCAGTTCTGGGAGAATGGAGACAGTCAGAGAGGGAGACTGTGGCTACCAGTGCAGGCTGCTTTTAAGTTTCTACCTGCAAATAACAAACAGGACCTGTCCAAGGAGCAAAGCCAGGTGCAACAGCTGTAACCCAAGGAGGTTCCTACAAGCTAACCAGGTAGCAGCCAGTGTCCTGGGAGGCAGAGGCAGCAGCATGGTGACATCATCCCTCATGGAGGCACATTGCTGGGTTACAACTAAAACTCTAGCTGAGAAAAAAATACAAGTATTCCTAACATATCTCCAACACGATAAGAATGTAACTTCAAGTTTATACACTCTAGTACTCAAGAATGGATCCTGAGCCCCAATGAGACTCACATCAGTCTGTTTCTTTACATGTTATTTTAATTAGCATCTTCCCTATGTTTCATTCTTAAAATACTATTTGTATATCAAGCTGGAAGACAATGAAAGGCTGATGAATTTGAAACAGGATCATGCTATTCCCCCCCCAGAATACTAATACATACATTTATACACACACACATTCACGCATACACGTACTTGTATGAATGTATGTACAGACATGTAGGATTTGTGTCAAGCAGCTTGCCCAAACATTGTCCCTTCTGAATATCTGCCTCAAAATCAGTCTTGCTTAAACAAACTTTGAAAAATGGTAGTAATGATAATAATAATAAAAAAAGATAGTCTTATGATACCATGTAAAAAGTCAGGGATAAGGAGCACAGTGTGCTACCGCACTTGGGGGAGACAAACCACACTTCCCTGTTGATGGAGTGTGACCACCAACTAGGTAAATCCCTCTAAACCCAGTTCTATTTTGCTGCTTCTGATACCTGTGGAAGCTGGCCTATCTCTACACTACACTGCAGTCTGCAATACAAACACACTCACAGAGTTTAAGAGCATGCACAGCTCGCCGGAGCGTCCGCTGTTAGTGAAAGGAAAGGCACCAGCACCGCATGTCCCATGCAAATACAAGTGCAGTGAGGAGGGGAGATGGCAACACGGTAGAAGAGTTTAACAGCTTCGGACTACAACTGTGATTGTCCCTACCATGCACGGTGGATCACGCAGAATCCCATTACTTTCCCTACTTAGTGTTTTCCTAACATGGCCTTTTCTACCCTCTTGAACTTCTGCAGTTCAACAGCTAGTTCCCAGTTTCTCAGATACAGCCACATAAGCTTTCCATTTTGACTTTTGTTTCTGTTCAGCATATTACCACAGTAGTTATCATATTTGAAAATATCTTTTAAGCCACTTTCCACATGTAAAGCCATAGCAACAGGATCAGTTGCTGCTTTAACTAGCAGATTTTTCTCTATTTCTAGTCTCTGACTTCTGGGTACAACGAGACTGCAGTAGATGTCCTGTCTTTCTTTAAGTCCCTCTTCAAATTCTTTCAGTAAAATATTGGCTCTCTTTTGCCACTCTTCTTCCTTTGCCAGGCAACTCTGGTACAAGCTACCTTCTGCTCCTGAGTGCAAGAGGACTTGCTTTTCTCGCTCCAACTTCTCCTGTTCCTGTTCTAGGAGCCTCCTTTCTTCTACTAGTTTGCGGCTCTGGGACACGAGGGCTTCGCGGTAACTCAGGGTTCTGTTGCGTTCCTTTTCCAGCTCCACCTCCAAGTGAGCAACAGCACGACGGTTCTCCGTGATTATATCCCGGTATTTGCCTTCCAGGTCTTTTTGTAAAGATGACTGCTTTTTATGGTACTCTTGTTTTTCTCTTTCTATTTCTTTTTGACATTCTCTGGTCCAGATCCAACCTACCATATATAAATGAGACTTCAGACACGAGTATAGCATAAAACAGTGACAGGTGCGATTAATTAACTATGCCTCAAAGGAAGCTATTAAGTGGTAAATAACTCTCTCTCCTGCCCTCCCCAGTGATACTTCTATTTACATGTCCCCACAAAATGTATTTCTGTGGTCCCTCTTTCACAGTAAGTCGCTTTAAATAATCATGTTTTCCCCGAAGTAAAATATTCCCTATTCCTTTATTGCCAATACTTGCAACACTCGCATTAAAGAAAGAAAATAAAGTCATGCAGAAACAAACTGGAGGTTTCCAACGCAGGTACTGCACTGAGAACCTCTGAGGTCCAGTAAATAAATATACATCAGCAACTTCTTGGGTTGCTACCTTGGGGCTCTCTAGTACGTGTTGGGTCCACTCCTCCGAGAGAACTTTATAAACTGGATCTTATTAAACATAGATTCCGTTCCATGTAGGAAAAATGGCCACTGCCTTAGCGTTATGAGCAGTACTGGTTGTTTACAAACAAGACGACCTGAGGAAATCCCCAGACAGGGCATGGCTTTATCCCTGGGCTGCAGCAGAGACTCGCCCTGGACTGGGGGCGAGGCCGGGGCACAGCCCCGCGCCCCGGCTCCGGCGCTACTTACGGAAGGCGGCCAAGCCCAGCATGGGGACCAGCAGAGCGTAGTTCCATCTGCTCCCGTCATCACCGGGATCGCGCCGATTGGGCTGGATGTTCCAGTGGGGAGGGTTGTTTAAGTTATTCATGAAGGCACCTGAGGCGTACAGAGGGGAGATACGGCCTCAGCAGCGAAGCGCGCAGAGGGGCAGGGACCGCTCCCTCTGCTACCCTTTCCTCCCGCTGCGGGGCTGGGAATTCTGTCCGAGCCCCTCGGACGGCGGCCCCGACACTTGGGAGCGTGGCCGTGCTCCGAACGGCCAACCCGGACCGCCCCGCGGCGGCACCCCAGGCCCGTCCCCGTCCCCACACCCCTATCCCCATTCCCATCTCCGGCCCCATCCCCCTCCAGCGCGACCCCCACGCACGAGTCCGGAAGCGCGCGGGGCCCTGCCGTTGCCACTCACCTGCCGGCCCCGCCCCCTCCCGGGCCGGCCCATCAGCCGAGACAAAGCGGGGGGAGCCGAGGGGGTGGGACAATAAATGGACGCTGCCGGGCGTCCCTCCCCGCCCCAGACGGGCCCTTTTTATTCCATAAACATCGGCTGCGGAACACAAATATTAGTGGCATCTAAACCCTCCGAATTGGCTGAATCTCCTTTTGATTTGTTTTGTTTTTTGTCTCATAAAGAAAATGCTTCACAGTCTTTTCCTCACTCTTTTGCCCAAACCTTATGTTTACAAAGCGATCTTTCCCACAGCTTTAAAAAAAATAATTGTGGCCTGTTCGTTAAGCGGCAATATTTCAAGCACTGTCAAAGAGAGGAGAGGCCGAATCCTACAGTGCCGGAGAAGTACATTTTTCAGTATTTCACCAAGAAAAAAATAATGGCAGTAACAGAATTCTAGGTTCGTGTTTTCTGTGGGGGTTTTTTGGTTTGTTTTATTTTTTTAATTCCTCTGAAAACAGAAGCTGTTTAGGAGCCTTTCCTCACGGAAAAGACACACCCGCAAGCAGGTTTTCTGAAAGCAAACACGCAGCTGTCGGGTCGTATCCCTCAGGCGGCATCGAGCCCGTGACTTGGTCTCCCCGCCCCCCCGGCAGGGTTGGTCTGTTCCGCCGAGCCTCGCGCCTGCGTCTTGCCCGCCCGCTCCCCCCGTGCCCGCGGTGCGAGATGGCGGCGGCGGCTGCGCGGGGGCTGGCGAGGCGGTGGCTGCGCCCGGCGGCGGCCTTCGCGGGCGGTGAGTGCCTGTCCTTGTTTGTGCCCCCCTGCTTGTGCCCCTGCCCGTCCCGCTGCCCGACCCTGGCCCTGCCCCTTCTGCCGCCGCTGGCGGCGCCCGACCCCGCTGTCTCCCCGTGACCTTGACCCGCTGGTGCCTCGGCTCCCCCCCCTCGCAGGCTCGGTCTTTCTGATGTCGTTTCTGGAGCCGTGCCGACCTTGCTGCTCGTGTCCTGGAGGCAAGTTACTCCTGAGGGGAAGACCAGGGAGTAGGTGGCTGTGGGCATGGCCGGGCCGCGCCTCCCGAGCGCCGTAGCCTGAGGCCGTGAGCGGAGTCCTGAGGGAATGAGGGAGGCAGCGGGAAAGGGATGTGCCGGGGAAAGGCCCTGGAGGGGCCTGGCAGGTGCAGCTCCAGCATCGGGGTGAAAAGGTCGCCGCAGGCTCCCTATATATCAGGAACAGTGTGGCTAGCAGGACCAGAGAAGTCTACTTAGCGCTGGTGAGACCACCTCTCGAATACTGTGTCCGGTTCTGGGCCCCTCAGTTCAGGAAGGATATTGAGGTGCTGGAGCAGGTCCAGAGAAGGCCAGCGAAGCTGGTGAAGGGTCTGGAGCACAAGTCTGATGAGGATTGGCTGAGAGAGCTGGGATTGTTCAGCCTGGAGAAGGGGAAACTCAGGGGTGGCCTTATTGCTCTGTACAACCACCTGAAAGGAGGTTGTGACCAGGTGGGGCTTGGCCTCTTCTCCCAGGTAGCCAGCGATAGGATGAGAGAGTATACTGCACCAGAGGAGGTTTAGGTTGGGCATTAGGAAGAATTTCTTCCCAGAAAAGGTGGTCAAACGTTGGAATGGGCTGCCCGGGGAGGTGGTGGAGTCACTGCCCCTGGAGGTGTTTAGAAAAGACTGGATGTGGCACTTGGTGTTTATGGTCTTGTTCACAGTGATGGTATTTGGTCGTCGGTTGGACTTGATGGTCTTAGAAGTCTTTTCCAACCTAACAGATTCTGTGATTCTGGACCTGCATAGGAAGCCAGTGTATATCTTTGTGTTGCTTGAAACTGCTGGTGATTCTGGCAGAAGGGGCTGCTGAGGCATCTGGTAGGTTTGTGTTAGCTGGGCTGTAAGCTGCAGGTCCCGAAGGAAGGTTTTTTCTTCTCCGTGGTGAGGTGGGAGTTTGCAGTTTCTTTCCCCTGTTCTCACCCTGTGTGTGTCCGTACAAGCTTGGGGTTACAAAAGATAAACGTGTGGGAAAAGGACCTTGTAAATACAACTGTACTTGTCCATGTCTTACACAGCAAGTGCAGAAAATACAATCTACTGAGACGAGGAAAAGTTTAAAGAGTGTGTCTGTTTTAGATGGCCCTGATGGGACCTTTAATTTCATAAGAGTCACAATCTTCCCTGTAGCATTACAGTTCAGGATTACTGTGATCAGTGTTTCCTTCACATTTATTACAACACCTTCTTCTGCTTTGCGGACTTTTGTTCAGACTCATTCTAACCAAATTCAGTGGCAAGAGAAATTCTTATGTATGGCTCTAACAAAACAATTGTATGTGAATGGGAATAGCAGTTCTGAAGACTTGTTTTGCAGAAGCTTAGATGTGAAAAGAAAAGCAATCTGCTAAACAGTTGTATATTTTGTGGCTTTTTTTAATAATATACTTCCAGAGTTCTCTGATGCAAAATGTATTAGATAACTGTTGATAGTGACTTCAGAAAATAATAAAAGTTTTTAGAAAGTAAATCAGTTGCAAGGTATTGTGTCAGAATTCTGACTGGAGATCGCAGTAGGCTGTTTAGTCTGAGGGGAGAAAAAAAAGATTCAATTTCTTTTGAGGCTTTAGAGCATAACCAGTTATGGTTTTCTCCCTTCAGTCATTTGCACTTTCTTTAAGCAATACCAAGTATGTACAGATCTCTCTTTGTGTGCTGTCTTCACATACAGTTAAGATTTTGTTTGAATCACTTAATCCAATAACTGAATGTGTTGTTGCACATGTGTAAGAAGTAATTTATTGCAGTGAAAGGAGCTGTACTGTTGATGGAACAGCGTTTTGGGAACAAGCAGGTAGTGTCTGCTACAGAATACGTGGCTGCTGCATTTCAAGTGTGCGGCGTAGAGTTCTGTGGGTTTCCCTCCAGGCCTGTGAAAGTAGTTTTGCTGCAAAGAGGCGACCCCATTTCTACTTGAGCTGTGACTTGGGAAAGCTGGTTTTCAGTTAAATTGTGTCTGATGTTTAGGTTTCATCTGGCTGTCAGTGGACTAGTTGATCTGTTTTTGCATATGAATGAAGAATGTTAATGAAGAAGATTGATACAGAGGTTAAGATGGTCATGGAATTGCCCCAAGGCATGATAACAGGGCAGTGTTAAGATTGATCTTATTCTAAGATAACTGTAAAAACCAGAAATATGTTAGCAAGTCTGAGTACACAGACTTGTGTAACTTGCTGTTATTCAAGAAGATAATTTGAGGAAACTGGTATGAGAAATGACAAAACTAAGTTGAGGGAAGTGTTCTGTAGTTCATGTAAGAGATGAGCAAAGAGGTGGACATTTGGAAGTGATGAGGATGGAAGAGCTGCTTGGTAGTGTAGTGTAGGGCGATGGAACTATGAATGTAACAGTTGCTGGAAAAGACAGATATCACTCCAGTGCATTTTAGGATATATTTCAAATACGGAAGTGCTGATGTCACTGGGCAGGTGACTAGTATGGCTTTGTGGTGCTCTTCTCAGCAGTCATACATGCTGATTTAGGTGTGTTTTTTGGGCTTCGTAAAGAAGTTCCAATGTGTTGGAGAGGGGGAGACTAAAATTCTAGTTGTTTTAATCTACTGAAGCAAAGGCTCAGTACTGAGTAGGTGTGGGTGCTTTTGGTTTGATTTGCTTTTGAATATGTCAGGGGAGAGGGAATGACATTGCAGAAGGGTAAAACTCGTGCCCCTGTGCTTCATTTAAGTATTAATAAATGTTTTTAAGTGTGTCACTAATTTAATAAGAGCATGAGAAAAAAGAAATGTCTCTGACTTTTGAAGAAATGCTTAACTGGAACAGCATTCCCTTCAACCTATTTTTTCAGTCTTCATTATTCTGACTACCTGAAATAATTCAAATTATGATGATTGCTCAATATGAGAGGTATTTGCCATTACTTCCTGTGGTTCTTATTATGCTGTCTTCATCTTTGCTTAATTATGAAAAAAAGATGGAAGAAATCTACAGCATTATTTACAAACATATTCTTCTGTTGGTGCTGCCTCAGAGAGGTCTGAGAGACTGGTCACTGTTCGTGAAGTACATAAGGGATAGTCTGTGACATCCTGTTAATTACAGGGTGTTCTCTCATCCGGTCAAAACTTGATACTTTCCTGCTTTTTATTCTCAGTGTGATCATAGAAAGATAGAACTTCATTGCATGTAGCTCTAAAATGTATTCATACAATAGTCTTGTGTGCATGGTGTCAGTGGTAAGTGAAAATTTGTTATGAACGTAGGGTAGCTGAGAATGCCCAGAGTCTTCCTTGTGGAAACCTTTGTTCTAAAACAGTTGTCTCGGCTTCTTTCCGCAGTGGCCAGCGGCATGCCAGATTCCTGCACGCAACTTACACTTCACCGTCTATGGAAAGAAAAACGCTTCTACGAAGGTTTCTGATTCGGTAGGTTTGTGGGTTTTGTATCATGAGTAACAGATTAAGTAATACACCTAATGCTTGAGAGTGTGTAACAGCCAGGTACTTGGCTTCTAGTGGAGTGTTGTGTTCAAGTACCTAGTGAGACTGATTTGCTGAAATACCTGCCTTTTTTTAATGATAGTTTTCACCCAAGAGCGTATAACAGATGTAGCAATTGCTGCAAGAGTCTGTGAAGAACACTGAACTTATACTGCTTGTGTTTCTATGAAACTTGTTTGATGTATCTTGAACTATTTGTGATCATAACAAACTGATTTATTTTTCCAGATTTCTACACAATACCCAGTAGTGGACCATGAATTCGATGCAGTTGTTGTGGGTGCGGGAGGAGCAGGTCTGCGGGCTGCATTTGGTTTGTCAGAAGCTGGATTTAATACAGCCTGTGTTACCAAGCTGTTTCCCACCCGATCTCATACAGTTGCTGCACAGGTGAGAAATGAGGTAGAACAAATGTTTAAAAAATGCTTGCTGTCAGAAAGCTGATTTGGATATAGAATCATAGAATGGTTTGGGTAGGAAGGGACCTTAAAGATTATCCAGTTCCGACATCTGTGCCATGGGCAACAGTGCCGCCCACTAGATGATGTTGCTCAGAGCCCCACCCAAACATCATGTTTCAAGGCCACACTTTCATTTATAAATATTACATATTTAATTGAAACTTTCATGGAGGGCAGTATATCGTAGAATCACAGAATCATTAAGGTTGGAAAAGACCTCTGAGATCATACAGCCCAACCATTAGCCAAACACTGCCAAACTTTATATTAAGTAACAGGTACTTTTCAGTGTCTTTCCAACCTAATGACATTGCAAGACACATTTTTTTAATCTCCCTTTCAGTTGTTCTTATAATTTTTATTTCCTCACTTATGTATTCATTTCACCATACTGCCTCTTTTTTCTTCCCTTTTCTAAAGATTTTCAAAATGCAGTGCTGCTTCTGTGTAAGTTTGTGATTCACTGTGTTTCACAAAACTGCAAGATGAGTCACTGTGAAACTGAGAAATTTCAAGTTTTTCAGAGCCACATGAAATCTGACTTTACTGTATTTCATGTACACAGATGCATAAGTGGTGTGTGTTTGTTTTTTTTTTTAATAGAAATGAGATAAACCTACTAAAACTGTATTTTAGTAATGTAATTCTAGGCAAATGGATTTTCACTTTCAGGGAGGGATCAATGCTGCTCTGGGAAACATGGAGGATGACAACTGGAGGTGGCATTTCTATGACACAGTGAAAGGGTCCGATTGGCTGGGGGACCAGGATGCCATACACTACATGACTGAGCAAGCCCCAGCTGCGGTGATAGAGGTGAGACCCACTGGAACTGATGTCAGCTGTAGTTATTTATTACATAGGCTAGCTCCCAAGGAGATCTCCTTAAAATAACTGGTTGGATTGTTATGCACAAGAGCTTCTGATGCTTCTTTTTGGGTTCAACAGCTGGAAAATTATGGCATGCCGTTCAGCAGAACTGAAGAAGGAAAAATCTATCAGCGTGCATTTGGTGGACAGAGTCTTCAGTTTGGAAAAGGAGGACAGGCTCACAGATGCTGTTGTGTTGCAGACAGGACAGGACACTCACTCTTACATACTCTATATGGCAGGGTAAGCAGTGGTAAAGTAAATTTGGGTTGGGTTTTTGCATTTACAGTTAAAGATATTTTTTTTTTCCTTTTTTCTCCTAGAGTTTGAAAAAAAAATCAAACCCAAAACCAAACAAAACCTGTAGCTGTTCACATATGAATGAGGAATCCAGGGGAATGGCTTATAACAGTTCTGGGTTTCCTTCCTTTGTGGGGCAATGTGGAAGGATATAGCCTAGGTGATACTTGTTTTTTGTCAGGAGTAAGCAGAAACAGAATAAATAGAAAGATTGTAAATATAATGGCTTTCATGAAGACAATGGATGTTAATTAGTGTACACTGTTAGCTTCATGGTCTGGAGTAATTCTGCACTCTTAGTGCTTTCGTGTCTGTTGATAGACCCAGAAAGAATTTATGTAAATTTTCCCCAAAAAAAACTTCTTTTTCAAAACATTTGAGACAGCAGCATTGGGGAGCTCTGAAAAGAAGTACAAGACAGCATTGTCTTTCACTGTTATTCAAACGAGGACCAGGGGAAGTTGAGGTGTAGCTGGATTAAGGCCCACTGTGCATTTCTGAGCTTGCTCTGTGGCAAGTAAGTGACTGGTGTTCCAGCATTTCTGCCTATTAATTCTACAGATCATAACTGAAGAAAGTTCTGGTTGTTTGAAAATCATAGCGAGCTGCTTGAAACCTGAAATTAAGTACCTAATACCTACTGTCTTTTATTTACTTGGCAGCTAATTGCACTCCTTCAGGTTTGCACTGTGTGTGCGGCTGCAATTCAAATGCTCAGTGCTGCCAAACATTGCTCTGATCCTTGAGGGCATGAAAAAATGTTTGACTTGGTGCCCGCTGCTCCTGCTGGTATAATAGGCTCCCAGAGATATATTCCATTCCTCCTGGAGAGCTTAAGTACAACGTGCTTGTACGTGTATCCAGCACTGCAGCTGGGGTAGCCTGTTGCCAAATGTAGAGGTGAAATAACAAGTCTGCTGGCTAGCTATGGCTTCTCAGAATTAAGTGATTTGGTAGTTACCTGTGTCTTTCTAAGCTAGAATAGATTAATTAGCAATTTTTTATAAATATTTGAGTGCAAACAGTCTTCCCTGAGAGTTGGTGGGTGGTGTTTGCTATACTGGTACAGCCCACACACATTGACAGTTTTGAAGAGAGGTTACTTAATTGTCTCAATTTTTCTTAAAGTTCCCTTTTTAATTTTCCCCCAGTCCCTACGATATGATACAAGCTACTTTGTTGAATATTTTGCCTTGGACCTACTTATGGAGAATGGAGAATGCCGTGGTGTTATTGCCTTGTGCATAGAAGATGGCACCATACATCGTTTTAGGGCAAAGAACACGGTCATTGCCACTGGGTAATGTAATGTTTGTGGTGAGGGACAGAAATTTGGGAGTGTTACTGTTGGCAGTCTGTGTGTTTGTGCATGTGTTTGAATCCACAGTGTGGAGGGGATACGTTATAGGTTAGTTCCCTCTACCCCGAAAGCGATATAACTGAATTCAGTCATTCCCTCTGAAAGAAGGCACATACTAATTTTGTGACCAAGTATAAATTTGGTTTGAGATCTGACTTTGAGTTCTAGAACACTGACATAAACTAGGAATGTATAAGAATGGTATGTGTGATTAAACTGGTCTTTGGTTTTTAAAACTTGCTGTTTAAAGCAGATACTGTTGCAATGCTACAAATGTGTATGTATATCTGTAGAGTCTCAAATTTCCTTTAGAAAACAGCTATTGTCAAAATTCTGAAGAATCTATGACATTAAGATGTTACCATTGTAATTCTAACTGTTCTAGGATGAAATTAGCAGAATATGAGTGTAACCTAACATTACTTGGTTGCAAAGTTTGTATATGTTTATTATAGTGCTATATGCATTAGTCTTTTGCTGCTTATGGCTGTCTCCTATCTATTTCAGTATATAAAACATTTATAAACATATATGTCAAAGAAAACTATTTAGCTTGGTTGCCTATGTGATATTGCTTTCTTAAAGCCAAGGCAATTTTCATACTTGTGTACTTTTAGGTACATACAATATGTACATTGATATTTCTTTTGAGAGTTTGTCCTGAACTTTGGCTTATTGGCAGTTCTCAATAACATGGGAGGCTAACCTAGTTTTCAAAGTAAGAATTCATGTTTAATACCTAGAAAACTAAGTTTTTAAATATAAGAATATAAAGTTAGGAGCCATATTGAGGATATAAATCATTGTTATATGCAATTTTTTATAAAACTGCTAGTAATAGTTTGAATTAAGTTGAATGGTATTGGATTGATAGAATTTCCTGAAATAACTTGGTTTTTTTTGCTGGCAGAAAGGCTTCTGATATTACCCTAACTAGCCTGCTTTGGAGTTGGTATTCTTTTTTTTTTGACCTTCCGTCACCAGCCATTTTCAAATATGGTTGAGCGTAACAGGGCAATACCAGTTTTGTTTTCTTTTGGTTGAACTTAGTGCAGGAGAGGGCAAACCTTATGCATTTTTCTTATTGACCCTTTGCTCTATTTCCACTGTTATACAAACACCATAATTGAGTGACATGTTCTGGTGATGTTTTAATTTTTCTTCCTGCTGATTCTGTTACCTTTTGTGTTCCGCAGTGGGTACGGCCGCACTTACTTCAGTTGTACCTCTGCTCATACTAGTACGGGTGATGGCACTGCAATGGTCACACGAGCTGGGCTTCCTTGCCAGGACTTAGAATTCGTTCAGTTTCACCCTACAGGTACAGAATATGAAATAATACTCACAAACACTATTTTTAACGAGTTGAAGAAAGCAACAGGCTTTGCTTTGCTTTAAAATGTGCTCAAGTCAGTTTGCACTCTTCTGCAGCACTTCATTAGTTGCTTGAGATGTGTTTAGATTTGTCTGCAACTCCTGTTGAATATAAATCTGAGAGTCAGACTTACAGTGTGGGAAAGGTCTCAGCTGTTCCAATTTAAAGACCAGTGTTAAATATCTTGAGGTACTGTCTTTACTAACAGGTTTTATGAATTCAAAGCTGAAACTGCTTCACCTCTTAAACTTATATCTCCTTTGTCTTTAATATTTTAACGGTTAAGGTACATATTTAGGACTGTAGTTTTATAGCATGAATCAGTATCTAAACTGTGAACAATGATTGCAAACTAGATTTCTTTTGTAGCTGATTAAATGCTTCATTTTAATTTGCAGGGTTTTTTTTAACTGTTTGCTTAATTTTACAATCATAGACATCCAATGTTTATTTGACTGACTTAAAGTTTTTCCAGTTAAAGAAGCTTCATTGGTTGTGTGATAATTCTGTAGCTTTTAAGATAATTATCAAGTGCATGAGTTGGTTTGTGGTTTTGTTTTCTGTGGTGACTAATGCTGAAGGCTAACAGATGGGTCTTCCTTCTCTAAAGGAAAAGAAAACTGAATATTCCACACAATTTGAAGTCAGTCTGTACTGCTTTAGCCCAGGAGAAGAGGAAACAAAAATAAGCAAATAATTGTAAAATTCTCCTTGCACATTGATGGGTGCAGATTGCTTCCAGTTTTAATATTTTAAATACTGTGGGTGTTCCAAATCAACTTACTTACCTTTCAGGAAGAGTGTTTGAAAGGAATAACAACACTTTTTTCTATGTAGTCCTGGGGGACAACTCCTAGTGGTATATTTAGGGTGGAATGAAGTCTGCCCATCTGACTTACTTGCATTATTATTAGGAAGATCTTGTTTATTCCGTGTTTGTCATCCTGATTGTGAAGCTGTGTAGAAAATATCTCATTTGATGGTATTTTCTTTGTTGAACAGGTATCTATGGGGCTGGCTGCCTTATAACGGAAGGGTGTCGTGGAGAGGGAGGTATCCTAATTAACAGTCAAGGTGAAAGATTCATGGAGAGATATGCACCTGTTGCTAAGGATCTGGCTTCCAGGGATGTAGTGTCTCGTTCTATGACCATAGAAATCCGTGAAGGAAGGTTAGTTACATACTCTTAACGAAGCTGCAGAATAAATACTCAATCATGCTAGACTTTATGTGGTGCAGTAGTTCATTTGATAAGCACATGATAATTTGTGAGAGTGAGCTTTAATAAGTGTTAGCTGATCTCCTCGTGTAAGGCTGAAATTTTTCTTGTTAATTCCTAATGATACTGAAAGAGAACAGAAGATGTTAGGAGTCTCCTGTTTGAATTTGATGTGTCTAGAGACAATTGCTCTTAATATATTTGCTCTTACTGTAAACAATGAACATAATTTGGTGCTCTCTTCTCTTGACTAATTATTTGTACATATTTCTGCAGAGATATACTGGTTTAAAGTCTTAAACAGTGTGAATTATTATGAAAAGAAAGCTGGGAGTTGGAAAATGGTCTTAATTCTGCCAAGTGCAAGAGTCTTATTAATGTCCTAGATATTAATTTTTGTCAGATAACATTTGAAAAAAAAAGTTATTTATTTTCACAAGCAAAACAAACTGGATTAGAAATGTTACTAGTGTTTGTAAATTCCTGTTATGTATTCCAGTGTTGCCCTTTTTTCGGTAGGGGTTGTGGTCCTGAAAAAGACCATGTATACTTGCAGTTGCACCACTTGCCACCACAGCAGCTAGCAACCCGTCTCCCAGGGATTTCAGAAACAGCTATGATATTCGCTGGAGTTGATGTCACTAAAGAGCCTATCCCTGTTCTGCCTACTGTGCATTATAACATGGGAGGTATTCCTACTAACTACAAAGGACAGGTAAGTAATATACATCACTTTTGGTTTTTTTTTTTCATCATCATTGTAATAGGAAATTATTTCCCAAATATAAAAGCATTAAGAATGTTTTTCATAAATGTAAGGATGATTAATACCATTATTAATAGTAATATAATGATGATGTCAGAATACTTCAAACACACAATTTGGTTTGTTTTTAAAAATAACCTGAAAACCATATTCCAGTCCATCTGGAGAGGTGGGAGTTCCCAGAAACATCTAAAATGAAGTTACTGTCACATCTGACAAAAATTCTCTGTTTATCAAGTTGAAGATAGTATAGTTGAACACTGATCAAACTAGAGCTCTGTTGCAATCTGTAACTTGAGTTAATATATATTAATTCTCTGCAGTTCATGTGATCTGAACACTAAAGTAGATTCCTCCAACTGACACGAGTTAGAAGTCAATGTGATCATGTCAGCTAAATTCCTCTGTTCGTGTATTGTACTTGTAAAATTTTATTGTAAAATTTAACCTTAGAAATGTGTGCAGATCAGACTATTCCTGTGCATTTCCAACTCACTGCAAAATTGTCGGGAAACAGGGCCATGTACTCTTCATAAGCATGCATAAAGAAGTATTTGGGTTTAGTTCCATCTGCGTATAGTATTACTACTTACCCTTTAGAAGTAAGGTAATTATGGGTTTAGAGTTGGAGAAAACTTACAGTTGCTGTGTTTCATCCTTACATGCACATGACCTCTGCCAATAAGGAGGTTTGCAATGTTATAAATTCTTTGAAAAATGAGTATTAATTGTGTGTCTGAAATGACAGGTGATTACACATGTGAATGGTCAGGATAAAGTGGTACCTGGTTTATATGCTTGTGGGGAAGCAGCCTCTGCATCTGTCCATGGTGCAAATAGACTTGGAGCAAACTCACTTCTGGATTTGGTGGTGTTTGGTCGTGCCTGTGCCCTTACTATTGCAAATACATGCAAGCCTGGTAAGTCTCACTTTTTTAGAGACGTTCACCTTTATGATTTTATTTCTGCCCAACACAGAGTTGTTGCTGCCTGAATCAAATTTAGAATGATAGACATAGGCTCTTATTTGTTACAAAAGAAAGAAATCAGTGTTGATGCTTTTTATAGGCGTGTTCTTTGCTGTGAAAATATTTTGACATTAACATTTGCTTTGTAAGTTGATACTTTTAAAACTAGAATTGGGTCAGTGCTATTGGCAAAAACAGTTTGTTTTTTTTCACAAATTAAAACAGAATACTGAATGTGAAGACTGACTTCTCTACATCCTGCACTATCTTCTATGTCAAAATGTAGTCTGTCTTACACTTGGCACTTTTGTGTAGTGCAATTTGCTGCCACTTTGCTGATTTATAAGAAGAACTTACATGCAAGTGATAACAGATAGATACTAAACATCTCATTCCCTGATGAGATTTAATACTCACTGCTGAATATTAAATATTTTAAAATACTCTGGTTCAGCAACAGTTACTGAGCTGAAAAAACAAACAACTCCCCCAATAAAATACTGTTAGTGGCAGTTATATTGCCAGAGCAGCTGAATTCCAGCAGTCATCATCTATTTTCTCATTGCTTAATGTCCAAAATAATAAGACAGATTATTTTTTCAGTCTGACTGCACGAGGTGCAGAGTGATGGTTCCTGTTGGTATTGGCTTAGATCATGTGGTATTTCTTGTTTGGCTTTGTGCCAACATTTATTTGAATCTCTCTGTGGCTCCTTAGAGTTTGAAATTGTAGAAAGGGTTTTATTAGTCTGAACGCAAAGCTACAGGTGAAGTGAACTGTGCTGGTCAGATCCTGTGTTTGGTTTGTTACCTGGTAACACGTGGGTTCCAGTATTAGAGCTAAGAAGCAGAGCTCATGTAACTGCCAAGCTTATGGACCTGTACTGGTGCCTTAACAGATCCAAGGGAAGGTGGGAGGTTTGGGAATGAGGAGACAAGGAAAGTATAGGAAAAGGTGTTAAGGACCACAAGCTTATTCCATATTTTAGAAGAATTTTGATCAAGTGCTGCTTCTAAGGAATGAACAGCAGAATTCAGGCAAACCTGTAAAACCTCTATGAATTGTCATAGTAAAGAATGGGATTCATATGTTCCTCTGTGAACTTTATTTTTGTATGGATACTGTTGGTGGGAGTTCAGGAAAGTTACAGTTAATGTGTACCTCAGAGGAAACAAACATACGGTGTTTTAGTCAAATCTTTCAGTAGTCGTTAGTCTGTGAAACTGCCAGTAACCAAAGCCAAGCCAAACTACTAAACTTACTGCCACTTTCTTATTAGGAGAGCCAGTTCCCCCCATTAAACCAAATGCTGGCGAAGAGTCAGTTGCTAATCTTGACAAATTAAGGTTCGCTAACGGGAGCATAAGAACTTCAGAAGTGCGACTTAACATGCAGAAGGTAAGCCTGGTGGAGCTCTCAAGTACAGGGTGGGAGAAGCTGCAAGCAGCAGTGGGGTTCGATCACCTTGCAAAGTGCACTTCAGGATTTGCTTTGCAGAAGTAAAAAAGTGTGTGATAAGATTGTGTGCAGCAAAGGTTGTATGTCTTCTGTTAATTTCTTCTTCCCTTCATGGTCATTCCTCTTGTGTGGTTTACTTGCTGTATAATCGAGTGGGGTTTCATTTGTTTGGGGTGAATAGAAGAATGGAGTCAAATCCCTCTGTAGCAAACTCTGTTGGAGCTAAGGAGGTTACATGGGTTCGTTACATGCAGCATATCAAACTGATTTTGTTTTACTGTGTTGCAGGCAATGCAAAACCATGCTGCTGTATTTCGTACTGGTTCTGTACTCCAAGAAGGCTGTGAAAAACTTAGCCAAATTTACAGTGATCTGGCTCATCTAAAGACTTTTGACAGAGGTAATTTGATAGCAAACAATACACCTTGGTCAGAGTACTCTCTGGGAAGAGTGTTGGTGTTTGGGGTTTTTGTCCCATAAACTTTATGTATTTCTTGAAACTTTGGCTGAAGACTTTGACCATTTTGAATCTTTCAAAATATTTTGTAGAGCCCTACTTACTAAACGTGGTAATCAGTAAAATACTTGATCTTATTGGTCATTTTCTGGTTGCATTATCTTTCAAAGAAACAGAGACTGAAATTGGATTTAACTGTGTGAGGTACAAACTGCTCTTCTCTCAGAACATGAGGTGAAGTTGTTCTGATATTAAGATGAATGATGAACTTCATTAGTATCTTCTGAAAAGGCCAGGGAGTTGCAAGACTATTCATAGACTTAACACTCAGTTTTCATTCTTCATCTGAGCAGATCAAAGTGCATGCAGATACTGCCATGTCTGGCAATGTATCTTAAGAGAACTTGGTTATTTAAGTACAACTGATGATGTACCTTTTGTTCACTCACATGTATTTCTCTTCAACTACTGCTATTGGGCATGTTTTCTAACACTAAAAATAGAACTGGGTTTCTTGGACAGCTCTTGCTAAGCATCAAGAAAAGTTAAAATAGCTTAGAATGGAGATACATTTGTGTAAGTGAACTTGAGTCCATCTTGAAGAACCTTGTATGACTAGCAGGATTTATAGGTAGGAAGGAAGGGAAAACCCTGTTGTGTGGATCTACTAGGGATATACTTAAAGAGCTATCATGTAGTCAGATCTTAGGGTCTGAAATGAGGTATGGGGACTGAGTTTCAGGCAAGAATCTATGGTGTAATTTTGTCTCAATAGTACACATGCAACAGGGACTGGTAGAACTCTAATTTTTCTAAGATTCATGATGATTGTTAGGGTGTTGGAGTCATTCCTGAGCTTTGCAAGCAATGTGAATAATTCAGTGTTGTGGAGTACTGTGACTGCAGTATGTAGAGCTTTGGGTAGCTCAGTTCTAAGTATCAACAATAGGACAGAAGTAAATTGAGGAATGATTGTTTGTAGACCATTTTCCATAGTATTTTAATATTTTACTAGGTATTGTGTGGAACACTGACTTGGTGGAGACCCTCGAACTGCAAAACCTGATGCTTTGTGCTCTACAAACCATTTATGGTGCTGAGGCTCGCAAAGAGTCCCGGGGTGCCCATGCCAGAGAGGATTATAAGGTATAAATATTTTCTGTGACCTGCATGTAGGATTGAATTTCTTTGTTATGTGTCCTCAGATGGATTATTTTAAATTAGTAATTTTTTTCTAAGTACTGTCTTCAGTGTTATGATTAGTGTAGTATTTGTTTGGGGTCCCATCTGTTCTGCTTTATCTATTCTTATCTGTTATATATAAAATGACCAATATATGCAACACTGGGCAACAGTCTTGAGAAGAGTTGTTCAGTGTGTGCATCTGAATGATTAGAGACCTCTATAGCTCTCTACAGTAATACAGAGGACTTTCTAGTAATACAGTAGGACTGTAGTAATAACATTATGAATGCATAAACAGGACATAAGCTTGCACACACAGAATAATTGTCCTGTGCAAGGGAAGTTACCTTAAAGCCCTTGTTAAGCCTGAGGATTTAAAATTGGACACGAGCAGTGTTAAGATAAAGCTTGCTGTCTGTTTGGAGACACGCTGTGTTACAGTTGTAATTGAAGTGCAACTACTTGTGTGGTTTTAAAGTGATCTGCAGATATAACTTCTGGCCAAAACTAACCTAATTTTCTTCTTAGTTACGGGTAGATGAGTTTGACTATTCTAAGCCACTCGAAGGCCAACAGCGAAAGCCATTTGAAGAGCACTGGAGAAAGCACACCCTTTCATTCGTGGATATCCCATCTGGGAAGGTACATGATGCTTGAGGGTCTTTTTTGCTGTCAACAGACAGCTGCTTGCATAGACAGCTTTTGTAATCATGATAATACTGTCACAAAACTTATTTTGTTGCTGAGTGACTTTGCTCTTTGAACTGGAATTGTGTTTCCCCTTGTGTAGGCTAGTTCAAAAGCTTTTCTTTTCTAATGGTGACAAAACCTGTTGGTGGTGTTTAACACAGTGGCTTTATGGTATTTCAAAGATAGAACTGAATTGTGACCCTATAGAAGTCTTGACCTTTGGGGGGTTTTGAATCCTCTTAATTTCCTCTCCAGCCAGTTTTAACTTCCTTGAAACTAGTTTGGGGACAAGTGAGAACACTTCACTTCCTGAATAGCTGCTGAGAATGGAAAGAAACACAGTTTTGTCTCCTAACTGATCCCATTGGGTTCTCATCTGCAGGGCTTTCCTAGATGAAAGAATTAGGAGCTAGCAGTCTTAGCCAAAAGTTTACTTTTGTTCAAAGGCCTTTTTAAAGTCAGTCTTCTGATACCATTTCTGGTCAGGCTTTGCTTTTAAGGAATTTAGTCAGTGGTAATGTGATGGAACTTTTAACATTCCTTGTAGGTTACAAACTGTTCATTTTCTGTGGAAGGAAATTAATGGAGAAATTAGCTTAACATCCATGAAGTTGTTCTGTTATCTGTGTTATTTGGCCATTCCTATTAGCTAGACTGTCTTGTTTAGATGCAGGATGTTTGTTTGTCCTAAAGTTGTTTTTTCTTCCCTTTTGCTTCAGGTTACCTTGAAATACAGACCTGTGATCGACAGAACTTTGAACGAGGAAGACTGCCAGACCGTCCCGCCTGCAATCCGCTCCTACTAGCAACTTGCATTTCACTTGAAGCCCTCTCCCAGACGGGGCCAGTGTACATAAGCATAGCACAAGCAAAACAAAACAATGTTATCACTAGCAATGAATGGAAAATGCTGACTAAACATTTCTCCAGCTTGTATTCTGCTGTGGCTTATTGTACAATTATTAAAAATAGAATGCAGGAAAGCTTATGTTCTTTCACCAATCTGTCAAAACTGACAAGGACAACACAAAATGTGTCTAAATAAAGTCATTACAAGTCTTGTATTCGTATTTGTTTGAATATGCTGATATATATATATATAATTACAGTGCTTTTATCGTGAATGTATAGTTAATTTCCATGCTTTAAGAACAAGAAAGGTGATGCCTGGTGACAGGACGAGGGGCAATGGGCACAAACGGAAGCACAGGAAGTTCCATCTGAATATGAAGACAAACTTCTTTACATGGTGGGTGGCAGAGCACTGGAGCAGGCTGCTCAGACAGGTTGTTGAGTCTCCTTCTAAAGTTAAAAGCCTGCCTGGATACGATGCTTCAGGTGAACCTGCTTTAGCAGGGAGGTTGGGCTGGATGGCCTGCAGAGGGCCCTTCCAATCTTTCTGTGAAACGCATCGCATTAGTTTTAGACACAATGGAGATATTGAATTTTGGGATGTGGGGACTTAAACATCATAATTTATGATTATAAGTAACATTGCAGAAAAGAAGAATGATGCACTAGTAATTATAACTTTGTAGTGTAATACTTTTTTTTATTGAATAAAACAAGAGGTTTCTGCTTACTTCCTCCGTAATAGAATAATATGATATTCTATATAATGTAGACTGTAATAGTAATCTTTACTGACTCTGGAACTTCTAAAGCCATTTTTGTGGCATGCCCTGTGTGTGTATTTCCTCTTCACTGTCAGAGGAATCAAGGGGCAGAAGACTTGCCTAGATGTTAAAGCTTACCAAACTCCAATTTAATGTGCATTTAGTGCCAAGATGTAACTTGTAAGGCATTAATAGAGCAGTTTCTAGCAGCATTTCTGTGAATAACTTACAGTTCTTGGATGACGGAAGTGTAACTATGCAGACTGCAATTGAATGAAGCATTTTGCGATGCTTGACGAAAAAAAAAATGTTTACTGCTGAATGTTGGCTGCTGTTGGGAAAAAAAAGAAGTTTGGAAAACCTGAAGTGTTGAAATGTTGCTGGTGCTGGGTAGAAAAGTTCAATACGCCTTATTTCACTCTTGTAGTGTTTCTGTACTTCGCACCAGGGCGAGACGTAGCATGTCGAAGAACTACCCTTGCATGGGCAGGAAGGGAGAAGCCTTTTTTTTTAATAGAAGGAGCCTTGGCTGTCGCTGGTGGGGGGGGCGCGGGGGAGAGGAAATAACGCTCTATGCATCTTTGACAAGGTTACAGTAAGGCAGGACAAGCTTATAAGTTTTTTTCCAGCTTGGGAAAAATCGCTGTTTGGCGCCTCCCCCGCTGCCCTTCGCCGGGGCCGCGCCAGGCCCCGGCCCCCCGCTTCGGGCATCCCGTGTCCCGTTCCCGGCCCCGTTCCCCGCGGCCGGCCGCCGTATGACCTTGCAGCGCTGAAAACACGAAAACAAAACTCCACAAAAAAAAAAAAATAACAAAAAAAAAAAAAAAAAAAAAAAAAAACCAAAAAAAAAAAAAAGAAAAGAAAAAAAAAAAAAAAAAAAAAAAAAAAAAAAAAAAAAAAGAAAAAAAAAAAAAAAAAAAAAAAAAAAAAAAAAAAAAAATACCAGTAGTGTTGCCCTGGGGACCGCGATTTGGCGCGGGCGGGGGCCTCGGCGGGGAATGGGCTCTGGCCGGCGTGACGCTCCGTCCGGGGGCGGTGCTCCTCGTCTCCCACCCCCGCCGTGCTCCGGCCCCCTCCACATGGCACCCGAATTCACTCCGCGCCATGCCGCCGCCTCGCCGCTCGCCCGGCTCCTGCTCTCCCGCCGTGCCCCTCGGCTGGAATTTCCCGGCGGCCCGCTGGGATCCCCGCCGCCCCGCCCGCCATGGTGAGCCGGGTATGGGGGGGAATGCGCGCGCGCAGGGGCGCGGTGACCTCTAGTAGGGCCAACCGCCGGCCGCCCGGCCCCTCCGCTCCGCCCCCCGCCCGGGGAACGGGGCAGCGGCGGGCGCTGGCCCAGAGGGAGCGGCGGGCTGCGGGGCAGGCGGTGTGCGGGGGCTTTGATCCGGGCGGCTTTTAATCGGGTTGTTGTTGCTTCCTCGGAGGCGCGGCCGGCAAGCCGGAAGGAGCGTGTGCCCGCCGTGCTCTTTGCCGGCTTGGCCGCGGCCGTTTCCCGGCATCCTTCCTGCGGCAGCCGCCGGCGCCTAGGCTCGCCCCCGCTGACGGGCCGCCGAGATTCTGGCGGCCCGAGGCGGCAAGCTGCCTCCCGGTTTTCGGGCCGGGATGTGCAGCTGTCCGGGGGATGACATTGACGCCGTGAGCACGGCCCTGAGCCGCCTTGCTGTGGTCGGCGAGGGGAGTCAGGTAGGAAAGGTGCTGGTGCAGGACCTGGTCTAACGGAGCTCTACCATGCGGCAGCTGCTCCCACAGGAATTTGAGAGCCTTTCTTAGAGCTGTTGAGGTACAAATAAGGAGAAGCTGCGTCCTCACAGGAGTGCGGATATCTGGAATATCTTTGGGGCCGTCTGAAAACTAGGGAGCTTTTAGCTGAGAGAGCAACCCGTGGCCTCTAGCAGGCATCCGCAGTAATTGTTCAAGTACAGAGTGTTGGGCTCAGACATGAGTGGGATTTGATTACTGCACACAGTTCAACATGGAAACAAAACTGCTATTCGAATAAGGAACTTCAAATCTCGGTAATAACACCTAGGATGTGCCAAGCGCACGCGACCCGATATATAAAGGACAAATGATGTTTAAAAATGGAAACATCCTTCATCTGCTAAAGCATAGCAGTTGAGCACAGATTGCATTTTCTGATGGCCTCAGAAAATGCTTTTGACAGGCTAAAAACGATGATTCTTTGAATTGAAATACCAAAAGTTGGTGCATCTGTAAATCAGAATATAATTTTCCACGGGAAGCAATATTGCAGCAGTTGTACCATTTGAGTATCTCCAGCGTGTTACGGTGCAATCAGTTCTAGCTGATTAGTTCCCTCCAACAAGGCAAAAGTACAGTTCTGTTTGTCTAGCTCTGTTAGCTTTGGACTGCGGGTTCTAGGGATTTTGGAGGGCAGAGCATGCCTTGTCAGGCCTTTTTAAGGAATTTAAAAAAAATAAATTTGTAAAGGTGAGGAATAGTAGTTCTGAGCAGAGGCTTGTAGCTCTGATAGAAACTAGGTGAGAGCACAGGAGTTTGCCTTGGCTCATGGTGGAATTGATTAGGTCTGCTTTTGGCTTCTGTGGCTCAGGGGGTGGGGGAGTAGAGGGTTGACAAGAGTGTGTTGATTATGCACCATTTTATAGCAGCTGTAGACCAGAGAGTGGCTGCAGAAACCGCTTTACATACAGGAACTGGGACCTTCCACTCATAAAGCCACTCAAGAGGGTGAATTCCGGCTGAGGAGTGAGGGAAGCATGTTTGTTACATTCAGATTCAGACAAGGCTTCTTCAGGGTGCTACAGTTTAGTTACTTCAGTATGTATGAAAAATAGCACTTTGCTTTTTTAGCTAATGTCACTTCTTATTCTGTGAATCAGCAAATTACATTCATCTTAAAGCACCTTAACCTGTTAACTTCATTGGAGTTTGTGAATGTGTAATGTGGAATTTGCTAGGGAAGTAATTTTTTTTTAATAATGATTTTGTTGTTAGAAAGTACTTGTACAAGTATGCACTGATCCTATTTATCTTTGTTTCACCATTGTTGACATTGGGATTATGTAAGTTTGAGGAATCAGTTGTGCAACTGCTAGCTTTTTTGTCTGAAAGGTCACAAGTAGTTTATCTTTTTTATATCGTTTGAGCGTGGATGCTTTTGGTGATTGAACCACTGATCATATCGAGAGCTGGGCTTGGAACTGAATTGGTTCTGCTTATCCAGCTCTGTGAAAGCTTGACATTGTCTGCTTATACAAGGTGCCAAAATATCAAAAACAGGGATTCCCCAACTGTTGGAATATTAATATGTGCACATGTACAGTAAGACCCACAAGCATCCCTATTAAACATTTTTTGGCAGTAAGATACTGAAGATGCGTTTACTATGTTCTGTTTCTTGTTAGCATGTAAATGAATGCTAAGTGTCTCAAATAGGATAAAGAAGATTAAAGAACATAGGAATGATGTACTATGTCACACTAATCTTTCTGTTCTTGTGAAGTCAGTGTCTGGGAGAGCATCAGCCCAAACACAAGATACGGGGAGCGGATGGCAGTGTGAGAGCTAACCCTTGCTGGGGGCTGGGCTGTAGTTTCTTCTGGATCATGTGCACCATCTGCTCTGCGAGTACTCAAAAGTGAGCAGGGCTAGTGTCTCTGGTATGAGACTGATGGAATACCTGATGGCAGAGTGTCTCCATCTGGCTGGGAATGATGCTTAGGTCAGCAAAAAGGCTGAGACGTTCCCCTCTCCCCTCCTGCAACATGCCATCCGTGGTGATGCAAACCTGGGCAAGCTGCTGCAGAAGGTCAGGGCTGCTGGAGAGAGCATTCTGGCCAATACACAGCTGTGCTCCTGCCCAAGAAGACTGAGACCCACCTAACAAGGACTGAGTAAAATGAACCAAGAAAAGAGAGGAACAGTCTGACTTCAGAAGTGGGCTCCTGGGGAAGAGTAGGAACTGTGCTAACATGTATGATGCTTTCCCTGTATTCTGACCCAAACTCTTCATGTACATGGCACTGGTGAGGCTGCACCTCGAGTACTGTGTCCAGTTCTGGGCCCCTCGCTACAATAAAGGTATTGAGGTGCTGGAGTGAGTCCAGAGAAGGATGACGGAGCTGGAGAAGGGTCTGGAGCACAAGTCTCATGAGGAGCAGCTGAGAGACCTGGGGCTGTTTAGCCTGGAGAAGAGGAGGCTCAGAGGAGACCTTATTGCTCTCTGCAATTGCCTGAAAAGGACATTGTAGCAAGGTGGGAGTTGGCCGCTTCTCCCAGGCAGCCAGCAACAGGATGAGAGGACATGGTCTCAAGCTGCACTAGGGGAGGTTCAGGTTGGACATCAAGAATTTCTTCACTGAAAGGGTTGTCAAACATTGGAATGGGCTGCCCAGGGAAGTGGTGAAGTCACCATCCCTGGTTTGTGTAATAACCCAGTTTATTCTTCTGAGTGCTTATCTCATCTTCCCTGAACTCATGCAGACTTCCTTCATCTGCAGCATCAGCTGGCAAGGAGTTTCATCAACCTGTGACTTCTGTGAAGAGCTGCTCCCTCTCCCTTGCTTTGAACTTGACTCCTACTAGCCTAATGTTGTGGCTCCTGTTTCTTGTATTGGAAGAGACAGTGAACAGCTAATACGGGTGCTTTTATTGACCTCAGTTTTCCTTCAATGCCCAAGTTACCTCTTTTCTGAACAAAAAAGCCACTTGTCTTAAGAAAGGTGTTCCCTACCTTTTATCAACTTCATTGCCTTTCTTTGAACTGTTTCCTTGGACTATGGATGAACCATGGTGGCAAGGCATGAACATGGTGGCATGTTTCTTTTTATATCTTTTGCTTTTCCCAATAGTTCCTTGGGTTTGGTTTTCTCCTTTGACTGCACTGCAGCACTGACTTGACTCTATTGATAGAGCTTTCCCAAGGGCTCACCCCTAAGGGTTGCGGTTAGGTCAGGACCTGGCATTGTGTATGTATATATGCTACCTGTGGGACTGGGATTGTTTTACTCTATCCACAATAAAGAATTGAAAATTACTTCTTCCCTTTCCTGAAGATCTGGAAGAAGGTAACCTCCTCTTAGGAAGGATGAATACCTTTCCCACAGAAAACTGGGACTTGGCTGACCAAGGTGTGGGGAGAGGAAGAGTAAAGTGGTCTTGCTTCCTGCTCCAGTTCCATAATCTTTGTAGAGCTGCATGTGAATGTGATCACATCATCCCAAATGAATGTTGTTGTTCTACAAAAAGTAAAGAATTACTTTTTTTGGTGTATGTCAGCTAAAATTATTTTGCCTGTGGCTGTGTTAGATAATAACATATGCGAGGTGTATACATGATACAGAAATGCTGCCATATTTAAGTAGTGCACAAAGTATACCTAGATGCAGTTCCTTCGTGTTGCACAGCTAGGGCAACTGTGTTTCTGGTTTATTAGGCCAAAGGGGATAATTAATGGTCAGTAATTAGGGGATAATTAATTGGTCCTGGATTAGTCAGTTGCTCCCTTCCAGTATTAAGTGTCATGTAGGGTGTGGGTTTCAAATAGGAATTATGTTACATGTATGTTGATTGGGCAGATGCTACCTGAATTCTTACTATGCTAGTTCTTCAGTTTGGTTTTAACAAAACACCAGTTCTGTAAACTGTAAGCTAAGGTACTAATTCTTAGAAAAGAAGAAACAGTCTCTCATCAGGATGACAGTGGACAGCCGAGGTCTTAAGTCTTGCAGTGCTGCCTGTCACCAGTGGGACAGCTGGGCTTCACAGTGGTAGTAGTTGTGACTTCTAGTGAGACAGGTGCTCAAACTAGAAAAATATCTTAATTTCAAAGGTATAAAACTACCTATGACTAGCCGCATGTCTTTGCTTTGTGTTTTTTCCCCCTTCTGGGCTTTTTTTTCTTGACTGCTTGCTTTGAAAATGGATGTGCCATTTACCAGTGTTTGAATTTTTTTTGTTTTGTTTTTCTGCAGTCCACTCAAGAGGCTTTTAGGATAGAATATGATACTTTTGGTGAACTTAAGGTCCCAAGTGACAAATACTACGGTGCCCAAACTGTAAGATCTACAATGAACTTCAAAATTGGAGGTGTTTCAGAAAGGATGCCAGTAAGTAATTTGAAGCTGTGTAAATTTCTTTCTTAAGTGCTTTTTGGATGTGAAAATGAATACCTTTTTCTTAGACTTCTGCTGGAAGTGTAAGCAACTTTGAATTTTAATTAAAGGTACAAATTCCATAGCAATATATCATTCTGTGGTAGAAATCCTTTTTTTGTTACACTGAAATAAATTGAATATTGCTTTTGAATAATTTTTATTGTGTTGCTTAATTTTTTAATAACCAGGATGAGTGGAAATCTGTCTTTCATTTTCCCAGAGATGAAAAATTGAATGGAATAATTTGTTTGCTGTGTCTTTTATATAGTTTTTTTATTGAGGTTGTTAAGCAGAGCATGAATTGATATAAAGTTGCTTTTTCACTTGTAGCTGTGCATAGAGCATTAGTGTGCACTTGCTTTGTCATATACTGACTTTCCATGTACTGAAACATATGTCAGTTTTCCCTCAAAAGGCTATTTTAGAAATAGAACCAGTTCAATTTTAATGCATGTAATTTTTGATGCACAGAGCATACATGCACTTGCAAAGAAAGCTGTATACTGCTCTCTGGCCTGCTTGGATGAATGTTACTGTTAATGGTAGCATAGGCCATAGGACCTGATTGCTCTCTGGTTTGTTCAATGAACTACTGCTGGATTTATGATCAGAAGGAGTTTGGTTTAGAACTAGACATGCACTATAAATTCCTAACATGTCCTTTGGGGGAAGAAAATTGTGTATTTAAACTTACCCTTGTGTCTCAGGTTCAAGTCATAAGGGCCTTTGGCATCTTGAAGAGAGCAGCTGCTGAAGTAAATCAAGATTATGGTCTCGACCCAAAGATTGCTAAAGCTATTGTACAGGCAGCAAATGAGGTAGGAACAAACTGTTAAAATACTAGAACTGCCATTGTATTTTTGTTAAGCTTTTCAAGGAACCTGAGGGATTGCATTTCTCCGATTGCTAGAGAAAAGCATTTATTAGTGAATTTTGTTTTCCAGAAATCATTTACTTTATATAATAATTTTAGTATTTTACTTCTTGCATTTAAAGAAATTATGGAATATTCAAATGCATTTTGATACTTAAAGCAATGTGATTTTTTTCCCCTCTATTAAGAATAATTATTACTTGTATAGTGTTGACTCTTACCAGATGAACAGTATAAAAGAACCTAGGAGGGGAATAGAGTCTCAGTTCATTTAACTAAATGAAGTCTGATTTGCCAAGCAAAGCTTTTTAGTTTTGGAAGTCTCTAATCTGTAAAGCAATTGGATCTTGGTAATCTGAAGACCGTCTGCATTTTGAGTAGTTTATCTGTTACTGGTCTATTTCCTCTCCATACTTAGGCTTACTGGTAAATCTGTGCTTTTTAAGTATCAGTTTTATTGCTAAAGAGGACATGATGAGACAAATGGGCATCTTCCTCTTTCTTAGGATAAATGCCACCCAAGTGCAGAGTTGTAAATGACCATTATTTGAGGTGTGGTAATACCAAGTGTGTTGATTTGTATAAATCAACAGATCTGTTTATCTAGAAGCATTTGTTAACAGAGTTTTCTTGTTCTAACTTGCTTAAAAATATTTCAGTATTTGCAGAAGCCTCATCCTCTTTCTACCAGCTGTAGCAGCCTAAGTCCCAAGAGCCAATAGCTGTGGGGGATTCCAGAATATATCCAGGCTCTTTCTGTTGTTTCTAGGGTTCCCCTAGTTAAAGGTGGATTAGAAGTTTTGGTGGCTAAAGGCTACTTAGTTTAGATTCATAAGTTCTGAAAGTTGTTTGGGGCTTTTTTTTGTTGTGTTTTAAAAACATCCTTGCAATGATATCCTTTCTCTTACCTACAAAATAATTTTCTAATACAACCTAAAGAGATACATCAAGGAATCAAGTTACTCCTGGAGGTGGGAACTTTGCCCCTGTATAAGATGGGGAATATGTAAGATCCTTTTCTGAAAAACATGTTTCCAGGAGGACTGATGTATCCTGATAATCCAGAGATGGTTATCTAGGCTCAGAGTTGTGACAACAGATCCTTTGCTTTTCTGAGGCTCATATGTACGGGTGTGATACTTCTGAGCACAGATTTTGATGCTATCACAAACACATGTTTAGAAAACTCTCTAAATGTGCATAAGATTCAATAGACTCTAAAAACTGTTGATCAAAGAGGAGCGTGCCTTACAGGAAGAAGGTGTTTGCTACTATCAGCCACCTGCTGGCTTTGTCTATGCAAAATGTTATGTCTACAGGTGTAAGAGGTCTGGAACTTCCTCTATGAAATTTCTTTTTTGTGAAATATCACAGTCCAGTTACACAGATTTCATGTACTGCATGTGGATGGCTGACGATGTTTGGCAAAAACATGTTTTCTGGGGGACTATTTCCCAAAGGAACTGACTTCTCAGTGCCTCTAATTCGAGCTGATAGTTGTGATCAGTGTACATGATGAAACTGTGCAGCTGTTGATCTTGATCTCCTAGAAGAAAGCAGCACACCCATGGTGAGAAGTTTGGGAACAGATAAGCCTTGTCGAAATGGTCAAAACCGAAGGAGACACACCACACTGAATCTGCACCGTGAAGCACCTTATGTGCTCTGATTGAAAAACTTCTTAAGATATTTCTCTTGCCTTAAAAATTTTTCTAACTTGAGCAAATAACTGTGGAAGGGAGAACCAGCATGTACTACCTCTAGTCCTATCCAGGAGGATTAGAATTCAAATGGCTTTAAAATTTGGTAAAGTGGGTGATGTGTTTGACTTGTAAAATCAGCTGCATTGTTTGGGAAAGAGAAGATATAATTTAAAATACCTTTTAAAAATCTTTTCTTTCTATAACTGTAGAATATGAAATCAAGTTCTATGTAACTTCGTGTTTCACAATTCAGCATCTTCAAAAAGATAGCAAATGATTTTTTCCCTTTTAATATCTGGTATTACATCAAAAACTTGTTAATTATTCTTGTGTGAATTCACAATTGTTATATGTAGATTTAAAAATACAATAGAGAGCATGGTTTTAATTATAGCTATAAAATATTAAGGTTTATGCTTTTACTTTATTTTCTCATAGAATAACTTTTCTCTCTTTTTCCATTATAGGTAGCTGAAGGAAAATTAAATGATCACTTCCCATTGGTAGTGTGGCAGACTGGGTCTGGAACTCAAACCAATATGAATGTCAATGAAGTCATCAGCAACAGAGCCATTGAGATAATGGGGGGCACCCTGGGGAGCAAAAAGCCAGTACATCCGAATGACCATGTTAACAAAAGCCAGGTTGTTATGCTTGTATTATACTTCTTTGAACTTCAGAGGTTTTGGGTTTTTGAATTTTGAGTTCTCTTATATCCACTGTTTAAATTAAAAAAAAAAAAGTAGTTTTGGGTACAGCTTTGGCAACAATTTTCCATTTTTTTCAGTTTAAATGAACTTTAAGATGTTTGTCAGTGACAGTATGAGCTGTTGAGATTAAAAACTTTGAACTCATTCATGACAGAAAAATTCACACATAATGAATGGGCAGAGGTGGCCTTATGACAATGACTATTCCTGCAGCCTTAAAAGAACTTAAATATAGATCCAGTTTCTAAATGTTGGATCATGGTAGACATTTTTATTATACTTCCTTCTCAAACTTCAGCTGATCTGAACAAAATACTAAGCCACTGACTGGGTTGTTTCCCTTCCTAATCTTTTTTGCTTACTCAGTATCCAGTGAACTATGAATTTAACATTATCAAAGCAACACATAGGTGTTTTAAAGTCACCTACAATTCCTTTAAAATCATCCATCTGTTTTACCTGTCTCTCATAACTACTGTAGTAATTCTTTTTCTTTTTTTTTTGTCCCAGTGTTGTTGTGAACAATTTATATTCAGTTTAACTTTCTTAAGGTATAGTTATAAAAAGTTGATTTATCAATAAGACTCTGGCCTTGTGGAACAGTCCTAAGTTGCTTACTCTTAGTTTAGTTTCTAATTGTTTTTAAAATAAAGAGAAGAAAGCCATATGTGCACGTCTTACAGCAATAGTGGTGAAAAAAGCTTGTAAATAAATTTCTTGAACTTTCTTCACAGAGTTCAAATGACACTTTCCCAACAGCAATGCATATTGCTGCTGCCCAGGAGGTTAATGAGGTGTTGTTACCTGGACTGAAGAAGCTACAGAATGCACTTGAAGGGAAATCCAAAGAGTTTTCCCAAATCATAAAAATAGGGCGCACTCATACGCAAGATGCTGTTCCACTTACACTTGGACAGGTAAAAAAAAAAATAAAATTAGGCATTTCTTTGGACAGTTCTTGTAAATGTACTGGAGGATATTGAGGCCAACTTGAGAACGCCTGAATTAAGTTGATAGTTTAAGAGAAATTATAGGCTGAATCTCAGTGTGAGTATTTTCAGTCTATGCTGGAGTTTGCTGAATATGCTGTACTCTAATAACTGGGTCATAAATTTTCTTAGCTTTTTGCATGTGTGTTTTACTTCTAAGAGTATTAAGATATAAATGATTGTTAAATGATGTTTTGTTACCAAATAACACAACGCGATTTTTCAGTTACGCTGGCGTTGCAAGGAAGAGGTAATTGCAGTCTGTAATCTGCAAACTTATGTAAATGAGGTTTTGCCAACAAACAAAACTACTAGGTGTTTTGAATGAAAAGCTTAGATATATGATCCTCTGTATATGTGTGTATAAACATAAAAGATGGCAAATCTTATCATATTGTCAAGAATGGCTTATATTACAATAATTTGGTAATGAACTAAAGTGAATTGATATCCAGGTAAAGTTTGTGGTTTTTTCTCTAAGAATGCACAGGTGGGTTTTACTAAACTAAAGTCAAGTGAACAAAGCCCAAGATCCATTTCTTTATTTGTACTTGGAGAACATTAGTTCAGTCTTGGAGCTGTTTTAATGTGGATTCAGATCCTACTAAGTACACGCCTGAGATAAAAGGCATTATGCATAATTTTATTTTATGTATTCAGATTGGTTTTATGTATAATTGTTTGTTGTGTGGGAACAGTCATCTAATATTTCCATACTTTTACTGACAACATGCTAAGGTGTAGCATTTGGGTAAAATTCAGTGCTTGCATGTTTTTTAAAAAATAGGTCAAATCATGTAAAAAATCTAAATGATTCTAGGTGTTTATTCTTGGTTATTGTCTTTGTTCCTTTATCTTGTCCTCCTTTCTTTCAAAGGAATTTAGTGGTTATGTGCAACAAATTAAATATGGTGTGGCTAGGATTGAATCAACCATGCCAAGAGTATATCAGCTGGCAGCTGGCGGGACTGCAGTTGGCACAGGATTAAACACAAGAATTGGCTTTGCTGAGAAAGTTGCTGCTAAAGTGGCTGAACTGACAGGTGAGGAATGATATTTTGGAGTTACCAGTAAAGCGGTATGTGTAACACACAGTCAAATTCAAACTAAATCTTTCTGTTTCCTTACCTCTAATAAGCTCAAATTGTATTTTTATTTTAACATGACACTTTCTGTTAATATTATTTGTTATATGCCTTCTACTTCAGATTTTTCTTGCAGTGTATTTTTGTAATTATACTCAGTGGATTGAAAGTGACTGAAATTATGGTGTTTTTCTGAGCAAGGCTCATTGAATATGGATACAGTTTCAGACTTCTATTATTAGCCCAACTATAATGCTTCTGTCTTGATCTTTGCTCCTCTGGCTTTCTTAATTTATAGTGACTCAGCACAAAAGAAGGGGAAAAAAGCTCCCAAAGCCACTCTGGTTTTTTCATGTGAAAGAGTAAAGGTTAGCTTTCTAATTCTTTCAATGCTGTCTTGATAGATCTTAAAACTTAATTTACAATGATAACTGAGTTTTTTGATCTGTAAACCAGATCTTGTGTCACAATATAAGGTTTTAAAATGCCCCCAAAATAAACATGCACATCTGTCATTTACATTTGCTGTAAAATCTAAAATTGCTTATCAACAGTATTTTGTTTTTAATGGACCTATTATTCACTGTCTTGGAGAGGGTCAATACTTTCTTGTACCCTGAGAGGGAAGAAGTAACTTCTTGTAAACAACAGCTGCTAGGAGCAGTACGGGGCATGTTTTGGTGGTGTTATGAAGCTCTCCATCTTGGTGCTCTTTAGGTGTCCTAATGGCAGCTTGTACGAGTTTAAAACGAGTAGGGCAGACTCTTGAAGATCCATATGTTCTTGTAGAGGATGTTTATTGGCCAGGACAAGAGGAAAAGTTTGGTTGGATCTCTGCAACTGAGAAGGCAGCTGTGCAATTCAGAAGCTCATGCAGATTGGGTGGGATTTGGTGTTGTTTGTCAGGAGCTGCCAAACACAAGAAATTAGGGAGGTTATGCTGCTCTTCTTTGAATGGGTGATGAAAGCTCAGATCAGTAGTTCTATGGGGCAGAAGTCCAGCCCACAGTCAGTCCCTATGATATCTGTTCCCACTAATAGCATTCTGCTCGACTTTCCTTCCAGGGCAAGGTCCTGAAGAAATGTTTTTCATTACGGAACCTAGGCTTAAATCTTCAGGCATTTAATTAACATAAACAGAGCTGTTACTTCCATTGCTGCTGTGCTTTTGCTGTTGGCAGGCATCCTCCTAAGTCTGAATCAGCTTTCACATGTTCTGAGTGGTGTATTGTTTGCTTCCAGTGCTGGTACTCAGGTGCATCTTTTTCCTTTAAATAGGTAATTCCATTGTGATTACTTCTTATTTACCTTAACGCCTGCATTTACCTTAATGCTGCAAAACCATCTATTTTTATAACTGAGGGAACCCATCAAAGCAACTAACAATCTGAATTATCTAACTTGATTTACTGGAAGAAATACATAAGTTTGGGCTAAATTCTGAAAGATTTTTGACATTCACAAAATACTGTGATGAAAAGCAATATAACAGAATGAAAACTTGACATTTGTGCCTTTGTTGTTGGTAGATGCTAAAATGTCATATTCTTCTGTATTTTAATGACTTTTATTGTGTCTTTCGTATTGACTTTGTTTAAGAACTAAGTGAAGTAAGCTGTAGAGAAGAGAGGTGATGTTATAGTGTTATTAATTTTTATTTTTTATTAAGCTAATCATGTGTTTGATTAGCTGGTTTATGTCTGCAAGGAAGTGCCTCACTGGTTTAATACTTCCCCCTCCTCCATGTAGGTTTGCCTTTTGTCACTGCTCCAAATAAGTTTGAGGCGCTTGCAGCCCATGATGCTCTAGTTGAACTCAGTGGGGCCATGAACACGGTGGCCTGTAGTCTGATGAAAATAGCTAATGATATTCGTTTCCTGGGTTCTGGACCGCGCTCTGGACTTGGAGAACTCATCCTGCCTGAAAATGAACCAGGAAGCAGCATCATGCCAGGTACAGAGAAAGCAGAGAGAATTATTACCTGTTTCTTTTGTTTTGGACCACTGTCTCTTAACAAATGTTTACCAAACAGCCTCCTGATGATCCTGATGGGTCACTTCCTGCTCAGTATATCCTATGATTCTGTGATCACAAATGTCAGTAAGTCCATGATTCAATCCTTCTGTCAATTCTTATCTATTATACCAGAATTTGCATTTATAAAAATACCTGCTTGCACGGTTGTATGTTGGTAAGTAAGGTTATATACTCCTGACTATTAAGAACCATGGTAATGAACAGCTGCTTAGCTCATGCACAGTTGATCAAGCTCTTGAAGTGTTGGTAGATTGCTAAAGCAGCCAGAGCTGTTCTAAAAATCCTAGCTGAAATACTGGAATATTTGCAGTCAATCTAATATCATTTATGGAAATAGTTTTTCTTCTGTGGTGCACAGAAGTTAGTAAGACTTGTTACCTCTTAAAAATCATTTTCTATTCAATGTGATTTGGTAGATGAGGAAACCATTGGTTTCTGACTGGTGATGGTTGGTTGGTTGGTTTTTCTCCTTCCTTCTTTGGTAACCTTTTTCTCTCCCTTTCATAACCAGGAAAAGTGAACCCTACCCAGTGTGAAGCTGTAACGATGGTGGCAGCCCAAGTTATGGGAAACCATGTTGCTGTTACTGTAGGAGGAAGTAATGGACACTTTGAACTGAATGTCTTTAAGCCCATGATGGTAAGTTCATGAAATTTTAAACATCTAGGACTTTTCCAGTGATTGTTTGTTATAGTCAGATAATTCGTGGGCAGAAAAACCCTCAGTGAATAATTGGTCAATACAAGCACCAGAGAAGCTAATAAATTGTGAGAACAAATTTTATTATTTTGTATGGCAAGCCCTTGTTATTTTGACAGGGAGCTATGAATCTTTTTTACGTGAAACTATCTTATGCAAATAAGCTTCTGCCTTAATGATGTATGCGTATCATCAGCCTAAGGAAGTAAGCAGAGACACAAAACGAGGCAAGATTTTTGTACAAAGCCACAGCGAATTTGGTATTTTAGCTAAAAACAAGGATTTTTATTTTCTTTAGCAGCTATCTGTTACTCATTTCTGCTACTGCTGAATGCCAAAGGGTTACATGCTTTTTGCAAGTGAGGCATGTAAAATTGTAAATGATTAGCCTTAGACTTCAGTATTTAAAATAATGTCTGCCTTCTACAGTGTGAGCAGGATATACCAAGATACATGCTGCTGCTTTTGTATATTTAATTTTAAATAAAAGTCAAGCTAGTGGAGTGTTACAAATCACCTTGAACTGAAATTTGTATGGTTTGACAAGAAGTCGTAATTCTTATTTTTTCCTTTGGAGTATCTACTTTGGGTTTGTTTGGGGCTTTTTTCTTGGTTTTTTTAATGCCTTAAAACTGAGAAGGTAAACTAAACAGAGGAGAAATTGAGGACAAGAATATAAACAAAAGCACCAAATCAGAAGATTGTGGAGAACTGTATATAAGATGTTGAAAGAATGACATAGAGGTTAAGGTAGCGGTGATAGTTTTAAAAGAATTAAGGTGACTTTTAGAGAAGATACTAAATAGAAATAAAAGGAAAGTTTTTGAGGTTTTGTTGCCTTGTTAAAAATAAGAGGCACAAAAGAAGCAGCATGTAATTTTTCTGCACAGCCTGTACTGACTGATGCTGCATTTTTATTATGCTTGTTAGAAATGATTGAAAGAAAATTTATATTTTACAATAAAAGCATTTTTTGATCTCTTCATTACTGTCTGCTTAGGGTAATTTTTTCTCTGCCAATCTGAATATATTTATTCTAAGCATATAGCACCTGGTTTTGAAGAGGAAAAAAAAATTACATTGAACAGCCAAGAGGTGTACCTGTCAGAAGATAAATTTGATAGAAACAGTCACCTCTCCAAAAAAAAAAAAAAGAGGTGGCATGTTATGGATCATCAAAGAAGACAACTAATGCCAGACATTATTGTCCTTAATATTTTTAGATATGTTCTTGTAATTGGTACCTGAGGGGGAAAATTACAACAAATCAAATGCCTTCTTGTATTTTTTACTTGGTTATTTGTGAATTGGTATAACAAAATGATTACACATACTGTGCTTGTTTTTACTCAGGAATTCTGCTTCTCACAAATTCATTTAAATAGGAATGCAAAAGGAGGAGGTCGTACTATTTACTGTACTGCTGTTAAGGGGTTGGAAGGGACCTTAGAGATCATCTAGTCCCAACCCCTGCTGCCATGGGCAGGGACATCTCCGACTAGACCAGATCGCTCAAGGCATTATCCAGCCTGGCCTTGAACACTGCCAGGGTTGGGGCATTCACAACCTCCCTGGGCAACCTGTTCCAGTGTCTCACCACCTTCACAGTAAAGAATTTCTTCCTAACATCTAGCATAAATTTCCCCTCTTTCAGTTTGTAGCCATTACTCCTTGTCCTATCACTACAATTCCTGATGAAGAGTCCCTCTCTGGCTTTCCTGTAGACCACCTTCAGATACTGGAAGGAAAATAGCCTGTTAAATAATTTGATATTGAAAGGGGGACACTGATTATGAACAAATGTGCCAGAATGTGCAACTAGTAATATCTGAATGAAGTAATTGTGTTTCCTTCTTTGTCTTGTTAGATTAAAAATGTTTTAAACTCTGCAAGACTTCTTGGAGATGTGTGTGTTTCTTTCACTGACAACTGTGTAGTAGGAATTCAAGCCAATACGGACAGGATCAACAAACTGATGAATGAATCTTTGATGTTGGTAACAGCACTGAACCCACATATAGGTAGGTTTAATGCTCAGAAAGTTCTCAAAACATTATACTGAAATATTTTGTGGCAGCATTATTTTTCACATGGTATCCATATTGTCACGATGTTTAGGAGACCAAGTCATGGCTCAGGTCAAAAATTAATTTACTTCAACATCACCAATTGCTGTTACTGTTGCAGATGTTGTATCCTTCTTGCAGTGGCCATACCAGTGCATTAGAAAAATATCTCTCATTAGAATCAGAAGGGGATTGGGAGAATTTGCGAACCTGTTCTCCTGAACTGACCGCTAATAATGATAAGTGAAAGATTATGTTATGAGATTATTTTTTTTTAAAGGAGAAGGTCCCATAAATCTTTGATCTAAGTAAATTAAGACCAGGATAACAGAATTTACCTTCGCTTTAAATAGGGAGTTAGTGTAAACATTTGGTGTGCATTTACTGCAAATTGAGTTAAATAGTAATAGCAATGCCTTGCAAATAATTCTCCAAAGACCAAGTGTCCCACTTTTCTCTCACTTCTAATGAATCATTGAAATTGTGAATGGCTAACTTGTTGCTTTTGTTTTGTTACAGGATATGATAAAGCAGCTAAGATTGCCAAAACTGCGCACAAAGAAGGGACAACGTTAAAAGAAGCTGCTATAAAGCTGGGGTTCCTTACGTCAGACCAGTTTGATCAGTGGGTGAAGCCTAAAGATATGTTAGGTCCACAGTAACTCCTGTACAAAATAAAAAAAGTGTTCTTAATATAAAAAAATAAAACAAATATGATATCACAGAATCACAGAATTAATTAGGTTGGAAAAGACCTCTGAGATTATCAAGTCCAGCCTATGACCCACCACCACCCCGGCAACTAGACCATGGCAGCAAGTCCCACATCCAGTTGTTTCTTAAACACCTCCAAGGACAGTGACTCGACCATCTCGCTGGGCTGTCCATTCCCATGTCTAATCACGCTTTCAGTGAAGAAATTCTTCCTGATGTCCACCCTAAACCTCCCCTAGTGTAGCTTAAGACTATGTCCTGCTGTCCAGTCACTAGTTGCCTGGGAGAAGAGGCTCCAGTTAACTCCTTTAAGGGGGTTGAAGAGAGTGACAATGTCTCCTCTGAGCTTCCTTTTCTCCACTTAAAAAACCCCCAGCTCCCTCAGCTGTTCCTCATAGGACATGCACTCCAGATCCTTTATCAGTTCTGTTGCCCTTCTCTGGACCTGCTCCAGCACCTCAATGTCCTTCCTAAACTGAGGGGCCCAGAACTGGACGCAGAACTTGACGTGTGGCTTCCCTAGTGCTGAGCATAGGGGGACAGTCACTTTTGTGACTGTTTTCATGGCGTTTGTAACAGATCAGATCAAATGACCTTACTGGGATGATTCCACACTTCGAGCAGGCGGTGCAAGCCCAGCAGCTCCTTACACGGGGGGCGCCGAGGGAGAAGAGCGTCTCCGTGTGCGGAACAGCCGTGCTTCCGTGCGGCCCCGAGGGCCACGGGCACCCAGCGGAGGGGGCGGGAGCTCAGGGATGCGCCGCCGGGAGAGCGCTTCCTGCTTCCCGCGGCCCTTCTTCCGCGGGGTGGAGCCGGCCGGGAGGTTCTCGGGTCGCGGGGAACGGCTGTTCAGGCGCCGCCTGCCGGGGCCGGGGTCGGGAGCGACTCGAGACACCGCCGCATGAACGCTTCTTTGGCAAGGCGACAGCCGAAGGCGCCCCCGCCCAGCTCACCGACTGCATCGTGGACGGTGAGAGCCCACGGGGCACCTGCAGGGGCCGGAGCCTGCCTGGCGCTGGCGGCCCGCGCCGCATAGAGAGGGCCGTTGGCGGCACCTGTGCACGGGCGTGTCGGGGTGTGTGGGGACACGGCTGGCGTGGGCACTGCGTGTGTGCCCCTGGGAAATGGGTGTGTGTCGTAGAACCTCAGAACGGGGGCGGTTGGAAGGGACCTTGAAGATCATCCAGTTCCAACCCCCCTGCCCTAGGCAGGGACACCTTCAGTTGAAGGCTCGGAGCCTTGTCCCACCCGGCCTTGAACACTGTCCTTCAGTGTGCACAGATACACGGCTACGTTTTGCTGCAGCGCGTTTGTACATATATATATATATATAATATACATATACATACATGTATTTTAGCATGAACCTGTGCCTGTACACTGGCATGTACCTTTGTATGTATATACACCTATGCCTGTGTTTTTTTTTTCCCGTGCGTAGAAGCACATCCCATAAGCAGTTGCACACGATGTGCATGTAAGGCATGGCTCTCCTTACATCCTCATGGATATTTTCAGTATTGCCATTTGAGGACTTCCCTCCTGTGATTCCACTAGCTAACTCCTGCCATGCCAAGTTGTGTCAAGGCAGGGGCAGGAGCAAGAAAACCAGCCTCTGTGTCCAATACAGAAGGTGGGAGGGTGGAAGGGCAATTCCCTCTTGTGATGAATTCTTCTAATGAAGAGTGTTCTGTCTCTTTTGGTGAGTAGGATCGCTGTAGGGTTGCTGCCAAAGGTGTGTGCAGGTGGACAGATAAACAAGGTCAAGATAACCAAGTAAGAAATTATGAGGAAAGGCACAGCAGAACACTTTATAACTGTTGTAATCTTGGCCTGCCTGAAAAGAAGATTAAAGAAAAATTTTAAGAAGATTTGTCTTGTAATTTCATAGTCTTTTTTTGACTTTAAAGCTTTTGAAGAAAACTGTAGGATGTTTTTGCAGCTCCTTCTGTTGTAAGCTACTTTTAAAAGGTTAAAAAAGAACACAGAGGTCGTGTTTGTGTCAGTAGTTAACAAAATCCAGTGAAAGGTCAGTAACGGTGGGGGTATAAATGGATGTTAATTAAGCATTGTCACTGGAACCTGACAATAAAACCTTCTGTGGAAAATCACAGTTTTCCTCACAGAAGATTTATTTTGCTACCCAGTGAAGAGACTCTCTTAAGTAAAATACCTAATTAATATTTGTCAGTGCTACCTACACAAGCCTACACATTGGCTTCTTGTGTATGCCACTGGGTGTTACAGGGAGAGAAGTGGTCATAGTGTTTTTCTGGTACCTTATTTTACTGGCAGAGAATCTGTATTGCTTTTTAGCAGTATTAAGCCCAAACATAAGTCCAAGTATGTTTAGTTAGAACAATGAATAAAGTATCTGATTGAAAATCAGGATTAGCTTTCCCATTGTTGCCAGTAAACACTTTGGTGGACTCCAAAATACATCTGAGATACTGTTGTTAGTACTTAAATTTGTCATTTTGGCAGTATCAGCTGAAGACCAGGAAACTTTGTTTTCCTCACAACCACCAACTCCTGTATTAGTCCGTTAGATTTTTCATGCTGATTTTGCCAGTTCCAAGTTAATGCCTGTTTTCTAATGTTGTAGCAAATCAAAAGACAATTTAGATATGCCTGCAGGTTGTCTTCTACTTAAGAGCTTGGTCAATCCCATTGGATTTTTGGGATTCATCAAAGTGTAATTTAAACAGCTGTAAATTTTAGGATTTTTTCCAAAATCTGCTGAATGCAGTTTTGATCTTCTTCTTGTTGTTTGTAATTGCATTGTCTGAAAATTTGACTATGCAAGACAGCAGGTTAACTGAAAAGCGGAGTTTCAGGTTTATTTTAGGTATGTGATGACTTTGGCAACCAGTGATGAGTTACAGAGTGGTTTTTAAAACATGAAATCAAGAGCCTGTGTTGGTCAGCTGATGAAAGATGAAGGGCTGGCTGCAAACATACCTGCTAAGGGTGTGTCATCACAGGAAGTCTATAAACCACCCTGTTTCGATGCCTCTCAATTTCTGTGGATGAAATTAAAATTTAAGACATCTCTGTATACTAGTAAACATGGGTAATATGCTTCCTTTTACAAGTTTGAAGCTTATGAATTAACTTTTTGTGCCAAGTTATATGCAGTAATCTACCTGATTTGTGAAAGACTCGCTGTATTTTCAGTTCATTTTCACTATAGTGAAGTCTCTAGTATAGCTTCTGCTAAAGAACTACAGACATGATTGGATTTTTTTTCTTAAATTACATGTGAATTATTGTTGAAGAGAGTTGTTTGAGATATTAAAAAACGTGCACTGTTTCTTTACCACGTTAACTTTGGCAGTTTGGAGGCTCAAGTAATGTCAGTTCTGTGGTATTTTCTGTCTTAGACACATTTTGCTCTACCTTTTGAAAGAGTCAAATTATTTTGGGAAATCTCTTACCATGCTACTTCAGTGGTAATTAGCCATTAAATGGCAGTTAGGAAAATTTGTATGCGGTGACTAACAATTTATATTCATAGTTAACATTTGGTAAAAATGTGGACAACTCTTAGGCAGTAATCATGCCTGTGTTTTGATGTTTTTTCCTGTGTAGGCAAGTTTAGATATCTGAAATTCATTGCACTTAATGGCAAGATTTTTTATGCTTGCTGTCAGGGCACAGTCAGATGACTCAAAGTTATCACGAGACCAGTAGGAGGAAGGATGCATCAGGAAGTGTGGCATTAGTAGTGTTTTTACTTCTTTGAAAAAAACGCTCCAAACCTAGGGTTTTTCAGAGTAGTAAACAGAAAACATAGGAACAAAAGTTGTGACAACAGTGTTAAAATTCAGGGTCACTTTCTTTTGTGTAGATTGGGACCTTTCTAATATGTAGCAATGAAATATACCTGGGTGTGCCTTATTTGTAAATAGTATACAACAACTGTTCAAGTCCTAATACGCAGTCTAATTTTCTTCAGGATAGATTAGATCCATTCTCCCCTCTTCTGCCCGGTCTCATTTTTAAAAGCTGAGGTCCCATGTAATGTGTGTGTGAAATTTTTATGTAGTTAATCGATGTAGGAGGCTCTCTCTCAGTTTCCTGCTAGTACTTCTTAAAAGAATCATTACATAATAAACCAAATAACTGTTTTTCCCCTATGGAGGCTGACCTCAAAGATGCATTTAGCTGATGAAGATCTTGAGGAGGTGCTATGCTTTGAACATAGAAGAGTTCTAAAATCACAAATATCTCTCTTTCTTGCTATTAGTAAAATATTTGGCATAATAGAAAGCTTAATACAAATTTTTCAATGCCAGCTGTGCCCAGGCACTTCACTATCTTGTGTGAAGGGATCATATCAAACGTTCCACTCAGGATGCCTCTGGCAAATGCATGTTGCTGTCATAGAGCACAGTTTTTGAAGGGTCATTGAAACACCAGAATGAAAATCCACATAATTGTATGTGCTTAGCCACAGCATTAGCAAGTCAGAATTGTAAATTTGCACTGATGTCTCCTGCTATAATTGGAATGTCATTGTATTCTAATCCCTAGAGGGGCTCCTTGGAATGAGAAGTGAATAAGCTTTATCCTGTTGTTTCCAGAGAAATGCTGTGATAGTCAGTTCATGTTAAGAAGGCTTTTTATGAATTTGTGTATGCTGTTCGAATTACCTATACCCATTCTCGGTTATGTAATTGTCATCTTTAACCCTCTTATGGTGAAGGATTAAAATATTTCCCTAATGACAGCCCTGTGGTATGCATTGCACCAGGGCTGTTAGGGTTGGCTGCTGGGGGTCTCTCTATGAAACTACTGTTGGGATTTGGAGCAAAAGCACAGTAAGAATTCAGAGTAGCTACCAGGTCAAAGTGCTGTGTCCTGGGACCCTTTGTGGGAACTGATGGGAACAGCATCTCTCTCTGACAAAGCAGTTAGGCACCTTTGAAAAACTGTTTAAGTCTGGGCTTCTTAGATGTAACCTGTAATCCAGATATCATTCTGAAGGATTAATGTTCTCTGCCCACCAAAAATAAACCCCAAGCCTTGCTGAACACGCACCTTTCACTTTTGCATCACCCCCTGATCTGCTACCACGGTACGCTTATACATTTTTCCATTCCAGTTTAGTCCCTGGCCCTGTGTTGTTATTAGAAATTGTTGCATGGAGACGTGACTTGAGTGGGTTTGCAAGGGAGCATCTCAAAATGATGAGAACATGTTACAATAGCAGAGCTTCCTGTAACCTCAAGTGTGTTGCTTCTTGTGCTCCTTGTACAAGTTGTTTCACTTGATTCTGGTTTTGGATTCTCTGCAAAATCTAGACTTCACTTGTTTATAAAACCACTGAGCGAAGAAACAATTCAGTTAGAAACATATTGAAACTGAGGTTGTTCATTTTGTTGTCCAATACCTGAATAAAACCTTAATGAAAGTTGTTTTGTTTGTTTTCCCCGTCCTATATTAAAGGTGGATAGCAGAGCTGAGTCAATTGACAAGAAAATCGCTAGGCTTGATGCAGAACTGGTGAAGTATAAGGATCAAATGAAGAAGATGAGAGAGGGACCTGCAAAGGTAAGAATCTTCTGTGGGGTTTAAGCATGAGAGGATGTGACTCACACTTCATGTCATGTAGTGGAGTGATTTAGCCAGTTCATCGGGTTCTTAGAAATGCATCTTGCCCTGCAGATGAGATATAAGATCCTGCAAGATTATTTTTATTAGACATGCGTCTTTGAACAGTGTTTTCATTGGTTTTTATTTCTTCTAAAGTGTCATGTAATTCCTCAGTCAGAAGTAACTTGCTTGCCTTGTTCCTTGTATTAATTAAGTGTGACAGAGAGTCTGTTTTGTTCATCAGCCAAAACCAAAAGGTCTGCACTATGCCTAAAGGGAGCAGGACAACCCATTTTTAAAGGGGATGAACTTACAATACAAGATGTATCCAATAATAAACATATCTGATATAAACAGTATTGTTAAAGCACCTGTTGCAGTATTACTTGATGCTGACCATTAAAATGTGTTAATGAAAGATGGCTCGGATGGACTAAGCTTGATTTTCATGTTTATTGAAAACATAATTCAAAAGCCTGGAATTGAAAGTATTTTCTATTAGAAGCTTCGTGTACTCACCTGTTTGGTTAATCATTAATGCAGGACAACACTGAATGTGACTATTGCTAACCTCCTGGCACTAGTAACTGAGGAATCTTTTAGAAAACATAAATCTAATGCATTAGGTTTAAACAGTATAATCAAGTGTAAAGTCAGATATTTTTTATAATGTAACAATATTGTGTCTTTCAGAATACAGTAAAGCAGAAAGCACTGAGAGTGTTAAAGCAGAAGCGAATGTAAGTTGAAGCCTTTCTCAGCTTGTGATTAATAAAAGCCTTTTTTCTTTAAGGAGGGGTGGCACACTTTCATCTCTCTTTCCAGTACTCTTCTGAGCATTCTTTAAAGAAAAATGCCTTTAAAGAACAAGCCTTTCAGAAGCATCTTCTTACAGATTTTGCATCAGCATTTAAATGTCAGTCTATAAATTTATATTGGTACAAGGTGACTGAAATCTGCTCATTAGTGTAGCTGTGTTTGGCTCCTAAACATTCTGAGAGATTGCCTCATTTTATATTATTAATTGGTTACTGTAAATTGTGTACTTGAAGACCTTGCTCTGGTTTATTGGAAATTTACCTGTTCTCTGGGGACACCCTTGAGGACTTGAGCAGATGTAGCGAAGGTAATTGTGTTTATGCAAATAAACCAAAATGGACGGGCTGGGTGATCATGTGCTCTGGTCTTGTCTAGTATACTGGCTTGAAAAGTATCTTGAACAGATCCAAAGAAAAGATGTCAGAACAAAGCAAGTATTCGTGAATGTTTCATTGCAATATCTTACAGTCCATGAACTGCAAATCTTAGATGCTACCTGAGCCAAAGCCAAAGCTTGTGTCATCTTGTATTTCATGTCCTTCAGATAAATTGTACCTTTATAGATTTACTCAATTACTTGTTAAGTATTTGTGAACTCTTACCATCCAAAATATCATATGGCAAGGAATGCAATAGTTTAGTTAGATGTTGTGAGGAGGGCTTGATTTTGTGGTTTACGTTTTGATTTTTTTTTTTCTGTATTTTGACTGTGCTGCCTGTTAATCTTCCTTGCTAGTTGTTCCTCTATTTACAGTTGCCAGGCCCCTCATAATAGGCTATTGTCATATCCCTCAGTCATCTCTTTTCCCTCTTGTTGAACAGTAATGCATTTAGCTATTAGTTGTCCAGAAGATTTTGTATTTGGTTCATCCTTGTCTTGCAGACCTCCCACTTTGGATGTTTGAAGGACTCATTGTTCATTTTTATGCTTTTGTTCTTTTGCTTAACTTGACGTAGTCTACATTCTTGATTTAATACAAGTTTACCTCGGAGAAGGATGGTTTCTTGATTTTTAAAATCTCCCTTTTGTTTTTGGTTAGCCTTAATGGTTTCCTTTTGGTACCCTATCCTCCCCCCACTCCCTGCCCTGCAAAGCTCCAGTGCAGAGCCATTGTGGTTTGGATAACCTGGCAACTCTTCCATTCTGCTTAGAGCATTAGTGAGCATGGCATGCATGTCAAGCTTATGGTGATTAAACTCCTCCTATATGCTCACCTACTCCTAGGCAAATTTGGTGTTGCTATCAGTTAAAACAGAAGCTTAGTTCAGGAATAGCTTTGTCAGCTTCAAATAAACAGAAATGCACAATGGCTAGATTCTTATGAAGCTGTTTATTCTGCAGTTGTTTATAATAAATGAAAAACACCCCAAATCTGTTCCTATGTTTAGACTACTTCTGCTGATTTTTCAATTTTTAAAAAAAAATTGAAAATGTTTGTGGTAATAATTAGTGTGGTGTTTTAAAGCCATTATTTGTATTGTTTTTAACAGGTATGAACAACAGAGGGATAATCTGTCACAGCAGTCTTTTAATATGGAACAAGCTAATTACACTATTCAGGCACTGAAGGATACAAAGACAACGGTACCAGTTTATTAATCTCACACTTGTTTAATTTGTGTGTGCTACATCAGATAGAAGCATGTGGTCTGACTCTCTTTTAGGTGGATGCAATGAAACTGGGGGTGAAAGAAATGAAGAAAGCGTACAAGCAAGTCAAGATTGATCAAATTGAGGTGAGCTTCTATAGTTAAATGATTAAAGAACAGAAATAATGTACTGAAATAGTGGTGAGTGGACTATTAACTTGAAGGTTAATACTCCACTATTCCTGACTATTTTAGTTGGCTTTTTTTATGGGACCACCATCGTAATCCCTTCCTGATTTTTCTGGTACTGCGTAATCAGTTGTTGGCCTTATTGTTCTGATTATTGTTTCCTTGCTGAGCTAATCTTTGAACTTTCCCTTCTCTCCTTTCCTCTCCTCTGCACTTCAGCATAAATGTTAGTGGATACTTCCTGCTATGGCTTTTTTTGTCCTTTTTTTTTCCCCCCATGCAGATTAGTCCTTTACTCCCCCAGTTTAAGAAAGTGCCTGATTAAAAAGAACAAAACCTAAAAGCAAAAAAACACCAATCAAACAAAAAAATGTAATTTCAAGAAATCAGCAAGGCCTGGCCCTGACTTCAGACAATGTATAACCCCCCTGATAAGATCATTAAATATAATTTCAAAAATGCTGCACTTAAGCTCTTATCCAATGCCAGTGCTGAATTCCTTCAAGGTCTCTTTCCTACGCAGTTATGTGGCCTGAATTGTAAACCTTTAGGCAACTATTGTCTCCTTACTTGTACCCAAGTACAGTGCCCATAAGTGTGCTAAAGTATCTTCTAAATTTTGCTGTGGCACAACTTAGCTTAGTGCTTATTTTCCAGATGGTAGATTTAATTTGTCTAGATTTCATACCTTTTCTGCTTTTCAAGATAATGGTGGACTGGCTAATTTATTAGAGGTTTTTAGTTTTCCCTGAAGAATACTTCAAACAAAAGGATTTTGCAGAGATGTTTCAAGGTTCCTCTTTTTCTATCTCATACATTATAATTTTAATAGTAGTTAAAGCCACATTAGCACTGAATGCATGTGCCTTGACTTGTATTAATGCTGCTTCAAAAAAATGGTTTATGCATTAAAAGAATTGAGTGCTTTGTATGTTGGAATTACTAAACAGAATTTGATTAAATACGGACCAATTGAAATTGATTGTTGCTTCAGGACATACAAGATCAGTTGGAGGATATGATGGAAGAAGCCAATGAAGTCCAGGAGGCACTGAGTCGTAGCTATGGAACACCAGATATTGATGAAGATGATTTGGAAGCAGGTGAGGAAAGGGGAGGATGATTTTTTATATTCCTAAATGTAAAAATCATCATACTGTCATACAGTGAGGTTTAATTTGATAAGTCAAATGCTTTAAATGTATTTTTTAAAAACTGGTTTTTTTAAACATTAAATCTGCATTTCCTTTAAGAGCAGTAACAAGAGCATGAGACAAACATGAGGTACTCACCAATGGAATGCTGCAGGGCAGGGAAAGAGGTTCTCTCTAGTGTGTATGTGTGTGTGTATTTCTGACCGATGACTAATGCTAATTAAGTCTGAATGTAAGCATTCAGTATGAACTGTGTTTCTTTGTAAGAGCAGCTTTTCTTTTGCAAAAGGAATTCCTTGCATAATTTTTCAACCAGCATAATTCACTTTCAGAACTGGATGCGTTAGGTGATGAGCTTTTAGCTGATGAAGACAATTCCTACTTAGATGAAGCCGCATCTGCACCAGCAATCCCAGAGGTCACTCCTACAGACACAAAAAACAAAGTGAGTCTTTTGCTTTTTAAAAGTGAATTACATTTTTGTTTGTTTGTTTTGAATTAATCACATTTGTGTTGGTTACTTTATATTTGGGACCATTAATATTTTGAACAAAAAAGTGTGCTTAATGTTTTATGTATTTTGAATACTACATATGACAGAATACAGGTACAGGAATGCTCTTAATTATATTTAAAGAAAATAACTAAAATGGCATTTTGTAATTCCTATCAAATATTTTCAGACTGGAAGTATAATTTAAGTGTACCGTTACAACTCTAGTAATAGTTATTCTTAAAACCGTAAGAAAGTGTTCTCTATGTTTGGTTTTGGGGCTTTAATAGAGCTCCATATGGAGGAAGTACACTTTGATTCCAGCTGTCACACAGTGACAAATGCAGATATAGAAACTTTATAGAAATGGTAAGGAAACATTTGTGAAACGTTCTGTTTGGTAGAGAGTTGTTAACCCATTCTTCTTCTTTCTTACAGGATGGTGTATTGGTGGATGAATTTGGATTGCCAAAGATCCCTGCAACATAAATGTTTCAAAAGCACAATGGATATAATGAACTATACTTTACAAATTGTTTTTTTTTTTTTAAATCCTGGAGAGCTTGTCCTTCCAGTGTAACCTTAATATCACTACATCCTAGAATGCAATATGAATGGCTGGTGGTGTTCTTTCTTTGAAGAAAGTTGTTCTGCTACTGACTTTTCTGTTAATGGAAAACTCGTCACAATTCCCTTCGGTGGAAGCAGTCAGTCTTACAGGTTTTGATTTCCGTGTCTAATGGACAAAGTAAAACGTGAAGAGTAGTGGTGGCTGTTGATAGCTGAGGTTTATTTTGACTTTGTATTATGTTTCTCTTTCTTGAGACTAAGACTGTACGTTGCTGCTTACTCTCTGTAAAATAGCTCCCTTATTACTATGCTTATTTGATAAAAGAACTCAACGCAATTTTTAAACTACTGCAGTCTCGAGAGTTTTATGCGATTGTACTTGTAACCTTTCAGAAAACTGTACCAAATCGGGTCGTCGTTAACTTTATGTATTCTATGGAGACATAAAACCACGTAGATTAGCAGATCCCTCTGTGTGGTGTTTTTGGTACCTGATTTGGTCTTCCAGACGGGGCGGGGGCAGGTTATCAGCGCAGTGTGTGGCACAAGCACAGGATTTGCCAGAGGCGGGGTCTGGATCTGATCCCAGAAGCATCTAGGGTGGCAAAAAAACCCGTCCCGTTTACGGCCGGGTTGCCCCGGCCGTGCCCTTGCTGCTTGTGGGGGGGAGAAAGCAATAACAGCGCCCCGGGAAGGCGGCATTCCCGTTTTCCTGGTGCGGAAGTGACGTGCTACGGGCGCGCCCCGGGAGGTGCCGCAGACGCTTCCCTGTGCCGGGGTGAGATGGCGGCGCCCGGAGCGCCGGTGACCGTCACCGTCACTTACAGTAAGAGCCCCGGGACAGGGGAGCGGCCGGGGGGCTCGGCTGCGGCGGCGGGGGCTCCGTCCGGCTGTTTCGGTGTGCAGGGGCGGGGCGGGCGGGCCGCGGCTGCCCCGGGAAGCGGGGAGCGGCCGGGGCCGGCTCGGCCCCGCTCGGCCCGCTCTCCATCCCCACTGCTGCCATAAGGTTTCGCTCCTTGCTGGCCACCGATTCCAAGTGTCTCTCTCCGGCTGGATCGCAGGCGTAGACCTGCCGTGAGGGGGGATAGTGGGAGCAGGGGACAGGGCGGCCTTTGCCAGGGAGCGCAGAGCTCGGATCGGTGGGGGGCAGCGGGGATGATCGAGGAGCTGGAGCATCTCTCTTACGGGGAAAAGCTGAGGGAGCTGGGCCTGTTCGGCCCCGAGAAGAGACAACTGAGAGGGGACCTTGTCAATGTGTATGAATGTGTAAAGGCGGGATGCCAGCAGGATGGATCCGGGCTCTTCTCGGTGGTGCCAGGCAATAGGACAAGAGGCAGTGGGCAGAAACTGATGCACAGGAAGTTCCACCTGCATACGAGGAAGAATTTCTTTACTGTGAGTGTGACTGAGGACTGGAACAGATTGCCCAGAGAGGCTGTGCAGTGGTCTTTTCTGAAGATATTCAGAAGTCATCTGGACACAATCCTGTCCCATCTGCTCTAGGATGGCCCTGCTGGAGCAGGGAGGTTGGACCAGCTGACCCACTGTGGTCCCTTCCAGCCTGACCCATTCTGTGATCCTATTGTTCGGTAGTAATCTTCATTTAGATGCAATATATTGCTGAAGTCAGCACTGCATGTTAAAGGCAGGTGCTACCTGATAGGTTTTCTTCTTCTTTGTTGAAAAATACTTGGATGTTTGCAGCTAGTGGGCTGCAAGACTGCAACAGAGAGTGTGGTTTCTTCAGTATGACAGATGGGTGCTGACCTGGTGGAATGGGTCACTCAAAGGCCGGCTTACACAGTTGAGGTTTTTTCCCTCAAAAAAAGAAATATGAGGAGGGAGAAGGAGGTGGAAGGGAAGATGGTCTTATATCTGCAAAAAAATATAAAAAGTTAGTGTGAAGAGGTGAGAATAGCCCTGACTCCACAGTATGGAAATACCATGGTTAAATTTTGGTGAAGTGAGACAGTAGGAGGACTGAGGAGGATAGTAAGGTATTAAATCAACAAGGTATTCTGCTCATTTTTGTTAGCAAAACTTGTTAATTTTTTGACTAGATTTTTTTAAATTATTGAATAATAAATTCAGCCTGTGTTCCTTTTGCACCATGCTGGTGATGTTCTTTCCATCTTTAGAGTTTATTTCTGTTTGCTCATTCATGTTTTCAAATTGTTACATTATTTTGTTAAAATGTTTTCTTTATCACCTGGTAGTTTTATTTAAGAGTCTTTGGTGAGGAACTTTGTGGAATAATATGTTTGAATTGTCATTATTCATGTGCTCGTTGATGCCTTCAGAGAGCTCCATTTGGTCTGAGGGGTTTTCATTTGCAAAGATGTCAATAACTTCGAGATATTGACATATTTATAATTCCAACATCTTGCTCTTTGCCATCAGTCATCTTATGTGAGAATGTTTTCATCTTTCCTATTTTTTCTTACCTGGTAATTACTTTGTCATTAATAAATAGCAAATAGAAGCCATTGTTCACCTTGGGCTTCAGCTGGCTGATTTACACCTGCTGCTGTCAGATGCTGATTTAACACTTTGCACAAATGTTTTTAGTAAAGTTTTGCATGCATGAGTGAAAGTGGGGAAAGATGCAAATTAGGGTTGAGAAACAGAACAGCAGTAGACCCACATGCATCACTTCACAATCTGCAAGTATGGAGGGTTGACCCTGGCTGGACGCCGGGTGCCCACCAAAGCCACTCTGTCACTCCCCTCCTCAGCCGGGCAGGGGAGAGAAAATAGAAGGAAAGGCTGGTGGGCTGAGATAAAGGCAGGGGGATATCACTTACCAGGTACTGTCACGGACAAAACAGACCCGACTCGGGGAAACGTAGTTTATTAACATTCAAATCAGAGTACAATAATGAGAACTAAAAGAGAAAAACTCACCTTCCGCCAACCCTCCCTCCTTCTTGGGCTTCGCTTTCGTCCCAAATTCTTTAACTCCTACCCCCTGAGCAGTGCAGGGGAAGGGAGGCTGTGGTCAGTTCATCACACTCTGTCTCTGCTGCTGCTTCTTCCTCACACTCTTCCCTTGCTCCAGCGTATGGGTCCCTCCCATTGATTGCAGTCCTTCAGGAACAGGCTGCTCCAGTGTGGGTTCCCCACAGGGTCACAAGCCTTGCCAGCAAATCGGCTCCAGCGTGGGCTCCTCTCTTCAGAGAGCCACAGGTCCTGCCAGTAGCCAGCTCCAGTGCAGGCTTCCCAAAGCGGCCATAGCCTTCTTAGGGCATTCACCTGCTCTGGTGTGTGTCTCCTCCACAGGCTGCAGGTGGATCTCTGCTCCACTGAGGACCTTTGTTGTGAATTTTTTTTTTACAGTCTGCCCAAAAGTGGTACTTATAATTTCTAATTAAACTGGTTCTCTAGTTAGACAGGCTTCATCTGTTCTTTTCCTCAGTTAATGCTTGTTTTTGTTTTTTTTTTCTCAACTCCTCATAGGCAGAGCCCTTATGCAAAGCAGTTGTATATCAAAACAACTGTTTGAAATATACTGAGATTGTGCTTTGTGGGATTTTTTTTTCCACAACAAATTGGGAAGTTCTGTTTATGGAAAATGCTTCAGTGAGGGGGACATAATGTAATTTTAAGCTTAAGAATGTCTTAGAATTAACAAGTATTGTTAGAGCTTTAAAGTTTTTGAGGCCACAGTGTCACTTTTCATGTGACTGTGGGAGGCTGGAGTATTTTAATATCAATATTAATATTAATCTTCTTTATCAAAGATACATGCACTTAAAATTAGTGGCATGAGAATAGTTTTATTTCTGGTATTTGCTCAGGACTTTTCTCTTCCTGCAGAGTAAAAAATACCTGTCTTGATTTCCCATGCAGCCAGTGATGGCTGATTCCTGTGGGTGCTTTCAGATTGACAGATCTTAAATGCATGGGAACAGAGGGTTATAGAAAGGGTCTGTTGCAAAGCAGAGATTAATAGGCATACTCCTTTTTTCCTAAGAACTTCCTCCTTACTGCATGCAAGTAATCTTAGGGAGTCTGAATAGGATGCTCCATAAGTGGATTGTGACAGATAAGCTGGGGCTTCTCAAAGTGGTTAAGGCTACTTATCAGTAGTATTATGGGGAGAAGTAGTTTTTGGACTGTGAGAATTCTGTCTGATTGGTGTGGAGGCAACACAGGGTAGACACTGATGGCTTGTTTCTCACGTATGGGGAGTGGGGAGCAAAGGAACTGATAAATTGTCTCAGATACCAAGACTCATGCTATTAAAAGTTCCTACAAGTGGGAAATGGGATACATCAGGAAGGTGTGGGCTTTCATGCTTCAGCTTGTGGAATGTCTGGACACTATCTGTACTCTTAAAAAAGAGATAGGGAGTAATATTTAGCAGGAGCATTATGCCAGTAAAATACACCCAATCGAACTCTTCAGATTATTACAGTGTAAACCAAAACTTTCAACTCAGGTCAGTCACTCCAAGAGGAAAGACTGAAAATTATGATTTTACATGAGAATCAGTGGTTTGAGAACTTTTTGCATTAATGGAAATAAATATTAGAAATGGATTTTCTGTAATGTTTCCTAGGTATTTCTAGGTATTACTGTTACTCTGTTTTTCTGTTAGGCAACGAAAAACACAGTATTCAGGTTGCTTCTCAACAAGAAGACGGTGAACCTACACTACAAGACATGGCTGTACTTATTGAACAAGTCACTGGAGTTCCAGTTCCCTTTCAGAAACTGATATACAAAGGTAACTTATAAATCTGCAACATTTCTTATAGATGATAACATTTCATCTTAGTCGCTTTCAAGTGTCAATGTTTTGAATATCTTTAAAAAGACATTCTTATGCCACTAACCATACTTTAGCTGGTTTTTTTCTCTCTTGTTTTTCATTTAGGAAAGTCTCTGAAAGAACTGGAACAACCATTATCAGCACTTGGCGTTAAAAATGGTTGCAAAGTCATGTTGATTGGGAAAAGGGTAAGTGTTGCCTTTGGACCTTTTTTTTCCTTAAATTATTGTAATTTTTGTCAGTAAGTCAGATGCTGAACACAGAAACAGGTTACAGCATTAACCTAATTTTGTATACCTATCCACAAAATTGAATTCAATCTCATGTTACCCTGCAAATAACTGCAGTTTGTACATTTCTGAAATTACATTATTGACTGGCTTCTGCTTTACGTTATTGACAAGACTTTGCGTAATCTATTGTCAGTGCTCATGAACCTTCTGTGAACCATGACCTTATCTGCTCATCTTTTTTTTTCTGGTTTAATAAAAACCTCCCCCAACTGTAGCTACTGAGTCTGCTGGGTTATTTCTGGTGAAAGGACTTGTGGCTGGCTTTGCCAAGTAGAGGACAAGGTAATAATCTTGTGATGTAAATGCTACCTCTACTTTAAAAATGCTAAGTTAACAATAAGAAAAAAAAAAGTTTGCACTTTTCCTTTTTCCCTTCAATTTAATTTCATTTAGTGTGTTTATATACCTTACTCTTCTAATATTTGTAATTAAGCTTTGGAAGAAGCTTATTCATGAGAATTTACATATTCTCAAATATGAAAAGAATAGCCACAGTGTAGTATGTAAACCAACAGAAGCCTTTATGTCTGTGTCGCCACTGCTGCTGCTTTTTAGCTGCATTGTGTATCCACTTGTTCCATAGTTGTGAATGTTGTACTTTTGAATACACAGAATAGTCCAGAAGAAGAGGCTGAATTAAAGAAGTTAAAAGATTTGGAGAAGTCAGTGGAGCAAATAGCTAATAAGTTAGAGGAAGTTAATAAAGAGTTCACAAGTATCCAGAAGGTATGCCAGTTTTGTATCACTTTATATCTTTGCAAAACAATTTTGTAGGTATATGTATTAAAAAAACCCAAACCAAAACAGTTTAAAGGTTTTGAGTAGTCAGTAATAGGCTGTCCCTCCTAACTGTCCAAGGGTCCTGTATAATTCTTAGTGAACTTCAAATGCCATTTATGAGTTTGCAAAATAGAGACATGGCACTTTTTGGAAAAAGGTAAATTTTGTTTCATGTGGGATAAATTATATTCTTTATATCTGGAAAAACATTAAAGAATTCACTTAAAGTCCAAAGGAGAATATCTGTTACTTGTTTATCTTTTAAGTAAACCTAGCAGATCTTACATTTACCATGTCAAGGATTGATAGAATTCAGATTGAGACTGGAGTCCCTACCATGCTTGAAACTACACAAATAGTAAATGGTGTTTTCTGTTGTTGTGGATTGGCAGATCTTCGAAGATTAGTATTCTGTAGGGTATGGGATAATTTTGGTTTTCCTTCCTCAGGGATTTTTAGCAAAGGAGCTCCAAGCAGAAGCACTAAAACAGCTGGACAAGAGGATAAAAGGAACTGCAGAGCAGTTCATGAAAACCCTGGAACAGATTGATGCCATTGTAAGTAACTAACTAACCACAGAAGACGGTAAAATCCCAACAGAAATTTGCTGTTAAGAATATGTTTTTTTTATTAAATGGCAGATTTGTAATCTAGAATTTGTAATTGCAGAGAACAGGTTGTTCTAAGAATTGAAAAAAAACCTGTCTCTTCTTAAATACCAGTCACTGATTTTGTTTACATAAGTTCATGACAAATCTGTCAAATTGCATGTATCAGGAGTGAGGACATTGATAGTGTTACTGACTCATAATTATGCTCTGGTGGCCCGTCCTCCTTTCTTGAGGATTTTTTTGAGTTATAGTTCTTCTTTAGAACTTAAATTACGGTGCTGTTCTGATGAAACTTAACTTCTCCTTGTCCCTGCTATACTTGTCATCTGGTAAATCTATACCAAATTAACATTTAAAGGATTAAAAGAAAGAAGTATTCTGAAAAACCATCATTGTGCCTGTAGCAAATATTTGCCAGACTTCTGGGAAGTTTTGCCACATACAATAAGATGAGAACTTACTATTAAACTTTTGAATTTGTCTGGATCAATAAGCATTTGATAAGCTTTCCCTAGTATAATCCTTCAATCCCTTAGCATGGATCATAAACATAAACTTAAAGCTTCAGAGGACAATTTTTCTAAAGCTCAAGGAGCATCACCACATGAAAGGGAAGATTTTCTCAAACCCTTTGATTAATCTGTCATTGCCCCAGGTGAGCCAAGACTCTTGTGCCCAACCAATGTGTCTGCAGTGTCCTGTTATGGGGACCCTTCACTGAGCAGTGTGGACTGGAGGGCAGTTCAGCTAACCTGTTCAGGGTTACATGCAGACAGAAAGACCCCCTCCTGGGTCTCCACACCTTTAATTAGTCTGTCGGCACCCCAGGAAAGATTCAGGGACACACACCAACAGCATGAGAGACCCCCTCACGGGTCTCCACAGTTGAATATGTTACCTGCTGCTGTCCAGCCTCCCTGCAATGCCATCTCATGACTCCAGTCATGGATTCGTCCCACCAAGTTTCAGTAGTGAAAACTAAGTTGTAGCTTTCTACTCCAGACACCCTGCTCTTAGGAACCAAGAGGGAAACACCAATGAAATACCTCAAAGGCTTTAAGAAGTATTCCTCTAGGAAGGTGATACAGCTGACAGCCCAGCTGAAGTGCCTCACAACAACGCATGTGGCACGGCCAACAAACAGGAGGATTAGAAACCATTTGTCTGAACAATAAAAGAGCACCTTTTTTTTTGTTTTTGATTGTTACAAAAGTTTATGTCTCTAAACCTTGCAGAGGGGCTCACATTTTTGCTGAAATGAAACAGTACTATAAAGAAACTTCTATTCTTGATCTGGAGTTAGATTAGAAAATAAAAGGTGTACTAATGAGAAAATTCAAGAACTGTATGTATTTTCAACAGTGAGAGCACAATGTTTCTAAACATGTTTACATAAACATTATATAATGATAATTATCTGTACGGGTATTTTAACTGTTAAAAAAAATCATAAACCTGAGCACCATTCCCCAGCAACACTCCACTTTCACATAGCTCGAAAAGGACAAAAGACGTAACATTTGCCAGGAAGAAATACATGAATATATATTGGGTGGTAGGAGTACAGAAAATTATGCCATTTTAATTAAATTAAAAGCTGACAGCGTGTAACACCTCACATCTGTTGCCTTCCGTGAGTACATTGCAGAGATGATCAGATATACAGCTCTAACAGACTGGCAATGTCTGCATTACTGATGATACATTCTAATGATGGCAAATGATTGAGTTAATGTATTATGTAGCTTATTTCTGTATGCTACCTAAAGACAAGTGGTAAATTTTCTAGCTCTGTTTTTTTGCAGTCAGCATGCCTCATCCCTGACTTTTTTTATTACTTTTTCTTATCAATTCTTTCTTGTGTAATCATCCTCACTAAGCAGGCATGACATTCAGGATGCCTGTTCAGGGGATTCTTTGATAATTTCAGTTTTTGCTAATATGTTAATTTCACCATTAAGCTTCATCAACTTGTTTGTTTATTTTACTGCAGAATCTGCCAGAGAATTTCAGTGATTGCAAACTCAAAAAGAAGGGGTTAGTGAAGAGGGTTCAGGTGAGTTTTCTTGGTTTGTTTTTGGTGGCGGTTTATTTCCTGTTTTTTTTCCCATTAATGCTGGGCACTTGTACACAAGAGTTTGTGAAAATGAGCTGTTTAGATTTTCTCAGTGTTTGTTCTGACATTGATATTTTTTATGACCTCCCTTTGAGAGGTATTTAATACTTTATAAAACAGCATACAACAATACAGATTTTCATTGCTCGTGCTGGTTGTCAGTGCTTGCCATTTACATTAGTGGTTGGCCTTTTTGCTGTGTGATAATGTTAAATAATTCTTATAAAGTATAACTAGTAAGGAAAACAGGATTGATCATTCCTTCTTTTTGGCATCCTGGTGGATTGGAGTAATGACTGAGGTCTGGGCACAAGGATGCAGTCAGCTGTAACCCCTGCTGACCTACTCCTGACCTTGCCAGAGATGTTCTTTGGAAAATTTAGCTTCTATTGCAATGTACCAACTTTGTATGGAGAGTAGGTCTTTAAAATAAGATCTGTACAGAAGAGCAGCTGGGGGCGAGGGGTTAAGTTGCTTTGCTTTTTTATGATGCTTATAAATTCCTAGGCATTGTTTGCTTAGAGACCTTGAACTGAAGGTTTGTTAATAAATACTGGAATTCAGCCCCCTCCAGTCAAATTTACATAAATGAATGCTAATGCTACTTGTATTACTGGTTTTATTTGTTTTGCTTTATTCCCAGGTTAGACTCCTAAAAATTAATTGTGTTAAGTACCTGGCATTCATATATGGAGTTGAAAGATTCTGTCTTTTACTGTAACCTTACTAAGTACTTCACATTGGTGTTTCACAAGCTTTTTAAAACAGCCATCTATTTTAGAGGAGGGCCTACGAAGAAGCACTTTGTAGTAGAAATGGTTTTAGTTAAAGCTTTAGGGACAAAGCATTTGTACTCAGTTACTGAGATAAGTTCAGACAATGCAAATTGGAATGAAGGTGGTTGCTGGAGTAGCTGTGTTATATGGGGCTCTGAACGTGCTCTTGATTCCTTATGCCTAACCACAGCAGCATGGACTGATGGCTATAAACTTTGTGGCAAGCTATTAGACCTCCACTCCTGGATGAAGTTACAGCAGAAATAAGTGGGGCTTTGAATAAGAATTGCTGTTAAAGTATAAAACAGACTCTGTTGAGCAGAGATCAGAATTACTGATGTGCTTTTATAGGCACAGTGTTCTACAACTGTAGGTCATGAACCCTTTGAGGACTGCAGAAGAATCTTTAGGGGTTGCAGACCAGAGCAGTCAACAACAGTTTGTTTTTCCAGAGCAAGAACAAGAAAACAGTGGCAAGTTATGCTTGTTACTCCTAAGTATTCATGAAAGCAAGGGGGAGCTATTAACTGCCTTCTATTGCTGGCAGTCATATATCTTCTAGGATGCAGAGATAAGTATAAAACACTTGCAGCCAGCAGCAGCAGTTGTTATCACCTTGATTTTTTATCCCTCAAGTCCTTAATGATGTAAGTTGATGATGGCTCAAGGGATTGGATTGGTTGAAAACAGTGCGATGGTTGAGAAACATTCACCTAGCACAACAGTTTGCTGCTCTAGAGGGAAAGAGGTTTCTTAGTGTCATTTTAATGTAAATCATGTGAAATATCTGGTTTGACTGTTAGAGTCTGGTGCAGACATAGCAAAACCAAGTGCAAGACTTGAATAGCTAGTGGAAGAATCTTCTCAGAAACTGCAGTGTACTTGCTTACCTTAGGATTGGCCTAAAATCATTTATTGGCTTAAATGCTACTTACTGATAAAGATGAAGGTTCAATGGTGCCCTGTAGTCCAGAGAAATAGAAGAGCTCTTGGTTTAATGAAAGCTCATTTTAGATTTGACTGAGTAGGTTTGTCATTCCCACCCCTTGGCCTCTGAAGTATGTGTTTTGGAAAGGAGCTTAAAAGTCATGTTCCAAACTGAATGAAGCACTAACTTGTCTGAACCTTTATGTTTCTCATTATTGTTTATGAAAGTACTTCAGCGGCAGGACTGGTGATGATGGGCAGCCATGCTGTTGCCTTATCAAATGTCATGTTTCTTTTGGGTTCTGGATAAATGCAGTTGTGAATAAGCTATTATCAAAACAGCTGGAAGGTGGTTATTGAGTTGGCATCTTCAGATTCAGGATAGGAACTTTCTGTTCTTAAGAGGCACCTTCCACTGCTAAATTGCATAACCAGTGACATTTGTTTGTTTCTTATTCTTAGGTTTTTCTTGCCCAGTGTGATACCATTGAAGGAAATATTGGTCAAGAAATGGACAAGCTACAGTCAAAGAATTTGGCATTGGCAGAATGAGGCATCGCCTTACATAATTAGGAAACATAATTGCTCTATGAGCAAGAAGAAAAGTTTGCTCTTTGTTTTGGAGCACATATCCAGCTTCCGTTTTTTTTTTTTTCTTTTTTAAACCCAGTCTGTTAGACTGGTACCAGTCAATCATTTCTTGCTGGTTTGCCGCTTGGTTAGAAATATTATTTTGAAAAGAAAATCCTTCCTGAAGAATGGCAGAACTAATCTTTGTGATGAATTATGTATCTTACGGATGAATGTTTAGTTAACTAAGTTATGAAGTTTTTGATGATGGGCAATTTTGTCTGATGTATCTTTGAATTTATTTACAGCTCAAATCAAAGAAGGTGTATAATTGTACAAGTGCCATAAGTTGCAGTTGTAGGACTTCAGCTTGATTGAAAAAGGCAAACTGAGACAACATCTGGGAAAGCTGAACATTCTAGTAGACAGTTCAGAGCAATAAAAAACCCTACGCATTTGTATCTACTTAATGTTTGTATGCATTTATAAATATAAGAAAGCTTGACTATAAGGGAGTTGTACCTATTTTAGCCTTAAATTGTCATAATAAATGGAATGTACTGTAACATGTATGGTACTTAATTTTGAGTGGTGCTTTAAGTTGTTACTGAGCTCCTTGATACAGATGTATGTTTTTTACATAGATTTCTGAGGTACTGTGGTTTTTATAGATTATTTGTATTTTTATTATTTGTGTTCTGTCTTAAAATATGTTGGGAAATGAAATGAGATTACTCGTGCTGCTCAAATACCAAGGGTTCAGTTCAAGCAAGGTATAATTAAGGAGCTATTTTGAAAGGGTTTTTTATACTTTTTTCTGATTTTACTGAATTCACGATGCTATATTTAATGGAAAAATGCAGTGATTATTTCTAGTATGTTAAGGCAGTCAGTGAATTTTTATAACACATTGCAAAGTGACACAGCTTTATTTTAGCAATGCCATTTGTCTGAGGGTTATGACTGATTCTCACAGTCAGATATGTGTCGTGCTTAACCTTCTCTGTTAGGTGAAAAATAAGGTTTTTGCCAGAGATAGGAACTTTGAGTGGGTGCAGCCAGCTTTGCAGTTGTTGGTCAGAGGCTGTAGCCTATGGTCAGAGCCTGTGACCATACTGTAGGTGGTCGCCTGTAGCTAACACAACTGTAATAGGAGTTGCTTTTTCACTGATGCTTCTGGTTGGTAGGTCAGTCATACACATAGCTGCTGGTGAAGTAGTGACTGGTAAGGAGCCTCTTTCTGTGGGAAAAATAAAGCTCTTTCATCCCAAATGAGTCAGACTGAGAATGTTTAGAAATGGCCCTTAGGTAGTGAGCCCTTATCCATATGTTTTAATGTTAGCTGTCCTTTCAAGATAAAAATAGGAAATGTATGTAAAAAGATCTTAACTTCTAATAAGTTATAAAACTTAAACAATGCCTAAAGTGTTATTATTAAAGTATTATCTTTGATGTTTGTAATTGGAGGAGCATTTTCTTTTTAGTGAAAAATGCCATTGGACAAGTGAAGTGATAGTCCTGCATTAGAAAGGGTCACTATTCTAAAATGCTGGTTGACCATACCAAGATTTGTGTTGCCATGTTGTTAACCAGTTATTTCAAGCTTGTATTTTTAACTTATGAAATTCTCCTATCAGCATCTGTGGAGGATTTCATGGTCTAAACTCCTAGGAACCTTATCTATGTTAGGAAATGGTATCGTAGGACTGTGGAGGTTTTATCCTAGGCTACTAGTCTGGTCATGCTGCATTTTTCCCAGCACTTTAGGGTTAAGAGGAAGAAGCGTTGGTTGTAGCCATTTTTGTGAAGCCTTGCCTAGCCTGTTGCTGCTTCTGGACCAGATTCAGCTGACTCTTAAACCACCAGCAACACTTGCCTAATTCAGGGAATGCAGAATCATCCACTTTCCTGTGATGGAAAGGATCCTCACCCTCCCAACTATAGGTCCTCTAATGCATTGAGCTTTCACAGGTGCATGTATAATAAGCAAAATAATCCTCTTGTGCCCACAAAGAGAACTGGGAGCTGTGGTCATGGCTAGAACTATGTCCATTTCTGCTGTTCCTTTGTATTTCTCTCTCAGGCAAGAACACTTAAGGCTGCAGGCAGACATCATCTTCCCAGCACTTCTTCCCAGAAGCTGCTGCTTCTCGAGGTGTGCTTATGTGAGTACATCCTCAGCCTGTCTCAAAGCAAGGTGAATTAATTTTAGGATGTTCTGTAGTAGATCTCTTGATGATCTGGTACTTTTAGGCAAAAAGAGTGATGGTGAACCTCTCCCACCAGCACATCTGTATTCTGCAGAGAGTGGGTGTCCTGGGCTGAACTCACCTTACAGTGATAACTCCTGGTGTCTGATTTCTAGGACAAAAGAATGTGTATGAAGACCAACTTTTGCAGTATAAATTTTTTTGTCTTCCAAATACAAAAATGAGTTGTTTTGGAAAACAGATGGTTGTACTTAGAGTTATCTAAGACATTCTAGAGTGGATTGACTTTTATACTTAGTTTTCGAAGAGGAGTCCTACACTTTTTTGTCATAATAGCCTTAAATTTCGGTAAAAGCAAGCATCTATGCTTTTGAAAAGTGCAGCAGACTACAGTTGTGGGAGAAAGGGGAAGGGAGAGATTTTAAATATTCTTTAGAATTTGTAAATATAGATCTCAAGCAAGCTTAAGCTATATTCTCAATGATTCTGTAGTCCAGGTGTACTGTGATACCTGTTTTGCTACTGAATCATTTCCTCACCCCAGCCACCTGCCCTGATCATGTCAAAACAGAAGTTACTCCCTTTTGCCTTAGTTGCACTTATCCCATTGTCTTCCTCCAGTTGCTGTGTTGCTCTGGCTGTGTTTACACATCTTGGACTTGCCATCTGGGCAAAATGGTTTGTCTTTTAGGAAAATGGAAATTGAATTACACACTCCCTTGGCCCATTTTCTTCCCCAGATCCCACGGGCTGGTGTGAGATGAACCAAACCCAACATTCAGGGAGCTGTGGAGTCTTGAGCCGTGGGACGGGTTGCTCTCTGGAAACAGCATAAAATTAGTGGCATCCTCTGTGACCAAGTCCTCTAATGTCGCTGTAAACCTGGAGCAACACTTTTTGACTTCTAATGGACACTCATGGTTTGGAGTGGAACTTGGCACTAGATTTTTTTTGTTAACTTACTTTATTGTACTATCTACTATTATAAATGAAAAGGTGACAATAAAATAAGGAGAGTTCTCTGCTGTCCTTGGTCATGTTGTGGTCACTAAATTCTGTAGATGGGCTGTATTTTAGTGGGGAAGGTGCACATGCTCTCAGTGTTGGCACTGGGAGCAGCCACCGGGTGTGGGGGGCCTTCTGAAGGGCGCAGTGATCCAGGGCCTGGGACGGTCCTGGGATTGGCAGTGAGCCAAAGCTTAAAGAAAAGCCGTGGGGTTTTGTGGCAGCTTTTTCTTTTTTTTTTTTTTTTTTTCTTTTTCCTTTCACAACTACGTTGTGCACCGAGGGTCTGGCACAGGTTGCCCAGAGAGGAGGCTGTGGAGTCTCCCTCACTGGAGATCTCAAGAACCGTCTGGACACAATCCTGCGCAATGTGCTCTAGGATGACCCTGCCTGAACAGGGAGGTTGGACCAGATGACTCACCCTTCCCACCGGACCCATTCTGTGGTATCTGGATGTACAGGACGTACCGTTTATTATTTTTTACTTACTGGGGGTTGGGGCGGGAGGCGAGGGGGCATGTTTTAGGGAATTTATTCGGAGACGCGTCCCACAGCTCCATCGCTGGGCCTGTCGAGTGCTAACGGCGCTCCAAAGGCCTAACCGACGCACAGCCTGACGAGGGCGGAGAATCCAACCCTCCTCCTCCTCCTCCTCCTCCTCCCGCCGGCGGCCTCCTGGCGCGTCCACGGCGGGCGCCGGGCGAAGGAAGATGGCGGCGGCCGGGGCTGGCGCGGGGGCGGAAGCAGGTGCGGCAGGAGGAGCTGCGGCGCCTCATGCGGGAGAAGCAGCGCCAGAACGCGGGGAAGAAGCGGATCGACTCGCCCTTCGCCAAATATCCTCGGCGCCGGGCTCCCTAGCGCTCGGCTTGGGGGCTGTGGGAGGGAGGGAGGAAAGAAAGAAGGGATAGAGGGAGAGGGAGTCCGCGCCCGCACGCTGCTTCTTTCCTTAACGTGGCCGACACGTACAACAGCCTGGGGCACCTGAGCTGCTCCCTGTGCAACGCGCCCGTGAAGAGCGAGCTGCTGTGGCAGACCCACGTCCTGGGCAAGCAGCACCGGGAGGTGAGCGGGGTTTGCGGAGGGGCGGTGGTGCTGGTGTGCCGCTGGTCCCGGGGGATGCGGGTCTCGGCTCAGCGTTGTCTGGGGCTTTGCCATTCGGGAGTGCCGGGGCAGCACATGAGAAGGGATTGTTGGGGAAAGGTCCCCCCGCCGGATCGGGGGCTTGGGGGTTCGCTGCTCCCGAGGGTTCGCAGTAACGGGAGCAGCGCAGCACCCTCCGGGGTGCGGGAAGAGTGTGAAAACAAGCCTGGTTGGTTCGTCCGCTTTTTGTTTTCTTAAAAGCTGTGCAGGGATCGAAAGGCCAGCGCTTAAAAGGAGGGGGGTCCTGTGTCTTTCAGTTGGCCTGCCCGTAAGGTGAAGCGGTTCCCACCTAAGCCACAGCTTTTGGCTGTCACTTGTCTGAAGCTCGGACTGTGAAACCCCTCTGGGGGTTGCTCTGGTACCTGTGTGCTGTCAAGTGACAGCTTAGGAAAATATGTTAAGGTTAAGAAAATATGCCTTTTTTTTTTCTTTGTAATTTAGCAGTAAAGATGAAGAATTTATAAAATGATTCAAGGAGCTTGTAATTTGGATGCAGCCTTAAATCTGGGGGAGGGATTTTAATCCTTCTAAGTTCTGCTGCTGCTTCTTAGCAGAAGCTGGGAGATCGTGCTTAATTTTACAAGTACCGAGGAAAAGACCAAAAGAACTGAGGGGTTCCTAGTTCATTGCCTGCATTCAGACTAGATGACCATGGCAAGGCATACTGACATGTCTTTAACGCTAGTGCTGTGTCTTAATTTTAAAACACTTAATATCCCAGGACCTTAGAATGAGTCCAGCCCTCCTGCTTTCTCCTCCAGTGCCCTACTGCTGTCAGTATCACTGATCTTTCCTTTCTTACTCATACAGTTTCCTTTGTGCAGGTGCCTGTCCCCATGTCACATCATTCCAGAGGTTGACAGTCTTTGTTTCAGTGATCCTGTTCTAGAAAGATATTAGCTCACTTTTATAATCTGTTCTAAAAGCACTGTATTTTAAGATGCAATCCAGAAGTTACTGCTAGGAAAGTGTCCTGAATTTTTATTTCTTTACAGAGAGTTGCAGAATTAAAGGGTACAAAGCAGACTGCAACTGGTTCAGCTGCTGGCACATCGTCTCATCCTGTCAAGAGAAAAACTGTTGACACGGAAAATACAGAGCTAAAAAGAGTAAAAGGTGAGGAGAGGAAAATACTTATCAAGTACCTGCCAGAATCCAGCCATTTTACATCCTGAATGTTTTTGGTTTATTTTTTGTCCTTTGGAAGTGAGCGTGAATACACATGAATACACAAGACTGTTGAGTTAATGTCAGCCCATTGTGGCTAGAAAAGGAAGAAATCTGTCTTTCTCTGTTAGTTCACTGTCAGGAGAAAACAATGCCTTTGGCAGTTTTCTTCTGGGTTTTTGGTACATCACGGAACTGTGGGCTTGGCCCAAACAGAACCAGTAGCAGTGTAAGCTAAGCAGTAGAAGCACTTGCCCAGAAGTGGTGTTACTCCTTTTCAGTGGGATCAAGCCACTGTTTTACCTCAACCCATGCTTTAAAGTTCTTGCTAAAGGAAAGATAGTTAATTTTTTTTCTCTTGGTGTAGACATGTAAACCCTTGAAATACGCCAAAGTGTGCATTTGTGAACTTGCCTCTGTAGTAGGAGTCTGAGGGTTGTTTCTTGTAAAAGCATGAATTTTAAGGAGTGACTCTTGGCTGTTGTACAGGTACAGACGAAAAGCCACATACGTCTACAGCTGGGTAAGTAGATGATTTCTTTGTAACTACCAACAGCTGCATTCTCGCCCAGTTCTTCCTTGTCACTCTTTCCTAGCCAAGGGTAAAGATTCAGAGTGTCAGCAAATCCCTGATTCCGATCATTTTCTAATGGGGTTGTATATTCCTGAACATGGCAGCATCTTCCTCAGTGCAGATGAGAAAATCCTATCTACTCTTAGAGTCTCTGGGAAAACAGGAATTCTTTTACTGTCACTATCAGACTTTTAGATATTAACGTGGTGGTATTATACAGTTTGCTAGAATGAATGTAACTGGTTTATGGCATGCACTCTGATCTTTAATGCTAGAGTACTGCAGAAGAGGTGGTAGTCTGAAATTAAGACAAATTTTGAATGTATAATTAAATTATATTTACAAAAACAGCTAACAAATGTCATCAGTAGATCTTCGTTAAGATGGTTTTTGTCACTTAAAATTCATGTAAGTGCATATCCTGCAGTTGAACTCTAACAAATAAAGGACTGTATTTGACTTCAAGGGAGTGGGTTAAGCACCTTTACTGCCACTAAAAATGTCTGATATGTTCGGACATCTTTGCAGGATTGGTAGATGTCACATGAGACCTGAGGGTCTATTGTACACTTCACAGGCTGAATTATTATTATCTTGCATAGATATTATGTACCTTGTAGAAGTTTTGAGTTTGTGTGCAAAATTAACACTTGAGAGGTTTGTTGATTTCTGAACTCATCCGTGTGATTAGTTTAAAATATAACATGGAAAATTGTTTGGCCTGGAGGCCTGTAGCTATTCTAAGCAAATCTGGGTTTTCTTACTGCTGAACCTGTGTGGCTTTTCTGAGCTGCAGTTCTGGGCAGCAGTAGGTACCCAAAATAAGTAGTTGTGTTACATGTAGTTATCAAGGTTTATTGTGAAGTTTGAAATCGTTGTGTTGTGGGCTCTTTACTAGGCTGCCATCAGATTTTTTTGATGAAGCGGAGCAAGACAGTGCAAATGTACAGCTTTCCAAGGGTCCAGGTCCCAGTTTATTGTCAGGAAATTATGATGATGACGATGATGATGAAGAGGAGGAACAAGAACAGTCAAGCAAATCCTCCATTATGCATAAAACTGAAATCCCAACTCAAGAAGCAATAGCTAATTCTCTGCCTGCAGGTAATGCTGACTGAAATAGTAAGTGATTCAGTAAGGAAAAGCTGTATTTTAACTGATGATGAAGGGTTTTTAATTTATTTTTCTAATTGTTGCCATTAGCTGGTTAGGGTGGGTAATACTGGAATTAGAGGAAGGAGATTCTTTGCTAATTTGTTATTATGTGGTGGTTTGTCAGCATGATTATTGATTTTATGTTCTAATTGTTTGAGGCTGTCAAGTGAGATAATGCCTGGGTGTTCTTCCCTTGATTCAGTAAGGTGTTAATTGATATTCCTGTCTAGTCAGAATTTTAGAAACTGCTTGAATAGCTCTTCTTTTTGTCATAGACTTCTGTCCTTCCCTATAGACTTCTTTGACAGCAAAACTCCTGCTGCTCCTGTAGTTTCCCATTCAGGATCCATACAGAAAGCAGAGGTACAAGAGAAGATAGTGGAAAGGTAAGCAGCCAAATCAAATATTGATAGTTTTAGGAGTTGTAATTATTCTTACAGGAAGTACAGACCATGATCACTTAGAAATCTGTCATATTGTTAAGCTGCATTCAGAATAGTTTGTATATATGCCACCCTCTGGCATTATTTCAGACAGGTATTTTGCACCTTAGGGACAGAATAAGACGTGGAGGAATGCCATACAATATCTGTTAGACATGTCTGTTTGCAAATTTTAACACAGGGTGCTGTGGAAGCTTAATGTCAGCCACTGCTTATAACTGCTTGTTTTGTAGTAATGGTTCAGCTCACTTGAGCACTTGTAGACAGTGGTTTAGTCTTTCAGAAGTAGTGACTGTGCTGTTAAAATGTTAGGATGCTCAGCACAGTGGAAAGAATAGTTAAGAAGCATAAGCTGTAGTGCTTGTTTTCACAGTGAGATTTAAACCCTTTTGTGACTTTCCTTGTCAGTGAGGCAAGACCAAGCTGAAGAAGGAAGTTTTGATGATTATAGGTAAAATTTGGGTCTTAAAAAACGTGGTCCATTTCTAGGTACTTTTATAAAAGATTATGGATTTCATTCTTGACTTTTTAACTCTACAATAAATCAGGTTGCAAACTGTTAACCTGGGCTTATAGTAATCAAATATTTCAGGAAAGAAAACACTGCTGAAGCTTTGCCAGAAGGTTTCTTTGATGATCCTGAAGTGGATGCAAAAGTAAGTGATCTACTCTTTTTATGCTGCAAGATTTATTTCTACCAGTTGTAATCATTTTCTGAGTAGATGCTTCTCCAGATAATCAGTCATACCAGAATAAAAGAAAGTGACTGAACTACTTAGAATACAATAGACTATTTCATTTGGAAAGGACCTACAGCAACCATCTAGTCCAACTGCCTGACCACTTCAGGGCTGACCAAAAGTTACAGCATGTTATTGAGGGCATTGTCCAAATGCCTCTTGAGCACTGGCAGGCTTGGGGCATGGACACCCTCTCCAGGAAGCCTGTTCCACCCTCACACTTCCTTCAACTTGCACAGTGCCAAATGACCAAAACAAACACTGATATTTCAATTACCAACCTTTTTGTTTTGTTTTGTAAAATTTGCCACAGATTTGATGACTTTCTTGCTTTCTTTATTGAAATAATAGTGCTATAGGGCTCAAGTCTTTTTTATTTTCCATGAGTATATTTCCCTGTTCACACTGTGGAAGGCTACTGTTGTATTTAAATTGCATTGTGAGGTCCAGCCATGACATCTAATTTGGAGACCTTCCAAATAATGCTTCTTTATGTTTAGTCCCATTGTCTCAGCTAACAAGCTTAGGTGTCTTATTTACTCTGACAAGATTCTTTTGGCACCACTCATGGCCACATGTTGCCATATGTGAATAGTTTTTGAATAGTGATGTTCTGAATACTGAAATACGTAGCTGAAAAAGCGACTTCTTTTTTTGCTTGCTTTGGTTTGATTTTCTTGGTTTTGGTTGGTTGGTTTTGGGTTTTTGTTGGTTTTTTTTTGGGGGGGAGGGTGTTTTTCATTTTCTGTTTGTTTTCTTCGCTTCTGACTAACTTAAGTGTTAAATTTTTCAAATACTTAGTTTCATCATGAGTTGGGAAGCTTGTACAAAGCTGGGAATACCTAGCAGGCAGAGGAGAATCTGCTTATATCTGTGAGGACACTGGTTAGTGATCTTTGTTCTGGTTATTGCCTCAACTGATAAAATTTACAAGCAGTTACTTGTTCCAACAAGCTCTTCCTGGAACTGGTGCAGATGCTCTTCCTTTTAATGAACTCTTTCTGAGTGTAGCTAATACTCAGACAAAGGACATCACTTAAATTGAGATGGCTGCAGTGGTCCTGTTTTGGAATCATAACATAAAATAATTATTTTAAAAATTATCTGACCATTTGGAAGGGAGATTGTGGGCATCAAAAATGTTTGTTATTTACATTGGGTATTTGTAAAGTGTATAAATTCTAGATTAGATAAATATTTCAAGAAAAAATAACTTTAGTGTTTAAATTTATTGTAAGAAATACAAATAATTATGAATTACAAAAGACAACCACAATGCATAATAACACAGTACATACACATATGATAGAAATAATCACAGAACAGAAAAATGAAATGATGACTATTACTTCCCAGTATGAGTTTGCTTGGAAGCTTCTAATTTATTCTATAAACTTAATTCATACTACTCGATTTTGTATAATTACTCAGGAACAAAATGTACCAAACTGTTTTCTTTACCGAGGTGATGACTGATGTGTCACCAAAAGAGCAGAACAAATAAAGGAAAAATAAAACTAATGCAAAAAGATGGTGTCATGAATTACTGTGTTCAAACTGCTTAGTTCTCCAAGCTATATAATTTCTACCCAGTCCTGAGTCAGGCATAATCTGTCATCTAACGTGTTATATGCCACATCTTCCAGTCTTGAGTTGTGAAAGTTCTGATTACACAGGTAGGTTATCTTGTTTATTTATTGGCATTAAAAGCACAATCTGGTTTTGATTACCTTAGTTGTAGATCTTAAACACGTTCTTACAGCTACTGCTTTTTCAGACTTCATGTCTTAGTAACTAATGCCATCTACCACAGAATAAAAAGCTTTACGTGCCACTAAAATTGGTTTGTAGCTGTACATTTTCTTCTGTTAGCCAACAGAATTAGACTAGATTTGAAATACAGTCAGACTATCTAACAACAACAGCGACCGAAAAAGCTGATGTTCTATGTTATGCCAAAGACAAATAATTTACTGCTTTTTGGCTTGTGAAATGGCTACTGTATGCAATTGAACAGGCAGTTTACAGAAGAATTTAGAAGTTATCACCTGACACAGAGAAATTCCAGTCCATCAAATTAACAGACTTAGTCACTTTTGTTACTCCAGATGTTCCACACCAGCCATGCTTGATTATTCTTTAATGCTACAGTCACTGATGTTGTTTTAATCCAGGAGTCAGATTTTTCCTCCAAAACCATTGTGCAGGTGCACTCTCTTACTCATATGCATTACTTAAACTGAAGTACATCGACCAGACTTTTCTGATAGCATTTTTCCTATTTCTCCTGATATTTTACAGTGCCCCAAGGAGTCACTAGACATAAATTGTTAACTTACAAATTTTCATGTTCCTTAGGTGAGAAAAGTTGATGCTCCAAAGGATCAGATGGACAAAGAATGGGATGAATTTCAAAAGGCAATGCGACAGGTCAACACAGTAAGTAATGGAATCTATTTTTATTGATTCTAAATACTATACACAATAAAGAAAACAACAGTTTCATGCAGCTCTGCAGAATGACTGACATCTGCATTTGTCAGCTGTTTGTTTCAATGCAATGTGTGGTTAAATGCACTGTATAAATGAGCAAAGGGTTCCTTCTATTTTCCACTTAAAGGAAATTAAGTTGAAAAACCTTTGATCAGGATCCAGTCATCAGTGTGTATCTAGTTACATTTGTTAAATTGTATTTTATTTAAATACTATTTAAATACTATATACCTCAGATCAGTGTCCTGTATCCAAACAGGACATGATTGTGGACTCTTCTTTAGATCTAGAGATATATGTATATTTTAACCTTTAAAAACACAGAACAAAACACGCCCATTTGTCTGCCTTTTTCAAAATGTATCTATAAAGTGTAGGTAACCTGGGTTTCATGGTTAATTTAAATGTACTGGAAAGGAACCCCAAAATTTGGGAAAATGACAAAGGAGTTTGTGTGTGAGACACATGAATTGGCCACAGTTTTTCTGTACTTCCACTTTTTACTATTTAGCATTGCATGGAAAGTCTTCCTGCAGCAGGTTTTCATCTGCCCTTTTGTACAATATAAAACTGTACTAAAGAATACCTGGTGTCCTCAGTCTTCCCCTAGAATATTTGCTTTTTTTAAAGTTATTTTAATTGTAAATAATTACTCATCTGTCAACTGCTAAGAAAAGTGATGCAGAAAAATTTGTCATTGCTCATTTTAAAGCCGTCAGCACTATAAACAGAGCGAATGTTCATACAAAAGCAGTGGTGGATACATTTTGCTAGCATAAGCCATTCAGATATTCTTCAGCTTAGGAGGAATCTTCTCAGTTATGCGTGGACCATTGATTGCATAGCATCTCCCAGACATTCAGATTTGAGAAAGTATATGCTGAAAAAAATAACAGGTTAGAAACACTTCGGGATCTAGCGGGAATATTTAAGTGATATGTTCAATAAGCGTGTGTAATTAAGTCCCAAGCACTGGGATATAGCTCCTGTTTCAGCCTCAGACTTTGGATGTGTGTAGTTTGTTTATGCTCAGTTTCAAATTGCAGTGTATTGAAAAAAATCAAAAGATTAACCCCAAAGCAGCCAATCTACTTTTGCTTTTATGAAAAAACATTTCCATTTCATATCAAACCATACCATTTTTTTTCTGTATTTGCCCTTGTGAAAGTGGGAATATACATATAGGAGATTGACACTAACTCGAGATAGGAGGGAGGAGGGAAAGACAGACATCATAAAGGAACGAAAGTGGAATTCAGGATGAAGGTGAATTTTCTTGGTGCTTTTCTGGTTTAGATTTCAGAAGCAATAGTGGCAGAAGATGATGAGGAGGGACGACTAGATCGCCAGATTGGAGAAATTGATGAGCAGATGTAAGTAGATCAATTTTTCCTCAAACTCTCTGTTCTCCAGCAGTAACGGACTGCTACTTGACTAGAGTGATAAAAACATTTTTAATCTGTGATACTACCTTTCAATAATCACCTGAATATTTGAAGGACAGACTCCCTCAAATTGCAGAATTATACCTAATAAAGACATGAGTTCTGGGGCAAAGTTATGTAACTTTCTCCAAAGAAAAAACACATGTGAATCACTGAAAGTACAGAAGGCAAATTCTTGGAACAAACTGTCCCCCCTTCCCTTGTCAAATGTCTTAATTTGTATTTCTCTGGAATTTCTGTGCACATTTTTAAAAAGCATTTGCTGTACTGAAATGTTCTATTCTGTGACCAACTCTGCTTGTTTCTAGTAAAAGTTTACTTAAAGTTTATGTTGAACAATGTACTACATTTAATGAAGTGGTTTGTTTTGTTTTGCTGAAATGGCAGATGTGGCGGTTGGATAAGCATTAGTTTAAACTCAGTAACCTGAAATACAGCTTTGTAGAACAGTTTGTTACCATTATCATGTAGCTTAACACATTGATTAATAGTGATAATGGCAGTAGTAGCGACTGAAAAGATGAATTCTGATTTTGATGAACCTTGCAACAAAAAGAAGACACAAAAAATTAAAGCAACACTTAAGACATCTGGGCAGATTTGCACGCTACACATCAGCGTATAATAACAATAGCATGGGGTTCAAACTGAGCTTTGGTATTACAGGAATGTCTTTAAACAGTGTTCATCTAATTCTGCAGAGGGCTGGGGAGAGCTAAACCTGCCTCTCTGAGGATTCACTTTTCTCAGTAGCTAAGGATGCTCTGATACACAGAACCAAATTCAGAAATTTGTAGAGAATTTCAAGTTTGTTACTGAAATTAATTTTCTCCAAAATAAAAGTTACAAATAGATTTTTAGAGTTTTTGTAGCTTTGTCTTTTGACTGTATTTAAATGCAGGCTATTTCAAATTAAACTGAAAATCAAATTAATTCCAGAGACATTAATGTTTTCCTTAGCCTTCAAAGTTTCAGCTATGACTCCCTGTAATTGTATTTGAGATATACAAGGGGAAACAGGATCTGGATTGTAATCTTTCCCTGGTGTCTTTTCTTAGCAAAGATGTATTTAAATCAGGCAGGTACTAGTTGGCATTTTCAACAAAATACAGTGTTTAAAATGGCTAGAATAATTGTTACAGAACATATTTCAAGGACAGAACTTTTTAAGTAAATGGAAAACTGAAACTTTTGGATTATGTTTACTTAAAATGTTCTGCTATAGCACATAGGAAGCAGATAAAGAATCTGAACACTTGTGCTGCTTTTTTATTTTCAGAGATGCCACTTCTAAGTTATCAAAATTGATAACCAATTGATGTCTCACCTTTCTATCACATATGAAAACCACAGGTTGAGGAAAGAATGCTGTATCTTCTTGTGTGGAAGTAAATATTGGTTCTGTGCTCTTTAAAAAATGATTTGTGGTGGTACTGCAGTTGTTAAAATATTTGGATTTGATCTCATTGCTAGAGATTGCCCACACCGCTCCTCTCCTCTGGTCTCTTTCCACCTCATTAACACAGAGAAGGTGCAGTAGCATCTTGAAAGCTTATTTTTTTAAATGGATTGGAAGCTGTAACGCTTCTTTATCCAAAGCTGGAGAAGCAAAATCCAGCACTGTAGATGATCAAATTAATGTGAAAAGGCCATAAGTGTTAATAGGTGGTTTACTTTTCAACAGTGAATGTTATCGCCGTGTCGAGCTTTTGCGTAACCGCCAAGACGAGATGAAGGAGAAGCTAAAGGAAGCCATGAGATTAAGAGCAACACAAGAGAAAGAGGATGAGGATATTGGTAGTGAAGATGAAGAAGAGCTGCAGGATTTGCTGTCTCAAGACTGGCGGGTGAAAGGGGCATTGTTGTAGCATTTCTGCAACATGGCTGATACTCTTTTTATCTGTAATGTTACTTCCATTATTAGAAGTGAGACACTTTTGTTAATTATTTATTTAAAGAGGATTGTGAGATGGTAAAGAGCCAAGTGTTTTAAGAAAAAAAATCTTTGTAGATCTAAGTGGTGTATTACTTGTTGTAAAAACTGTACATTGCAAATGTTTTACAATATTGAATGCACCTTTCCTATTAAAATTATTGGTTTCTTACCAGAAGTATTTTAGTGGAATTAATAAGTCTATAAAGAATCTCTGAGGTTTTGGAAGCATTAACTATATTTGGTAATTTTGAGACTTGGCTTATTGTGTATAGAAGTAAAGGATTTGAATAGTCTATGGAGTTTTTCCAGACTGTGGGGTTAGGGAAAGGAAAATATTATATATTTATGTTTTCTTAAAATTTTAAGTGCTCTTCTGTCCATTGCCCCAGCTTCCAATAAAATATGTACATTTTTTTTCAGGATCTGTTACAGTTTCTCTGTGTATATAAGGACTAGCTCAGAAATGCTGAGTTACAGCTTCTTCACAGTGTATACTCTGTGATGTGCCATAGGCAGTGCTGAATATTTTTCTTTATAGTATCCTGTTTTGCTTAGTGCAGCCATCATGTAGCATACCTCACATTTCTTGAACCAGGGGGATAAGAATACAGTAGTTACATATCTGCATAACTAAATGAAAGGGTGACAAAATGCCAGAGAGGAAGGTACTGCACTGGACACTGAGAAGGTAAAATAATTTCTCTAGCTGTAAATACTGGAAATTTTCTTTAAATATTATCTTAGGCACTGAGAGCATCTAAAATTAATTTCTGTTCTGATAAACACAGATTAAGTAAAATGAAGAACCAACAAATTTGACGAGACTGGGACATGAAAAGCAGACCTACCTTAAGCATGGGTAAGTGTCTCTTTTTTATTTTTTTAATGAAGCAAATCTTAAAACATTTCAAATTTGCTGAGCACTTGGAAAAAATAGGAGATGTGTGGCTTGATTTATATCAAAAAGTAAAGTTGCGAAGGAGCAGTTTAACGTTTTCCTTTAAGATTCTACTTTCAAAGCTAGATTTTAAAGGGAGAAAACAAGCTTTACTCTTATGAGGGCATTCTCATTACTTGTCTCAGAGATGTTTATGGACCAAGCAATAAAGATTAAAACTAAAGTTAGATATTTGATTTGCCTGTTTTGGAAGAACGATTTGATACGGTGGGAGCCCTTTCCATATAGTGATAGAGATGCTTTTTTATCACTCCTGATTTCCATGATGCTTGGGTTCAGCTCTTTATATTTATAAAGCTGTCAAAATTCAAGCAATGGTCCTTAGCAGTTTATTGCATCCATTTATTCCTGCTCACATGTGCTGGATTACAGCCATTGGGTCTTGGTTGATTTAATAACCCTAAATGTAAGTAGCTGCTGCTGCTAAAATGTTTGATGAAACACTGCAGTCTTACATGAATTAGTACTGTCATTAAAATAGCAATATTCAGAGAGTACTGAAATAGAGAATAAGCATTCAGAGGATATCAAAATAAATAAGAATGTTTGGACAAGCTGGAGAAGACTTAGTTGGACCAAAACTGAAATAAAATTTCCTTTTATAGCGTGAAACACTTGAATATTGATGTCTAAGGTGCCTGGCACGCTGCAGTGAAAGATCTCTAGATCCATTTATCACTGTAAAGAGAACTTTGAGCTGAGAGAGTGCTACAGTCTGAAGAGATGGACAGTCTTTTTCAAAACAAAATGAAAGACAGACCCCCACTTTCCCTCTGACAAGAGCTAAGCTCAGTTTCTAACTGTTCTACTTACATTTGCTTTTCACTGACCCCACTCACAAAAGCATCCTAGCTTGTTAACACTGAGCTTTAGAACCACTCTGCCTTTGGCTTAACATCAGAGAAACAGGATGTGATTAATGTCAGGTTACACTGAGCATCATGAACATACATGTTTTGACAGTATGAAAATGTTAATCTCTGAGTTTATAACTGACATCTCTTTTTTTGTACATTTTTCTGTAGTTTTACTTTCATCTTGTACATGAACCTGCAAATCATGGTTTCAGCTGCAGATGAACAGGAAATGAACTGAGCATTAAAACAGTTCAGCTGTTTTAGTTCAGTTGCCCTCATCTTTAGGGGTATCTTGTGGTAACAAGCTAAAGGCAGGGAGTTTAGTTACACAGCATGGAGCTTGTACATTGAAATCCAAACCAGTGCAGCCCATTGTTATTATTAGGAAGAGATGGCAGGAATAAACACCAGATCACTCATCGTTCTATTCATTATCCTTGCACTACTTGTTGAAAGACTAAAGGCGATGGACTGGCCAGTGTGTGTATGCATTGCTGGGGAAGTGACAGCATTGGTCCCTCTTGGTTGCTTCTTGTTTAGGGGTTGATGCTCTTGGAGGAATCTCAGAGATCTACACATAATGTTGTATCCAAGTTTTACCCATCTTACTGCTGTGTACTGTACATTTCTTCAGCATGTGGAACAAAGCTTTTAGAGAGCTTTGTGAAGGTAGTGGGAGTAGTGACTTTGCCCTTTGTGACCACTGATGTACGTGTGCTGTTATGTTAAGAAGGCAAGAAATCATCCAGCTTTTTAGCAACAGAAGTAGCATGGCTATAAGGGAGAAGAGGGATATATCCTAACCTTACTCAGTAGTCAAGCTAATTTATCAAGTTAAATAATCTCCTGTGTCTTAGAAAAACATAGGCATAATTAGTTTATAATCTAAATATATCTTCAGCTTTAGAAAACAATGTTATGTACTTCTGATGAGCTGTCAAGCTAGACTGATTATTAATCAGAGAAAATAATTGTTTTAAAAACGTGTACTTCCTTAATTTCTCTCATTTCTTAACTTTCTTGAATTCTGTTTTTAAACAATAAAGATTAAAGTAGTCCTAATAACTAGCTTTGTCCATAGCCACTATTAAAAATGAAATTTTAATTGGAATTGAGAAGACTTATTTTAATTCTCTGATCTCCAGGACTTCCAGAAAACTGAAGAATCAGAATTAAGGGGGAAGGCGCTTAACATTTGTAATCCTCGTTGATTGATAATAATAATGGAGAGTGTTGTCCAAACTTAAGAACTGTGGAATTTCAGGCCACCAAAAAGTAGCTGAGGTTCCCCTGCTCAGTGGTTGTGAAACTGGTTAAGTGCCTTGCAGGGCCAGGATGGATGTATGTGCCTGTAGGTGCATGAATGTTCGAAATGGAGTTCCAAGTAGCAGCTCTGCAGGCTCAGCTACCACAGCTACAGCTGCCAGCTGCTCATGATCAGCTCTTCTCTGGCAGGTGAGTGCAGTCAGTCACAAATGGTAATCGGTGTGCTACCTTCTCTCTTGCCCTGGAAGAAACAAGCTGCTGCTGCTGCTGTCATGACTTAAAAGCAGATGTGGAAAAAGGTCTGTATTTGGAAAATAGATTGTGGAAAAAGGCCAGAAGCAACCGTGCAAAAACAACCAAACCCAGATAACAACAAACCAAACAACGTTCTCATTTGCTAACATGATTGTTATTCCTCTACCACAGAATTTAATTTAAAAATTTGCTTCAGAATTGCAAATACTGATTAAAAAGAACGCTAACATTAGCTTTTGCCAGGCCACCTGCCAATAATTTCAATTTGAGGAGAGACAGATTTTGCTTATTTCATACCACTATAATTAGATTCTCTGCATTTTATCATCTTTAAAACAGGGAGCTAGAAATAACTAATGAGAAGTAATATTCAAATATTTTCAAATATTTCAATATTTTCCGAATTTTTTTCTTATAATTCAGAAAGCTTGCACTAGAAAATCAGACATTCAGCCTGTAGGAATCATGTTGTTGCCATTAGAAACCTTAATGTGAGTATATAATGTGAAAGAAATTCCCTTTTGTTAGGTAGCATCAAATGAATTTGACACTTCTCTTTCATTTCAGTTACTGTCTTAAGATACATGCCACTCTGTAGAGTGACAGGACACATGCATCCAGGACACAGGACAGATGCAGACACTGCTTTAATCAACATTCCTGCATTCCTTCATAGAACGAGTGAATTGATCGAGTACACTGCAGTGCCAGGAAGGGCGGTGTGTACTTGTATCCCTAGAAAGGATTGCTCAGGCCAAGAGTTGGAAATTTCAGGTGTGAAGCAGTTTTTCAGTATCTGCCTTCAACTGATCTTCTGTTCATCACTTCAGTTACAACTATCCTGGCCTGATGGCTAAGAAAAGAAATGCGAGCATTTCCTTTGTGCAGACATCTAAACCAGGTCTTCCAAAAATACAGCGGAGGAACAAATGCCTTGCACAATTGGTGGCTGCAGCAGTTACGGAGGATACAAGAGATCTCTGTTCAAATCCCTCCTTTCAATGCTGTCCTTTGAACGGCCACTTTGTGTGACCTAGTTGAGCAGTCTAACAATTCCAGTCTTTTCTGTAGAAGCTGTGCCCTTGTAAAATGACTGAATTAGTGAGTATATGTGACTTTCTTGTTAGATAATCGTGGCACTCAGCCAAGAAGGGGAAAGTCCTGTTCCAAGTACATAAATAGTGCTGAAATACGTTCAGCTGCTATTGAGGCTGTGGAATAAACTGGATTTGGATCTTTCCCATCTGAGAGAAACACTGTTTTTTCCATGCCGTTGGGTATTTAAAAATGAAAGCAATGGCAGTGTTTCCATTTCTACCTGGTTTGGGTGGGAAAGGGGTCAGCACACGCTTTAACACTTTCTTGTGAAACCTGACAAACACCACCTTGTCCATGCAAGCCTTCTGAGGCTGAGGCCCTTACCAGGTGCCTGCATTGATGGCACCAGTGAGATTTATGCTGTTAGCTTCCTAGGAGCTTTGACTGGCACAGATATGAACCTTGGGGCCCACAGATGCCCTCTGGCTATGCCTGAGAACACAAAGCACTCTGCATATTAACAATGGACTAACTTTGTTTTCCTTCTGGTTGACTGTTCCAGCCAGCATTCATAATTTCAATTTTTTTCACTCAAGAAACACAACAGAGCTGCTTGAATTCATTTGAGATGTTTCCAGAAACCTAACAGCTATTTGATGATGCGGAAGCTGCAGAACTTGTGCTGTCTTTCATCTGGAAACTCACAATTGTGTGGGCAGTGACCTTTTCACATTGGGTACATGCTTCCTCTTTTCTACCTTTGGCATGAGTGGTTTAGATTTTTGTCTTGAGTAGTACTATTTTTTGCATTTTTTCCCCCCCTCCAGACATACCTTCTAGTGTTTTGTTTGCCCGGTTTATATACTAAAGCTATTCAGGAGCTTTTTCTTGCCATTCAGAAATATTTTCCAACTAAAATAATGAAATTAAAATGAGCCTAGAGTTTATCACACTTCTGCCTGTATTTTTTTGCAAAAACCCTCTCAAAAGACTTCTTTTTCTTCCTTTGTGCTTTTATGTCTCCTCATTCCATACACAAACGTGTCCCTACACTAGTTCATTTAAATCTCGGTCTTTTCTAGCCAATTCTGCAAGGCATACGTGAATTATTAATGTGAAAGATACTATACAACACAGAGCTGCTGCTGCTGCCCTTTGCCTGGCAGCTCTACTGGGAGAGCAAAGTCTTGACCTACTTAGTGTTGAGCTGCAGTAATTTTTTTTTTCGTTTACGTTAGCCAGGCTAGCCATAGAAATAGCTTTTGCTGTTGTGGAAATGAAGACTGTGGAGGTCTCTGCTGTAAAAGGAGCTTTAGCTCTCCTTTCAAGAGTATGAATTTAAATATATTCTAAGTAATATAAATATTTTTTAAGTAATAATAACAACAGAATTTTATCAAGGTTAGTACTATGGCCTATAGTTCTTTTAACCTAAGGGTTGAAATAGCTAATTGCCAACATTGGGTAAGGCTTCCTGGATGCTGGGATGCAAAGAGTTCTTCTGTGCAATCTTCCTTGGCAGCCTTTGTTGTCAAGAATTGCTCTGTGGCTGCATCTGCATTGGAAAAGTTGTTGACTTCTACAGAGATGTGCAAGTCTGTATGCACATCTTGGTCATACAGTACCAGGCTCAGACTCAAGATCCAGACACTTTAGAGCTGTCTGTATCCTGCAGAGAGTGTAAAATAATAGTGGTATGGCTCACAAGTTCAGCTGGGGCAGGGAAGGGAAGTGGGACCCCAAATTAAATTCCCAGAAGCAAGTAGAGACCTTAATAGATGAAGGTTGTAGAATCAGGCTCATGTCATTAAGGATGCTACTCACTTGCACTGCCAGAAAACTCTGCTTTTCTCATGAAGGTAGAGCAAGCAGTAAATGTGGAAGTACTGCCAGTGCCCTAAGAGGAGAGGTGGCCAGAGCGTGCAGCCAGAGATGCTGGATCGCAACAGCAGCTCAGGGCCAGCACCTTTCTTTTGCCTGTGTGTGAAGAGAGAATTTGAGGCTGTGACTGCAGCGCTTCAGCAGATCTAAAGGAGAACCTGAACTGCTCGAGCAGAGTATCAGGGCAGAATGAGACAGTCCCCTGGCCTCCTCAGCTCTCCATTCTCCCTCTTCTAATGCAAATTGCCATGCTCCTCCCAGCTGCTGGGCTAGTTTCCTGGCAGAATGGAAGGTGCTGTCTAGAAGCCTCACTCAACAATGCTGCTGGGAATGGGAAAGAACGAAGGGTCTTAGCAATGCTGTACTCAGTACCCAAGTTCATTCTTTTGTTCTTGTTTTTCTTTCCCCAGTATCTGATCTATAAACCAGTTTGGGAAAACACTGGAGATACAAACCAGCGGCTGCTTGTAACAAGAAGACAAATTTGTCTTTTCTGTTCACTGTGTGAGGTTCTTAAAGAGCAACTTTGTTAAACACCAAATAAAGTTATAGAGAAATATTGCTTACTCTACTAATTACACAATCTGGCTCCATCTACTCCTGAAAAGCCTCATCATCCCTGACAACGGGCTAACATCCTTTCTAACACTGCCTGTTTTGCACAGGTGTTACACTCTTTCCCAATGAGCAGTGGGACCTTAAGCGTGATAATATGAACGTTTAATCATTAATGAAAACAAGCGATTTGTCTGTGATCTTAGTTTGACAATTCATAAAATAGTGCTTCTTAAATGACAAATTAGCAACTCGGTTACAAAGAACAAAATTTAAACAACACAACAGTTGTATGCACAAAGCTACCACGTCTTTTTTTTTTTTTTTAATCAGGAAAAAAATTTATTTATAAAAACGTCTCATTTAATTTACTGTCAAGTCTCTAGCTGAATACAGTGGCTTAGAACACTAACGGCCCATGCTTTTTTATACAGATTAGCCAAAGCATGAACATCAATAAAAATTAACCCCCGAAAATAACTTGTCTTTGCTTTATGTTATGAGCCACAACAGAGTTAAAACTGGAACAGTAATGAAAGCAACACAAGAGTTAGGAAGCACAGTTGCTTAAAGAGTAAAGAAGTATTTTCTTTTGATGTCTCAGAATAATAAGAAAGTTAGAAATGGCAGAAACTCCTCTGTAGATTAGTCCATAGAAAGCATTGTCTCATGGGGCTTTGGAAAAGTCCTGTCTGGTGGCTAATGCACTAGGGCATGAAGAGATACATTAGAGAGCCCCCAGGCCAGTAACTTCTGAAGACAGCCTAAAATGTAGGAACAAAAATGAGGAAAATAAAAAAAAAAAAAAAAAAAAAAAAAAAGAAAAAGGCAAAAAAAAGAAAAAAATCTTCTCACTATTAAAAAAATACCACTTGAGTACAACCAGCATAGAACAGCATTTCAGTGCAGGCAAGTTTTCTGACACAGGTTGGTGATTTGTTTTTTCTTTTCTTAAATGTCAATTACTGAAACAGTTACAATAGCCCAGAACAGTTTTACAGCAGTTTTCTAGAGCTTTTGAATAGTTGTGGTACCTTGAAATTATTTCCAGTTTTTCCTTCATTATATACACTCAAAAAAAAAAAAAGTACAACCGAAAAAAGGCCCAAAACAAACAAACAAAAAACCAAAACAAAAAATTCCCAACAAAAGCAACCAAAAACCCCATTTGGATAAATGCGAACTGTAACAATGGCAGGTCTACAAATGATTACAGTGACAAAACTTAGTGCAAAGGTGCTAAGGTGAAGAAAAGCCCACAGAATACAGAAATGACACAAAATACTGAGATAGTACTTAGCCCTATACAATAACACACTTTGAAATACCACGTTTTAAAAAGTATTGCATTTGCATTGTGTTTTTAGTTTATATTAAAATGCACTGAATACAGTTCAATTGTTAAAGCTTTGTGTCCAAGGAGTGCAAAGTGGATGAACATGGCAGGCTAATGGGATTCTGGATTTGGAAGTGGTGAGGAAAACAATATTGCATTACTGAGTTATGCAACAGAAATTAAAAGGAAGGCGGATGGACAAACAGAAAATGCGGTTAAGAACTAGTTCCAACAGCTAGCAACCAGCCACTCCATCCCCCAGCTCTCTTGGCTTTGGTTGCAATTAGGTGTCTGTAATCAGAACATCCTTAAGTTCTTGTTAAAGGGATGGTATCTGTCCAAGCAGCAACTTCTGAATGACCTTTGATAAGTGCTACATCATTTTCATGATTACAATACAACCTGACTGCATTATTGGTGGTGAGTTAGACAGGGATGTCTTTTGTACAGAAACCTAACAACAAAAAAAAGGTCATTTTGGCTGAATAAAATATACATGGGAGGAGGTACCAGAATAGTGACTGCATATCTGATTTGCACCTGCTTTTAAGTACTTAAAGAAATAAATACTTTGTCAGTGTATATAAAACATCTGACCGCAAAACAAAGAGCCTGCTCTCCCTCCCACTCTCCCTTCCTACAGCAGAGTTCTTAAAAATATGTTTTTCCAAAGCAGAGAAAAATTTAAAAGAATGGCACAGGTGCCCGATATTTTTTTCCTTGTTGTTTTCCAATCATTTTAATTTAGCAGTTTTTGTCAGACCAGAAAGCTTCATCTGTACTTTTTTTTTTGTATGCAGAAGTACCTGACGTTTGTACTTTGTAGCCTCCCTCTCCTGCTTGCAGGCAGGTCTCAGGGCAGGGGGACAGGGATTTTTGGGCCTACTGGGAGCAGAAGAACGATTGAGGGGGCCAACAGCACTTCATGTGGGATTTCAGGGGCGTTAGTGATTGTCACAAGTGCCAGATTTGCAGGTCCCAGCAAGAGAAAAAGTCATCAGAGATGCCACTTTGCCATAAGGAACTGTCCTGGGGTTGGAGGAATACCTGCAAATAAGTGTATTTAGATGCTGGGCAGTATTGCTGGAGCAGGACCTGGCTGTCAAAATTTTGCCTCATTTATGTTTTTTCTGTCTCTTTCACATTTCTCCTTGCTGGGGTGGGGGCAACCCTGCCTGGCTGCCGCCCTGCCAGAGGGACAGTGTTGGGGGAGAAGGAGCCCAGGCTGGTGTCTGCTTGCTGTTGGAACTAGTTGGTAGGTGGTGCCTGGGTGTTAGTTGTTATGGAGAGCAGAAGACGACTTGAGTTGGCAACAGTTAACACTAGCAATTTAACAGAAAATAAAAGATGCCGTATTGTTTCCTTGATAACTAGGATCTACCACAGACTCTTGGTAGAGCTGGCAAAGCTTGCATTGTGTGTCTCATCCCTTCAATATGGAGCAAACTTCTGGCGGTCAGATTTCTTAACCCCGCTCGTCGAAGGAATTTTGGCAGTGTAAGCGGACAAACTCCCCGTGGCCCCCGCAGCGGCCGCGGCATTTAGTGCCAGGAGTGGGACAGTTTTCATGCCAAGCAGACTGGAGACAGGAACGGCATAGTGGGTGGTTGGCAGAGTTGGTAGGGGAGGGGGGGTACTGACGGTAACGGCGGAGGCCGCCAGCACGGCCATGGAGGTGGGGGTGGAGGTAGGGGTGGCAGACTGAGAGAGGTTCATGTTGAGGTCAACAGGGGTCGTGACGGAAGCGGTCTGGGTGCTGACTTTAGCCATCTCTAAGCTGCAAACGAAGAGAGGAAGAGGAACAAACAGGTTGGGAGGGTTCAGCCAGGGCGGTGGGGCCGGGAGGAGGAAAAGGAGGAGGAGGAGGAGGAGGAGGAAGGAGGGAGAGAAGGAAGGAGGGAAGGACAGCAACCACGAAAGGGCAGGATTAGATCGGTGGACGAGGGGGACAGACGAGTGGGAGGGAGAAGGGGGAGAGAGAGAAAAAAAGGGAAAATGAGGGTCAAAGGAGGAACATGTTATGTGTTAAAGAAGAGAAATAACAAAAGGGTTTTCCATGATTCGATGGTGAAAACATTACTGAGACTCTAAAGTTCTTCTGGAACAGAAAAGAAAAGGAGGGTGGGGGGGTTTGCTAGTTCATTTTACGCATGAAAAAAGAAATCTAAGGAATGCAGGTAATGGCAAAAAGATGGAAAAAACGAAACTTAAGAGAAAACTTAAAATAACTATGAAGTTTACTCCCCAGCACTGATATGGTGAATTTTGCTTTTCATAATTAGGGTATTTTTGAAAGGGGGACGCGGGGGGTTTTGGTAATTTTTTCAATTCGTCAGTTTGTGACATAAAAAGTACCCTTTGTCATTTTGCTAGGATGAGAGGAGACTGAGCAACATTTTGCTGCTTCCATTTAAGGCATTAAGTTTTGGTTGTTTTTTTTTTTTTAAGCAAGTTAGTTTTTCATTTCATTCACTGTGAGGTCAGTGTGCATTTTTCATATAAAACAAACCAGATTAGCCAGTGTGTTCACTTCGGTTTGTACTTCCCCCAGACTTTTTAATATCACAACAAAATATTTATGCAACCTAATTATAAGTTAATTAGTAAAAAAGGAACACTGAAAAACACCCCGGCTTACACAGCAGTGGTATCCTTTCTGAGCTTGTGGCAGTGGTTACAGTGAACATGAAAAAGCTTACCAGCTGACAGACAAGGTACTACATGGATACAACATACATATCCTCAGACAGACCCCAACAGCATGAGGAAGTTCAAGACTGACCCAACCTCCGAGCCCAAGGCAGCAATGGTCTCTTTTTGGAGGATGTAGGTATCAAACCACCGTCACTTTAGCCTAACTCCACCCATCAGCCAGTGAGATGAGTTTGGCCCACATACTCCTGCTTTTCTGTACATTTTTAGACAGTATTTCCAAGGACGCATCTTTTTTTTCAGATGACAAAATGTTTGCCTAAATAAATCCTCCCTTCGCTGTTTGTTTGTTGCAGCTTGTGCACTGGCTTTTGGGCCAACAAATAACCTAAGTATTAATTTCAGGATGCATTTTGCAGGTGACCAGCTGTGAGCTATGGCAGCCTAGCATATAAATAGGACTATGGGCTAGGAAATCTTTGCTAGCTACAGTCATATGTATATTCCTATTAAGTTTGGGGTTTTCTCTGTGGTAATTACTAACTTGTCAGGCTCCTGGGCTTTCTCCTTAGGTGATCTGAGGAGCTGCAGAAGCTCCTCCCCTCCAGAGTGGAGTGCAAACAAGCTGCTAGCTGTCTCTGCAGAGGACCTGCCCCTTTCTTACCAAACCACATCAGGCCCTACGAGGCTTCCTAGCATAGGGTTTGTGCTGGTCCCTGTTGGGGACGGGGTGTGCAGGCCTGCAGAGCAGCTGTAGCCAGGCTACAGGCTGGGAGGGGAGCACGATCACCCTACACAGGGCTTGCAAGAACCTCGCTTTTCCTCACCTTAGACTTACACGCAGTTTTGAGAGTAACAGCCCGTGGGCTATTAACAGCCAGAGAAAGGTTCCTGCAAGGATGCAAGTGATAAACCAGCACTACGTAGGGAATGGGGACATGGGACTAGAGCTTCCCAAAGCACTGCTGCTGAGGGGAAGTCTAAAGGATATTTGGAATGGGTCTGAGCTGGGGAGAGGAAAATGGAGAAGAGAGGGAGAGCTTAAGCACGGAGCTTCTCTCTTTCTTGTGAAAGAGGGCTCTTGGAATATTAACTCCTCAGCGGCTTTTGCTGGGAAGTTGGAAGGGGCGCATTAGCTGTGCGGAGATGGGAGGGGAGGAGGGTGATTGCATGAAATGCAGACTGCTTTGTGCGAGGTAAAGTTTTTATTTTCCTCCCTGGTGGTCTTTATCTGTCCCCATGGATGAGCAACTCAGAATTTTTCTAACCCTCGCAGCAGAGTTGTTCTTTGCAGAGAGAAGAGCATCCCTGTGCTGTCAGCACATGCTACTTGCAGTCTACTCAGACTGAGGGATTTACATCAAGACCACTGAATCAGTGAATCCAACTCCAGTGTACATCCTCGACTTGGGGGTGTAGGAGTTATATGTGATACCCTGTATGTTTTGAAAAACTCAGTTTATACAGTTGGGATTTTTTAATATGACTCAGTATTATTCTGGTAGGGAGGCATATAGAAAGATAATGCAGGACTCAAGTGTTTCAGTGACTCCAGATTTGCCTACTGTGCATTTAACAGAAACAAAAAAAATCCTTACTGATATGGCAAGGTGTTTGAGCCTGAGATTTTTCCTGCACCAGCAAGGAGAACAGATCCCACAGACCAAATGCTGGTGTTGGTAGCAGCCATTCAAACTCCCTGTCTCTGGTGTACTCACACAGGTATGACTGTAGCAGTAATTTGCCCTGCTTCCCATTTGTTACTGGAAACATAAGGGCAACACATAAGGGGAAAGTTCATCAGGTTAACTGTCAGTTGTCCCATGGCAGTGGCGGTTTCCCAAACCGGTTGTGGATGCAATAAAATTAAATGTGAAAGTGGATGAGGCAGCCTTCATACAATTTTACACTGTCCCTTTGAAGAACTATGCTTTCTGAATATATACACTGAAGACCACATCCTGCATCACCCAAAATTGTTGAAAAGAACAGAGCTCAGATGTGGCTTTGGCAGTCCTATTAGCTCTATGAATGAACCCCTTGAGAAAAGGACAGTAAAAAAATACCTTTCAGGAAACTGCCCTTCAACAAGGAGCAAGTGCTGCTGGCTACAGTTCATTTATAATCCAAAGCTGAGTCTTACACAGGAAAACTAAACTGCAGTTCGTTCTTAATAAAAGCTAGAAGATGGAATTGGGTACTGAAAATCCAGTTACTACAGTGGAGACCAGTTAAGAGACAGAATGTTTTACAGGAAATAAGACAGTTCTACTGCAAACAAACCAGGACATGTTCTACTCATACAGAGGTCAGTGCTCAGATAATCAACACAGAATCAAAACAATACTTTAGAAATATTTATATCTCTGTCTTGATATTGTATCAATATATTTATATATCTATAATTTAGAGTATACTATGTACATATCCAACACCAGATTGCAATAAAAGTCTTAAAGCAAGCTGATAAATTATTCTATAGCTAGCAACTTTGGTTGGAGGATAGTTTAAAGATACACGCAGAATGTTTCAGGATTACTGTGGATAGATTAGTTTTGATTTTTTACATCTTATGCTGCTGAAAGACACTAGTTTATGCAGAAATACTGGCCCTGGAAACCAAATTTCCATAAACAACAGATCTGGTGCGGGAGAAAAAAGAAAAAGTCTACCTTACATTGAATGCTTATATGGCTTTTATTTTTTATAATTATTATTTTCCCATACCAGACTATACTTTGGGCAGTACTATACTGTACTCATCTCTTCCCCAGTGCTGTTTTATGCCACCATCTTTAAAAGAGAAGGCATCACTTGTGACAGGTTTAGGACTGACAACCCTGAGACGTCCCCAGCATGCAGAGGCAGCAAAAGCAGCAGCAGCAGCAGCCGCCTGGCTCTGACCCTCGGACACCTGCCTGAGCACCTAAACCCCAGCTAGAGCAAACCTCCCACTTGCCTGACAGTTTCTCAGTCCTTTCTCCAGTGCAACTGCCACCAAGCACTGCTGCTGTGGTGGCACCTGGCTGGACAGAAGTGTCTCTTGCGAAAGGAGAGATCTGGAACAGTGTCACTTTTTAAAATGAAAAAGGCACCTTAATTTCCTATGTTACCTTACAGCTTAATTTATTAAACATTACTTTAAGGTCTTCATTTACAAATGAAGTCACTTCATCTAAATACAGTTTCAACACATGGTACATAATAATATATGATGGTTTATTGTAGACGATGGTAACAAATGACTTCTATCTAGAAATTTAACAAGAAGAAAATACTTTGTTTCTGGTTTCACAGGGTACTGAGTATCCGTAGTATATGACTGCTGAGAAGCTTTCTTCTTTGCGAAAGTATGTTAAAAGACCTCATATAGATCCCATTCCGTCAAAAGAATCATTAGACAGTAATCAACAGAAGTGTGAGAGTTCACAGGCTTTTCTAAAGTGAGTCAAACAGGTTTGTTCACTAGAGTTTGTCTCTGGTGAGCAGCTCACTGCAATTCCATTAATAAGTGCATTACTTTATTTGCATGCTTTAGCTGTCTTGAAGATCTTAAATTGTTATCTTCCGAGATCCAGATGCATGCCATATGGTGTTTGTGCAACTAAAAATGAAGGGGTCTATTCTCGTCTCGATGTGTGGGGAATCCCTGAACACCAAGAGAAGAACATATCCTTAAGGGTTAAAGGAGGGAACACATTTTTATTTGATTACAGGGCTTACGGAAGTGACTTATATTTGCTACAAAGAATATAAATCAAAAGAGCTGTAGGTTGTTTTAAGATTCTGGAAACGGCTTATCTTAGTTTTCACAGTGCCACCCCTCAATATATTTTTCCCTAGGAAGCTGCTTTCAGACTGAATTATAAAAAGTAGTATTTTTGTTTGCTGTAACACAGAGCTGCACAAACGTCCTCCACTCCATTTACAGTAGTTTTCACTGGTGCACTACACAGCTGGGATGGAGAGGAGGTTGGACCACAGGAAGCTGTAGACCTGCTATGACTACAGCCCCCACATAAATCACATGCTTTGTACTACCTTAACAGCAAACATAGTTAAACACAAAGCTTGATTCATATCACAGTATTTTTGTGGGGGGAAAAAAAATAAAAGATAAAAAGCCATAAAATACATAGATACTCCCCCTCCCCCACAATATATTGTCTCAGTCCACTGTCTGCAAGTAGATCTATGAGACAGCGCTACATCCATTGCACTTTCTTCTCTGGATAATTGCAAGTAAAGGCGGTATCAATTTTAATATTTTTCTATATAATCATATAAAAACTGTTAGACACTTTAACCATCGTCATGGCTTAGCTAAACAGCCAGTGCTTTCAATAATTCTGGGACCGAGAAGTGAAGAAGCAGGGAGTCTCACTCTGTCTCATTAGGGAATGCTTCTCACAAATTTGTGGTGCTGCCTCTGAAAAAATAAATCCCATGCCTTTTGAGCAACCGAATGTCAGTTTGAAATCAACTCTGAGTGGCAATTTCCACTTGGTAAATTAAATCTGTTTTGCAATCTGTTTCACTATATTTGCCATTTAGGACAGTAAAATGCGTCTGTGAAAAGTATTTTCTTCTAAAGCATTTATGATTGTCATTTAATTTAATTTATCTGCTTATATTTTAGGATGGATGACAGTATGAGTATTCAGATTTTGCAGCTTTTGTCATTCAACATGTACCTGGAATTGCACCAGATTAAGCTCCTTTCCATATAAACCAACAGCAAACACAGCTTCTAATGATACAGGCTTTAGAACCCATTAGGAATTGAGTAATACTATGCGAAATGGACACTGCAAAGCAACTTTCTGGATCTACCCAGGACAGACATTTGCTGGAGAGCAGACAGAGCAACCTCGCAGAAGCATGATCACTTACAAAGCAAACTTACCTTGCATTAATGAGGTACTGTGCTAAGCTGATGTTTGCAGGGGATCCTGTGATTGTAACTTGTCGTTCTGCGGAGCCTTCTGTGGCATTAGCAATCTTGATCTGCGCTCCTGACATCTGCCTGATTTCATTTATCTTACTGCCTTGTCTGCCAATAATGCAGCCTATTAACTGGAGCGGGACAAAGACCGAGATTAGTGCCACAGACACAAGCAAAAACCACTTAACTGCAATCTGTAGTACTGCTAAAAACATGGTTATGAAAAGCTCAGTAGCAAACCAGATTTTTGCTGTGCTGTTTGGAAGGGGTAACTGGTGCAGCCTATTGGCTCTATGGCTCTAGATCTAGCTCTGCTGCTACGTGGTTATTATTAGCTCACTATCAGACTATTTTGCTATCTCCCATGGCAGAAAATGGCAGTGTGCCGTGGTGCTGAGGAAAACAAAACACAGCCTGGCCTGACTTGCCAGTGGCAGCAGCAAGCCAAGAACACCAGCTGGAAGTCAGGCTGACCATCCAAAGCTGCCACGTGCAGCTCTGTACCCTTCCAGTGCGCTGCTAGTCCTAGACCTCCCTGGGAACATGTGGTTCTTGCTTGGCCAGGTACTGTGTGATTAAAGTCAGTGGGATTTACAGCTCTGTAACTGCAGGCAGAAGCAGGCATAGGAAGAGACTGAAATTTATCTGCTTTCCTTTACAGGCGCTTACCAAAACTCATATATTGTGAATAAAACTGAGCCTGAGTTGTGTGTTGTGTGGGCATGTGTGTACCGGGGTGTTGCTCCTCCAGCAAGTAGGCACTGAGCCAGCAGGTGAGGCAGAGATGTTTTGGTTTCTGTAAGGGTGAGGAGGAGGCTTTTGTTCTGTGTTAAGGAAGGATGGGTGCTGAGAAGCTCAGCGATGGCCAGAACGGGTAGAAAACGGAAACTTTGCTCTACACATCTGTTGACACTGGGATGTTGCTGCCAGTTTTGCAGAAGGATGTGCCAAAATGCAGAGATTGCCTTCCCCTCCAACCCTTCCTGCTGCTTCAGGCCCTGACACGTTCCCCTTTCTGGTACTGTAGTACTTGAAGTAACTTGCCAGAAACAGATTCACATTGTCCAGACATTTTATCAAAAGAAGAAAAACCTCCCAACGCAATCCTTGCTTCACACTCAGGGACAAACAGAAAGCCGAAGTGGGTACCTGGGTAGCTGAAACAAAGACCAAGCACAAGAGGAGCAACCACGAGGTGGGGAAATGGGGTGGCAGGAAATGCACACAGGATATCCCATCCTGTTACAACAGGAGGGCTTCGCTGAGCTCCCTGTCCTTATCCCAAGGACCTGTCTGAGAGTGTGACTGCACGTGCCAGTGCAGAGGACTGATCTGAGCTTCACCAGGGAGCCTCCAGCCTGTCTGTGCACACAAATCTGCCCGCATTGGCCAGCTGTTGGTAGCACAGGGATCCCTAAGCCTCCACTTCCTACACCTCAGCCTTACTGGTCTGCAGGTAGTGAAGGTAATGCAGGACAAGAGAGCAACCAGAGCACAGAGAAGGCACTTGATGGGTCATTCAGGAAGCTGCCACTTCTATGTGCTGGAGGTCCTCCAGTGACCCCCAGCTTATAACCCAGGTGGGTCAGTGCAAAGAATTTGCAATCTCCTAGCTGACTTTGAGTTATGGAGTGAGGATTCAGTCCAGACCAGTCATGGATACTGGTGATGCAATCATCTCGAAGAGAGGTTTGGTAACCTTTCATCTGAAGCTCTCCAAAGTCCTCCTTTGTTGCTGTCACATCAGGCTGCTTAAACACACTCTGCAATCCATGACACAACCCGCATGTATTCTGCTCATGCAGAATACACTACTCCATTTGCCATGCAGGAAGGACAGCAGTGCTGGGGGTCTCTCTGGGGTGCCTTTCCCATTACACGTTACTTACATTGCAATTTGTGCAGTACCTTAATAATCAAGAGCTGATGAGTTCTTGAAGAAGTTTTCATCTAAAAAGCTTTGATCAATCAAGCCACGAACATTTGGTTTCACATAAAAACACCTGCCTAGCCTTGCTTTGAGATAAAACCATGTCAAATTGCATCCAAACACCTATCTCTGTCCCACTTGGGAGAGGAGCCAAACCTACTGTAGAATTTACCAAGCCCATTATACACTGTAGTATAATACTATAATAATCAGTGGCACAGGATCTAGTTGGAGGCCTGCCACTAGCGGTGTTCCGCTAGGGTTCAATACTGGGCCAGTATTGTTTAAGTTATTCATCAATGACTTGGATGAAAGGGCAGATTCCTCCTCAGCAGGTTCACTGTTGACACAAAGCTGGGAGGAGTGGCTGATACCCCAGAGTGCTGTGCAGCCATTCAGAAGGACCTCGACAAGTTGGAGAGGTGGGCAGAGAGGAACCTTCTGAAATTCAACAAAGGCAAGTGCAGGGTCCTGCACCTGGGGAAGAATAACCCCAGGCACCAGTACAGGCTGTGAGCTGACCTGCTGAGAAGGAGCTGGGGGTGCTGGAGGAAAACACGGTGCCCATGAGCCAGCTGTGTGCCCTGGAGGCCAAGAAGGCCAACAATATCCTATGGTGCATTAGCAAGAGCATTGCCAGCAGGTCGAGGGAGGTGATCCTACCCCTCTATGGAGCCCTAGTGAGGCCATGTCTGGAGTGCTGTGTCCAGTTCTGGGCTCCTCAGGACAAGAGAGACATGGAGCTCCTGGAGCAGCTCCAGAGGAGGGCCACAAAGATGATTATAAGGAAAGCTGAGGGAGCTGGGCCTGTTCATCCTTGAGAAGAGACAACTGAGAGGGGATCTCATCAATGTCTGAGGTATCTGAAAAAGGGGGCCCAAGGGGATGGATCCGGGCTCTTCTTGGTGGTGCCAGGCAATAGGACAAGAGGCAACGGGCAGAAACTGATGGACAGAAAATTCTACCTCAACATGAGGAAGAACTTTCATGGCTAGGCTTCACGAACAAAGATTTGGGGGGAAGAACTTTACTGTGTGGGTGATAGAGCAGCTGTGGAGTCTCCCTGAGTGGAAGTAGTCAAGAACTGCCTGGACACAATCCTGTGCCATGTGCTCTACGATGACCCTTGAGCAGGGAGGTTGGACCAGATGACCCACTGTGGTCCTTTCCAATCTGACCCATTCTGTGAATTCTGTGAATGCATGTATTATAAATATATAACACACACACAATATATGTACATGTATACCCACATGTATTTTAACTTTCTCAAGAAGTGAGTGGAAGAGCTTGGATCAGATGTGCACCCAGCCCAGCAGCCTGTGGCAGTAGCACACCCTTACAAAAAAGAAGAAGATAGAACCAGTGTGAGGTATAAAAAAAAGTTACCACTGGTATTCCAAATTTCCATCTAAGGCTTACATACCTGAGCAGCACCTGGTATCTCTGCCTTTATGCTCTATAGTTCATGTGTCTGACAATTTCTTTTTGAACTTGTTTCTCCTTTTGCTGCCCAAGGGCCACGACAGTGACCTGCAGAGCTTGGTTCTGTGTCGTAAGTATCACCTTCGTTGGCACAACTCAAAATTTCAGCTGATGTACCCTTCTTCTTGGACTGTGAGCATCAGATAAAAATGTTTCCCTTTTCACTTTCTCTATACCACTTCCATCCATCTTCCCTTACCCTCAGTTTCTCCTCATACCAAAAAAACTCCAAACCAAACAACTGTAAAACAAAGGTTCTGCTTTTTGCCTTTTTCTAGCTTTACTCCGTTCTTCAGTAAAGTTCTGCTGGTACGAGTGCAAACTGGACTGAATCAGGAGTCCGGACTCTTAACGAGTGGCATTCAAAAGTCTGCTGTGATTCCTCCCAAACTCTTGATCCTGACATTTTCTCCCAATACACTATGTCATCTCTGGTTCATGTCCCTCTCTTCCATTTTTTTTATTTCTCCACAATGGTAAATATAAATGCTAAATATCTATATATCTATATATATCTATCTATATATCTAGATATCTTTCTTGTAATGCTTAAGAACTGACAGAGCCTAATAATAACAGTCCAATGCTGTAGAACATTGATTGCCACAGGAAGTGGCATGGAGATCACTTTCTTTTTAAATACTGGTAAAAAAAATCCTTTTGCTTTTCTCAAAGGTAAAAGGATTTTTATAATGTAGTGCTTGTAAAAAGGGCAAAGAATTAGCCTCTGCAACTTGGTATCTGCTATCTGGAGCAGTTGACCATACCTGTCCACAGGTACACATGGTTTCCCTTGGTTCTCCTCTGTCAACACAGAACAAGTCCATTTGCTTTGGCAAAGCCTCTTCATTAGTTGAGCATCATCAATGAGACTCTTCAATCACTTTTCAGAAAGCTATACAAGCTTTCTTAGCTTCAGGTTTGAGTTTTTTTGTTTTGTGGTTTTTTAATTAGAAAGTCCAGGGCATAGTACTCTATAGGGAGAAATAATCTCCTGAGGTTTGATTACAGTTCTTTACTGACTTACAGCAGGGCCTGGAAAAAGATTCTTAAATACTCTGTATCTCTTAAAAACAAAACAAAAATAATGAAAAGAAATGTCACTTTCCTTGCTAGGATAATGCAAAATCTGGATTATAACAATTTTCACAGACTTTGCAAGAAGACATATAGAAAACTGAGAACCCATGTTCAGAGATGAGCCTTCTTATTGGGTTTTATAACTCAATATTTGTTGTGCATTTCAATTTTTTTGAGGGCCCAACACCGGTTTCCATCTCATTCCCTAAAGTGAGCAGTAGGTGGTTCTGGGGAATATTACTTTCAATGCTAAACAGTGCCTTATCCCATAAATGGTTTCACTTTGCCTCTGATACATATTAAGTCTGCAAAATCATTCTACTGATTCTTGAGCTCATTCGGACAGGTCTACTTGAGGAATCCAATGCCATTTTCTTAGATTAAGGGGAGATGCAAATCAGGCCATGTGCAAACATATTAAAAAATACAAAAACTATCCTCATAGGCATTGCTAACTGACAGAATCTGGTTATTTCTGTGTTTTTCCTCTGAGCATTATTTCTCTACTACACGGGAAGCTGTCGGCAGTAAGGTAAATTTATTGAGCTTGAATCCAGAAATCCCTTGCCTTCAGTAGAAGTGCTTTGACTTAGACTACTGCAGAACCTTTCCCGGCACATCTTGTACGGATTATTAAGTCTTTGCCTAACCATTGATTCTAAATCCTCTCATACAACTGGAAAGCTTCTGAGGCAGGGATGGACTTAGCCAGCATCTTAGTTTTGTAAGAACGTGGCACTTGTTCTCGGGACTTTTCTGGAAGAGGGCTGTATGGAGGGTGAGGTGTACTTTTCCTGTAACATGTTCGCAGTGGGTGGCCCCGCTGGAAGTCACAGCTAGGGTTGGATACTGCCCTAATGTTCTCCTCAATGGATTGTGCCCATTCTCCCCACTGCAGGCAGTGGATTGGGGATCTGCAAAGACGAGAGCTCAGTCCTCCAGGGACTGCTGGTGGAAGAGGCAGTGCCACATGCTCCCTGTGGAGCTGATACTGGGTATTTTCAGTATTTTCCAAGAAAATTTTGCTGATGTGGGTCCCCCTTTGTTATTTGCAGGGAAGTATTTAAGGCACCATGGAGAAATAGAGGCAGTTCTTCAAGTGCGCCATATCCAAATTGGATGGACTGGCATTTCTGTCTATGGAATACTGATCTTAAAATTTCTTGGTGCTTTTGGAGGGGTAAGTTGCTTTCCCGTTACTTGTCCCTGTCTCTCCCACATATATGCAAAATATGGCCAATTTTTAATCAGACAGATTGTTTAATTTTTATTGGTTTGTTCGTTTGTTGTCAATGGGCATTCTGGAAGATTGAATTATGAAATCTTAAGACATCTACTTTCTGTGTCCAATCCCCTACACCCATGGATGCTGTTTCTTCCATTCTTTTAAGGACCTGCCACTGTTAATGCCACTTTTTTCTCGGATTTAGGTGAAACACACTTATATTGAATAACTTGGGCAGCAGTGATAGGACAACCAAGATCCCAGCAAGGAAAGAAAGGCAACCAAATGCCCCTGTAAGAGGTTTTGATGAGCAAAAGGAGATGCTAGGTAAGGATCAAAGTGACTTCTGAGAGGGACCAAGAGAAATTTCCTTTCTGTTCTTTTGGAGTTACACAGAGGTTATGAAAAAAACCTAGAAAGTCAAATCTTCTGAATTCATTATTTGGAGAGGAAGCCTCAGCTTTTAGCATGTGGAAAATAACCTTCTGTAAAACATTTTTTTTTTTTAATTCTCCAGAATCTCTTTGCTATCAAGCAACAGGTTAGGCGGTACTGTCAGCATACTGTATGAAGAAAGCAGCATACTGTTGTTACAGAAAATATTAATGACATAAAAAAAAAAAATTCTGTCACAGCCTTAATGCCAGAGGGAATGAGGAAAATTTATTTCAATATGAAGCTAGGTAATTTGCAAATGGCTATTAACATCTATTTGCTGTAGACTAGGCTAAACTCTCAGCTCCTTATTCTCACTGAGGCTTTGGCTTTATGTGCTTATCATTATCTTGGTTTTAAAGAGTATGTTGTAGCCCATGTAGATATACACTGACTTCTCTAGTAGCTGCAAAGCATGTATTTGCAAGTCTCATGTTGTTCTCATGTGTGCTGGACTTTTACACAAATCAGCACATACAATAAGAAAGCTGTGGGACTCATGCAGCACAGGGAATCCATGGAGTTGGGGCAGGCAGGGGGACTGGCCATGGGCAACTCTGGGGCTGCACTGCAGCTCTGTGCCAGGGCCTGCAGCTTCCTTCACCTTCAACCAGATAAATAACCATTATACCACACTGATGGCCTGTCTACCAAGACTGGGACTAGGAGATGCTTATGGGAAAGCAAGGACAAATTACCCAACTGCTGTTGCCCTGATCTCTTTCTTTTGTCCTTTTGAACACTTCCAGGGATGATGATTCCACCACTTCCCTGGACAGCCTGTTCCCATGTCTGACCACCCTTTTGGTGAAGAAATTTTTCCTAATATCCAACCTAAAACCTCCCCTGGCACAACCTTACTTACTTGGGAAGTAAGTAAGTACTTCCACCTGGCTACACCCTTCTTTCAAGCAGCTGTAGAGAGCAACGAGGTCCCTCCTGAGCCTCCTCTCTCCAGGCTAAACAACCCCAGCTGCCTCAGCAGCTCCTCATGGGACTTGTGCTCAGACCCTTCACCAGCTTCCTTGCCCTTCTCTGGACACATTTCAGCACCTCAGTGTCTTCCCTGAACTGAGGGACTCAAACTCAACACAGGATGCATGGTGTGGCCTCACCAGTGCTGAGTACAGGGAGACAATCACTGCCCTGATCCTGCTGGTCACACCATTTCTGATACAAAATTTTTGGCACTGGGCTGCCTGGAGAGCAGCCTTACTGAAGCTGTGATGGGATACCCTATAAATGGGAGACCCCAGGGAAGGTACCCTCTAGCTGATGCAGCCCAAGGACAGCCTGGCAAGGCACCTCTGATAGGCTGGGGCACAGGCAGAGCAAATGCCTTGGGGAAATGCACAGGGAAACTGGCTGTCCCCCTGCAAATTCCCAAGCAGCTCCAGATGCCTGATAAGACATGGGAGCCTGTTCTCCCCTCTGTGCTGGCACTGCAACACCAAGTGTGCACACACAGACACGGGCATGCACAGAGCACTGGTGGGCAGCACTAATGTCCTTCGGTGCTTTAATGCACACCTTGACACCCCGTGAACATCAGAACTCCCTCTTACCACCTCTAGAGCCCGTGCAGACTGTTTCTAAGCCTAACCCCATTTTGGCCTTGACTTTGCTCCTTTAGCAACAACAGCAAGACTCACACGGCGTAGCCATAAAAATCTTCTGTCAGAAGCAAAGTGTGGATGTGTGTTTGCTTTTCACTGACAGTGAAAAGCATTTCACTGTCACTGGGGCATTTTCATTGGGGCATTTCACACCTCCCACATGAGAAACTGATGGGTTTTTTAAATTTTCTACTCCACTACAGGACCCGAGGCAAACTTCCTCCTTTTCTTTCTCCGCTATGAACCCCAAAAGAAGTCAAAAGAGTGACCTTGGGTTTATATCTCTGATGGCAAGAACAAGATCTGCCTGAAAGCGATATTAAAAAAATTTGCACTGTAAGGACAAACAGGTTGCTCCTATAAAATTCTCAACATACAACAAATTGGGTTGTAAAGCAGGTACTGATAAATCGCATCTTTTAAGTAACAGAAAGCTTATGAAGTCACAGCACTCACACCTTTGCTTCTTTGTTATTCTGTATCTTTTTCTTACTGTAAATCATTGCCACTGAGTTTAATAGGGCTTGCACAATATTGTAAGTATCTTTTAAATAGTCTAATTGCTATTTGTGTTCCCACTTATGCTTGAAAGCTTTTTTTACTAGAGGGGAAAACTTCCATTTTCCAAATGACTCATTTGCAATGAAAACTGAAAAAAACCCCAACCCTGTTTGCAATGAAATTGAGTAACAGGGGAAGGCATTACGTGATGCACAGTATATCAGTTGGGCATTTTGAGTAGCTGTTTTAAGGTTCAGCACCATATTGCTCATGGACACTGGGCCTGTTGATCATAGCCAGCCCAGTAGCTGAAGCAGGAGTGTTTCTAACCCTTGTTTTTTTCAAATAACCCTTTATATTGGACCTTCACATAACCGAAGTAGCTTTTTTGCTGAGGAAAAATGATGCCTTGGATAAGTGCAGGTGCAGTGGGGACTGGTACAGCACGAGCCATTGTGGAGCAAGCTCTCCACTTCCTGGCACAGAGGACTCCAGCCCAACACAGAGCACATGGGGCTGCATGTTCTTACACCCCCTTTAGCCCTTCTGCTGAGACCACCCGTGCTGCTGCCACCTGAGAGATGAGTTTTGGGAACTCATCTAGGAAAGCAGCAGGCACCCAGGCTTTAATGAAGTCGATGAAGCACCTCGGCACCAGCACCATCAGGCAACCAACCCAGTATTGCTTGAGACCTGACACAAGAGGGGACAGTCACTTCTGCTACTTCCATCCAGCATTTCACTAACCTCTAAGCACCCTCTCCCCAACAGACTAAATGCTGTACAGTTTATTCTGGGGGCTACTGTTTACAGATCAGCCAAAGATGGGAGGTTTCCCCTCTGGTGGCAGAGGAGCGAGAGAAGAGAAAGAGATACGGACTATTGGTCCACTTACATCATTGGGAATAGTAAGTTCATGGGAACTGGTTGGAGTAGTGGCATCCAGTCCTATTCAGGGGACAGAGGGAAAATGTTACGCCAGCTGTTTGCAAGAAGGGCAAGACACAACAAATGAAATTTTAAAGAAGAAAACATACAGAAGGCAGGAGAGAAAAAAAAAAGAGAAGAGAGGAGCAAAGAAAAAAGAGAACTGCTAGTGAAACAGAAAAGAAAGCAAAGGATGCAAAACTCTGAGGGCTGGACTAATTTTAAATGAGTCTTATTTTAATTAACCTTTAACCCACCAAAGCAACAAATGTTACATGAGATTCCACAAGGTCATAAAAAGCTTCTAGAAAATGAAGGGTTTCCCCTAAAAATAGTCTCCAAAGTTTGTTCTAAACACATCAACTGAGAAATTAATGGATGGCTGAAATTTGACCTGTCTACCAGGAGTTCTAGAATATGGAAAATTAAAGTGGATGTCAAATGAACAATTAGCAGAACATAATACATAGATATGAAAAATAAAAAAATTACAAATTAAAGTAAGGACAAGGAAACTAACTTGGAAATTATATATGTGGGATTAGTTGCTGAAGAAATGTTGGGAAGGGTAATTTTGGAAGGGAAATGGACAAAATACTCTAAGCTGCATACATTTGTTTGTAAATTGGGTGGACAAAAGGAAAATGCTCAGGAAAAATGGAATTACTGCTCTAACACACAGTGACATTACAGAAACGTATATCTCACAAATATAACCAGGAAAAGATTGGGGAGCAGCATGTTAATGACAAGAATAAGGAAAATACAAAGCTAGGAAAGGCAGTTTAGTATTACTTGTAGGTATTTTATCAGATACATCATAAAGAAACAAAAGAATATTTTGGATGTCATGTCTCTTTCTCTTATGTTCTCTTTTTTGCTGTTTATTGTATTATCTGTACAGACATGCCAAAAATACCAATTTCCAACTAGAAAAGGTGGAAAATAAATACTCTACAGAAAAGTGACTTGCCTACATTTTACTGATGTTTACATTCAATTACGAGTTGCATATGCTTAAGTCACATTCTACAAAAATATCAAACAAGTTGCTCAAGGAATTTGATGTATGTGATAAAATGTTATTTGCCATACAAAGCATGTACCAGCACATATGCACTTCTGTTCTCTGAAGTTTTTAGGTATCAAGCATGTATGTTGTGAAGCACAGTAAAAATGTTTATTTGCAGGGTTAAGTTACTTCTCACTCTTGAATCAAGAATTCAGCCTCAGCTTTATTAAGCATAGAACAAATTTGTAGTCCTTAGCTAAACTGCCATTGGACTTTGTAGCTATCTGTGTTATCTAGTAGGAAGTGAGGCACTTGTCCCAGCAGTGCTGACTACAGATGCTCTCAAGAGATTTGGCTCTACAGGAATTCAAGTTTCAGCATGCCATAATTTCTTTAATTGGTATTTCTGTACCATGAATACATACTGTTTTCCCATTTTCATTTCTTTCTGAACTATGTTACTAAATTGGACAAGGAGCATGCCCAAGTACTTCACTTGTAAGCAACTGGTACATACTGTATGGTCCATAATAACTTTATGAGGACTGAACAAAAGAAACTCAGGGCTTTTAGCCAATGGCACAAATGAAGCAGTTGTGATTAATAAAAGTAACAAACAAAGCATGTTTTAGTAGTGATGACAGGAACTGTAACAGAGGTTTGGGGGGGAAGAAGACAGGTTAATGTATAAAAACAGAAGGATTGCTGGTCATTGACCACATTTATTATTAAAATGATGTAATGACCACGGGAAACAAAGCTGTTAAGAAGAAGGACATCCCCAGGGGGTCATGGGTACGTACCAGGGAAACCAGGGGTGGTCTGCCCAAGGGGAGTAAAGGGGGGATGCTGCATAGCCAACTGGTGAAGCTTGGTCAACTGCAGGGCAGGATGGGAAATTAGAACTAACCAATCAAATGGAATTATTTCAGAGCAGAGAAACCATCTTACATGTTCTAAAACTGGATTAATTAAAATTATATTGAAAAAAAAAGGTTTAATAATTCATTCTATTCTACCGTAGAGGAAAAAAAGAAAACCCAAACTGGTTATAAATGACATCTCTACTGTTATTACATGTAATGGCTGTTGTTAATATTAACTAATTACTGTAGGATTACATATTAAAAGAATTCAAATATATCACATGCGAAAAAAGACCAAGATAACTGTCATTTGTTCCTGGGCCATTGTACTTTCTAGCAATTATTACACAAGGTAAGAGATGCAGCTGAGCTAACACTTGGCTATACAGTGTGTTGTTCAGGAAAGGTGTCCTTAGGCCGTGTCTTTATTGCTACCTGTAGAAAGCAAATGCTGCCCAGAACAAATAAGAGGGAAAGGAACAAAAAGGGAGTAATTTACATGTGCTGGACTCACGTCTGGATGAGGGATGGCATACTGCCCCTGAATCGTGAATGCCTGAAAACAAGCACAGTTAAGACACAGGTTAGTCAGGTGGGACAAGCAGCGCTCCTGTTCTCATCAGAAAAGCTTCTCCTGGCCCCTTAGGTAAATGCTACCTGCATCGCTTTCAACACTGAGTGAAGTTTAATTGTCTTGTGCTGCTTGATAACTCTTGGCACAGAACAGAAATGTCTCTGTCAGGCTGTCCATGTACCCCTTGCGTGCAGAGGATGCCCAGTGCCGCTGCCTGAGCTCTGACAACCTTGACCCTCAGGACCTCAGAGCTGAGGACACTGAGGGGGTCAAGGAGCACAGGGGGTGGCCACTTCCCCTCACTGCTACTCCATCTGCCCAGTGACACCAATGCACATAGGGAGATGCTGATGCTGAAGCAGCAAGGGGCACAGCAAAGAGGGGACAGATGTGCCCAGTGGATGCCCTGCCCTGCTCTGCCATCCAGCTCCTGATTGCCATGTGTGTGCATGGACACATGCCAGTCAGTTCTGAGTCACCTCCTCTGGTTATCGACAGCCACAGATGCTGAGTGCCAGCAAACACGTGCCCTGGGACACCTCATGGGGCTTGCACCCCAGGCTGCCATGCCAGGGGGTATGAGAGTACCTGTGCTGGATGGCAGTCTGTCCCGCACTGCCTGGGCACAGGGCCAGCAGGCCAACCTGGAGATAGGAGCATGATGGAGACCCCCAGCATGGTGGTCTTGTCTTCCACAAAAAGCCAAATATTCTCCCTCCAAATTCAGCCATTCTGCACCACAAGAACAGTGCATGGGGTATAGTTTCTGGCATCACTTCTGGCAGGACTGGGCTGAGGTGGGGGAGGCAAAAAAGCATGTGACAGAGAAGGGATATAACTGGCACTAGTTAACACAGTCCTTTGTCTCTTCTGCTGGTTCTGTTCAGCTCTCTGCAGTGGCCTACAAACTACAGAGAGTTTATGATTTTCTATTGTATCTGAAAGGTATGGCATGCCAGAAAAATTTTAATGTGCTTGTGCTTAGACAGGCAGGAAAACAGAAGGACAAATTATAACATAAATATTTGTAGTGGGAGAATTATAAACAGGAACAGAGCTGATTAGCTTAGTTTGCAAAATGCTTATTTGACAAAAGGCCTCTTAGAAAGCAATGAATCCTCTGCAAATGATCAAACAATTCATTTAATGGAGTTTGGATATTAAAACCTTTAATGTCTCAACTGCGTGATGCACATTTCTGCAGCAGAATTTCCCTTCTGGAGAAGAAACATTTCATTTAGTTTTTAAATTAGTTATAAAGCCAGGCTGTAATCAGGCAAACATTATGCACATGAGTAGTTTTCAGGCAGAAGTGTGGGGCTCAATGGGATGTTCATGGGCAAACATATTCATGTGCATCTATAGCGGATGGCCATCAATGAGGGTTTATGTATCAAAAGACAAGCTTCCAGTCCACCAGAACAGGTGATCACTGCCATCAGTGGGTCTAAAGGAAGCACGTGTTCAAGCAAACAAGACGTGTTTAACTGTTTTACCAAATGAGGACAAGCTGAGTGGGGGCTCTGTGCTTAGCCAAGCACAGGAGCAGCCTCAGGTTTGGAAACTCCACTTTGGTGTCTGACCCTCTGTGCTGGATCACAAGTGTCCCTTCTGGTCTCAGCTTTACTTCTAACCTAGCTGAGAGAACATCTTTCACATGGCTGTTTCCCAAGCAGTGGTCTGCAAACCAGCAAGAATATCTCACAAATCACCAGTGAACCTAACGAAATTCAGCCCTTATCTCATCATTCCGCTCCCTCATACTTCCATGTACATATACAACAAAGCAAACAGACTGGAGAAATAACAAAAACATTCAGTGCTTGGACTAGTTTTACTTGGTCACTTTGGTTGTCAATGAAAACCATCATAGCAGCATGGACAATATGGGACTTGAATTTTCTTTCTCAGTAAAAAAAAAAAAAAAAAAAAAAAAAAAAAAAAAAAAAAGAAAAAAAGAAAAAAAAGGAAGTTCTTAATTTCTTAGGCTCCCAAAAGGTCATTTGATTGATTTAGGTTGAGAAAAAAGTCTTTGACAGGTTTACCCCTTAGCAAGGGAACCATGTGTTTCTGGGGCTGAGGCACACTCAGCACAAGCCTGGGAGAGTCTGCTGAGACATCTGTCCTTTGATGGAAGCAGATCCATAGCTCATGTCTCAGTGAAATGTTAAAGCCAAGGGCAACTTTCCTACTGATGTAAGTAACAGCAGGGATAACCCGGTCTTCAACTCTTCCTCAATTTAAACCATAAAACTGCTATGGGACATAAAGCAAAGTTGCACCCTGTGAGTACCCATCTGAACACCAATGTAGCACACTGGGTAGAAATTTCCAATTTAACCACTGCATATGCTAAGTATTGGTAAAGGGGCAGAGCAGGGCAGTGTTCAGTTTCCTTTTAGTTTTTTTTATGCAATGCAGTATCAAAGAAGCACAAGAGAATTAAAAACAATACTTATAGTGGAAGAACCCCAATTTGTTAAAGAAAACTAAAAATTTTATTTTGCTGATGTTGCTTGATATGCAAGTATTAAAGAAACCAAAACCTTTTGAGATAGCCATGCTGTAATATAGAACAGAAAAATAACTTCTGATAGTGCAGCTAAAAGGTTGAATGTGATTAACAGTGCTGATAAAATTTTATTTTCAGTGTTAATTTCCACTTATGAAACATGTTAAAATGTCTTTCCATACTGATGTCCAAACACACCTTAAGCATTTTCTTAAAAAATATGCTTAGCCAGAGCACACAGAAAGTCAAAGCACATAGAAAGTGTCTGTCTCTTAACACTCTTTCTCACATCAACAAGGCTGCATTAGAAAAGTGAGAACACTCTTTTAGCTGATAAAACTGAAGATGACAAGAGTATTAAGAACGGAAAATAGGATGCTTTCAATTATTTATACAAACTGCTTGGAGCATTCTAGCAAACAGTTTCAATACTTTTGAGCAGTCATATACGCAGACAGTCTTTGATGGCAGTAGCAATTACAATACTGGTAGAATGGGCTGCTGCATACATATACACATATTTCTTAAAGGAAAGCACTGCAGTGTAAACATATATATGGAGTAAATTATTCTGAACTTTCAGTCATAGACCAATTTCTGGCAAGCTATTTTAAATTTCAGTTCAACTCTGGTAACTAAGGAAGCAGATTTCTTATTTTGAAGACAATTAGCATTGGCAGGTTTGAACATGAGGAAAGATACTACATCCAAGTTATAAAAATCTGCATAAACATCACAACGTATCCTTACAGACTAGAAAGTAAAACTCCAAAACAAAAAAATTCAGAGAGAGCTCATGATAAAGGGTTGTCAGAAGTAATGGCATTTTGGTGTTTGCTTGAGAGTTGCAGGAGCTTCCTTATACAAGCAGATTGTGGTGGCACAGGTCATCACACCAATAATACCAGCAGCACCTTGTGCCCTCGGTCCCACCAGGAACCCAGTGTCCAGCTTCTCATATGACTTCCAAATTGCCTGGGGTGGGACATGGTCTCTAGGGCTGCTGTCACAGCAGCTCACACCCCACAACAGGGTGATGACCTGAGGTCATGTACCAACCATGAGGTGGGCTGATGGGACGGGAGGTGGAACCTGCTTGCAGATGTTCCACCATGTAGGTGAGTAAATGGGTAACTGCTTAAAAATAGGTCTTGACATCACCATGGGGAAAAAATTTGGCTGGGTGGGGGTGCCTTACTGCCAAAGAGGCTTTACATATGTGAATCCTGAGTAGAGAGATGGCTGCCTTCCTTTAGGCTGGGTTTAGGGGATCAATTTCCCCTTGAGTTGGACAGGGTTGCAGCATTTCACTGCTCCACCACTGCCCGTAGTCTGGTGGCTATACAGGTTCCCTTGTGAGCCTCCCACGGTGTTTTACAGAGTACTTATCAACTGTGCTCATCATTGGCTTATCAGTGACTACAGCTGCATTCCCCCTGCAATGGATGATGGCAGAGAAATTTCTGCTATGTCTCAGCCACATGTTGAACACTCATTTCAGAGCATTACCAAAAGACACAGAAGAATCACACTGCACATGGGTTTCTAAAGGCAGATGAGAATCCTGACTGATATAGCTTAACATGAAGGGGGAATCATCAAAACCTCCTTGCATAAAAAAGAAACAGGAACACTGTTCTTATGTTATCAATCAGGCTTGCATGCCGTGGTTGGTAAGGTCTACATTTGCATGTAGGTAGTTCGTGCAACCTCAGAAACCCGTTGCTACTTGGTCCCAAGGGACTACAAACAGCAGACATTGTGCGCGTGTAAATTTTTACTGCAGAACGCACTATTTGGTCCCAAAAAATATGAAAACTACGAGAGAAAAATTATGTCTTTCATGAGCAGAGATGTCCTGCTGTTTGATTAGCTCTGAAAACTGACAAAACTGCTTATACTGCTAGTGGAGCTACAAATTAAGAGTCAAAAAACTGACCCTACAATAAGGAGATTTGTCCCACTCAATGAGCATCTGATTTGGACACCTCTCAATTCACAGAAGGGCAAACTTTTCTTAATTACAGAATTCAATTTTAAATCTTGGTAAAATACCAGTCATCACATTTTGCATCAAGTTTGCAATGCAGTGTTCTCCTGTCCTGCAAACTGTAAGCACGCAGAGTAGACAAAGCACATCAATACTATACCAGGCAAGAAAGAGTAAAAGTTGAAAACTAACAGGCGCTGGCTGAGGTTGGGCCAAGACGGTGTGGTTTCCAGCTGAAGCCAAAATGGTGTCTGCTCTTACCTGGCCACCTGCAAAAATGATAGGTGCAGAGGCAGGTTTGGGACGGTAGGGGATGGTGGCACCTTTGGGTGGGGACTGCAGACAAAAACACAAAGCAATCAAAATGCAGAATGAAGCAGATCTTGTATTAATAAAATCTCTCTTTATTTTGGTCACCTCAGACAACAAGGCATGCAGATAACCCAGCCCACCCTGTCCTCCATCCCATCAGATCAAAAGAATGCCAGAGGCCTCCTGTCTGGGCTTTCAGGGGAAGAGTTGAGGACCTACTCCACAGCCAAAACAGGCAGTGGTGACACTTGTGGTTCACTACTGCCACTGTCAGATGAAGCTATGAAGCTTAATTAAGCATACCAAGGCATTTCAGGAAACACGGGCACAATTTTGAAATTTGTCATTGTTTTGGAAGAGTCCAGCCTGGCCTCTTGCTTTGCTAACAGAGAGCCCCTCTCCTGCTTATCAATTTTTCCCATACTGCTTACACTTCAAGGTTTCTTTTTTACCAACTCAATTAAGTCAGCTGTTCCATTGCAAATGATCAGCCTGATCCTGCCTTTCGTCTGACTGAGCTGGAAGGCTGGAGAAAAATCCTCTCACCTTCAGCAGGAGTGTAACAACGGTCTGTAATGCATCAAAAGGGGACCTGTTCCCTGTAGCCCAAGGCAAGAACCCAAGGAGAAACCCCTGCCTGAGGCTAACTTTATCCTCCTAAGTAAAGCAAGAGCATGTGTCTGCAAAATACGCTTCAAGCTGTCTGTGGAACACCTAGCAGAATGGTACCCTGATTTCAGTGTGCTGACTACAATTAGAGAAGGTTACAACAATTTGTGTGTCCATGAATTGGTATCATATAATTAGCTACTGCATGTCAATGAAAGTGCTTGTTGCCAAATTAAATATATGCTACAAATTAGAGCCCATATGTGTTCTTAAATGTTTGAAGCAGCAAACTGCAGTTAAGCCAGTGTCCTCTTTGTGCTGCTTGCTATTTGCCTAACCCTAAAATTAAGTACTCTTAAGTGAAAGCTGGTTGTTTAAAAAGTGGCTCTACCTGTGGAGAAATAGGATTGTGCCTCTCTGATTTTGAGAAGCAGCTTCTCTCTTCTTCTTTACTAAATAACTATTTATTCCACCAATGTCACATAGACAGTAGACTACATTCAGTAGTTACAAAGCTGGTAACTGTTGCCTTCATGTAAAATATTTCTAAGAAACTAAAATTATTTCTTAATATTAGTTTCTATTCTCTTGTATTTTTATACAGAAATCCCTTCCTCACAGTAGTCCAGCAAAAACTGAAGGAAGAGTCAGTTTTCCCCAGTAAAACACTGGGGATTTATTGGGTTTTATGCTTTTATTTGCATTTAGGCTGTATGACATTTTAACACAAAGGCTCTATGTCATTTTGATGCACTGCATACTTCTGAACAACCAATAGTTGTAGTGCTGTCTCAGATACTCCACTGTTTCTCCCCTCTTTAAAGAATAACAAAACAGTAGGGTGTCAGAGGTCACCATGAGACAGTCCTTGACTAGATTATGTAAAAAGCAAAACAAACCTAAAAACCACAGAAAATTTTCCAGTGGAAAATGTGATAAAAGCAGAGATGTTTCACGTTCATTGTCAAAAATTACTAGGTCAAAATACTTAATTTTGATTTGCTAAATTTTTTTTTTTACAAATTTCCATTCAGTTGAGAAATGTACTTGCATGAAATTATGGGCATTTTCAGCAAGGGGATTTTTACATAAATTAATTTTGTATCATTTAAACTAAGAGCTAAAAACCCTGTCATCAAAATAAAACATTCTGGCCTTATGCAATGACCTGACCCTAAGGAATATCCTGACTAGTCAGAATTATTTCTATTTAAACAAGACTTAGGGGTTTTCTTCCCTATTCTGCATCAGAATAAAATGCATTTCTCTCAGAACAGCTGCAGCTCCGTGCTGGACCTGGTTGTTGTTTGACAGTGACATGACAGCCTTGATCTTTGATTGCTAATCCCTGCTGCGAGAGGATCTCAAACACCCAGAAGGGCACAGTCTAACAGAGCCCTCTGGAAATTCCCAGCACAGGAAGGGCAGGCAGCACCCCAGGGGAGCCCATGGCAATTGAAAATTATTAATACTGTGTTTGAGCAGCTCCCGAGTGAGAGGTGAAATGCCAAGTGCTCACTCACCTCCAGCATAACCACACATATCTGTTTCACACACTGGATGATGGCGTCGGGAGTGCCCGAGATAGTCACTGCGCGCTCCGTCGAGTTCGGCAGCATGTCCCCTGCTACCTGCACCTGGGCTCCTGTGGACTTGAGCAGAGACAAAGCAAAGGGAGTGTCACCACGAGGAAATGGCACCTCTCCAAACCCAGTCATTCACCTCTAAACTTTTTGTCTTTTCTTTCCGAGACACGTGGTGGAGCGTGTATGTAAAACTCGTCCCCACACTGGGGTCTGGTAGGACATGGATTTGCCTGTTCAAGCCAATTCGTCAGCACTCCCATCCGAGGAGGATTAGTCCTTAGCTGCTGTTAATGAATCAAATTGTGACCTGAATTTCAGGAGAAGTCTTTTAACCCTCTTGAAGACAGACAGTTGTAATGCTGACTAAAAAGTTAAAAACGTGAAATGAAGTACTTTTCAATAATAAAAAAATGAAAGGAAAAAAATACCAATAACTGAAGAAGACTGACTAATCAAATGTGTCTCAGATAAATGGCTCTTTAATCTATTGATGGCTGATTTGTGTTGCTCGTTGAAATCTGAGGCTGCCTTATGCTGTATTTCAGGATGGTACAGAACCACTTCTAAATTATAATTAGTGTTGATTAAATATATGCATATCATCAACTTTTAGCTCATTAATGAACCCAAGGAGGTAATGAGCCACTTTTGAGGTTTTTTTTTTTTAAAATTTGATCTTGGCACTAATGTTTGTTAGTTAACAAAAAAAAAAAACAAAACCAAAACCAAAAAACAAACAAACAAACAAACAAAAAAACAAAGAAAAAAATACTAGCGGCCAAAACAAACGCTGACATTATTTCACAAACATGGAAGATCTTTTTAATCCCTAGAAAAAAACTCAGGCATTTGATATTGAGTTAGGTCTTCCACATATTGCAAAAAAGATCTATTCCTGACTGTTGTTGTACTGCAGTATCTGGGGCTTTTAAAAAAAAAGTATTTTCAGTAACCACTGACTTCATGTCAGTCAGCAAGGAGTTAATTTGTTTTCCTGCTGGTTACACACAACACATGTTATTCTTCTCTCCAAAGACTGATTAAATTACTGATTGTATCTTCTATTCACTACTGCTTTTTAAGGCCAAAATATCAATTCCTTGCTCTGTAATAGGCTTTGGAATTTTGCCATAATTTGATCAATCATCGTGCCTTTTTTTTCTTTTTTTTTTTCTTTTTGTAATCTTATCTTGAAAATAGTACTGCAACCCTCCATGTTGTTTCTGGATGCACGACTGAACACAAAAGACCATCCCTCGTGCAACTGCTACTCTGTGTGTTGTGTGATGAAGAAATTGCTTTTTAACGTACATTTCTGGGTATGTGTACATCTAGCACAAAAGACTGCCAGAGTCATTCATGCATTTGCTTCCAGTGCCAGTCTTTTTGGTCATACATCAGCAATGAAAAAATGAGTAATATTTTGTCCGTTATGCTTAAGAAAATGTGTAGTGTGACTTCTTGCTACATTAGCCTTATCAAAACACCTATTTGGCCAAACACTATCCTTTTACTTCCTTGTACTAGACTAAAGGTAATTGCTTATGACACTACGCTCACCAGGATAATCACTTCAGTCATTTAATTTAACCAACAGACCAATTTTACCTTTAAAATCCTATGTCCTAAATGCATTCTTTCAGTACTCTCAATGGAGTTACCCATACTTAAAATAAAATCCAAACTGCAAAACCTAGAGCTAAGTACTCACTAGCACACAGTTCACACTCATGCCTGCTCCAATTTTAATACAACTAAAAAATCAACTTAAAGCTTCATAAAACCTACTGTCTTGAATCTACATTTTAGATAAAAAGGAACACGGTAAAGCCCGTCAAAAGTGGGGTTTTTTGACACAGGCAAATAAAAAAAATGGATCAACATGTTATCTTAATATTCAACACTTCATCCTCTGTTGGAATGAATACAAATTTAGACGGAATACTGTCACTTTCTTCAGACTAAAAATCCACTTTTCTAAAATTTCCAAGTCAGATTTTCTCTATATAACCAAGCATGTTCCTAATTTTCTTGTATGACTGATTTACAAACACCAAATCCTTGGCTTGGCATGTGCATATTGTTACAGTCATGCATGGAAGAATTAAAACTGGCAAAGTACGATAATTTTTGCATTTTTTGGTTAGAGGAAAAAGTGGCTGCTAGCACATTAAGTGAATACCTTAGCTAAAGTTTGGATTAAAAAAAAACCCCAATATGTGTTTGTAATACATGAAACCAGTTCACCTGTAGCACATAAACACTAGGGAGAAACAAAACAGGAGCATGAAAATCATATTTTTCTAAAAAGTAGAACCTGGACTTCCCAGTGCTACCTGGGTCTTTCTCTGTCTGCAAGCATGGTAACTAATTTGGAAATGGTTGCAACTCTCTGACTTGGGATAACCTGAGTATGGCTGGGGAAGGGCCTGTGCCTGAAGAGAAACTTGAAGATCCATTTCTGTCACTGTTGTTTCATTAAATTGTGCATCAAGGGCTTCATGTATTGTAAAGCTGTTTTTCTATTTCACACGTGGTCTTTAGTGTCAAGGACAGTACAGCTGTCCAGCACAGTTGGACCCACTGCTTCTCCTACAGCAAGGTTTTTACAGTTTTTTCACTCGCTCATGCTCATGCTGGTGCGATGAGCAAAGTGCAGTGGGTGATGCTGGCAGGGCATGCTGCAGTAGGATGCTGAGCTAGCCAGTGTCCCCAGCAGACATCCCATGACCTACTTACCTCCCTGATTTCTTTGATTTTGGAACCTCCTTTTCCTATAAGGGATCCACACTGACTTGCCGGGACGACGAGTCGCAGCGTTACGGGCGGTTTGCTTGTCACCGTGCTGTTCGTCATTGAAGCGTTTATGTCCTGTAATCACAATGTCAGTGAGCATTAGCGGGGGATTTGTCACTCCTGGTAAGCACTGAAGGGCTCCGAGAAAATGCCCGTGGAGACCTGGGGAGCGTGCAACCAGTTCTAGTTTGTTTTCTGGTGGGTAAAACCACCGGCTCTGGTGGTGATACACCATAAGCACGAGCCACACAAGCGGCTTGTGCCAGAGGAACCCTTCAGCTGTTTGCAAGTCCATGCTGTGGGGTCAGAGGGCAAGACAGGGAGGAGGAGGTGGTATCTGTCATTAGACCAGCCCAAACAGATGAAAAAGGCAGAGGCTTTTGTGTTCACAGGCTTCCAAGTCCTGTCTTGGTCTCTTTTCCACCAACTCAATTAGAATCTTTATATTATATGATATGTCTTTACATTTCACAGAGTTTCTTCTCAGATTTGGTACAAAAGACAAAGATTAAAAAAGGGGATGACAATGAACCTGTGAATAATCTGAAGCAGAGAAAATCAGGTTAGTTTGACAAATATTTTGCTGTCCCCTAGATACAATTTCTCTTCTGTAGCAGATCCATAAGCACTCGCAGAGCTACCCAGTTTCAAAATCTTTTCCATCATGGCTATGTAACCAGAGTACGAAATGCTCAGCAGAACAGCAATTGCCTGTATCCAGGTACTGTAACATATATCTGTGTATCTCATTATCCAATGAGACTATGCTATACATTCTCATGAGCATCTCAATATACTACTACATCTCAATATACTACCACAAGCTGCATGGCACCTGTCCAACAACTCGTAAGAATCTCAATGTGTTTTGGTAACAGTAGCTATGAACTAGAAAGACTGTCTCATCCATCTGTGAGGTGGCAGGGCACAGCTATTATACCTTTCACAGAAATGTTACCCAAGAGATTTGGACAGGAATGAGAAAACATGCATTTTGTACTAATTTAACTCATTTGTGATGCAACACAAGTTCCAGCAGACAGAACTGATATGATTCCCTACATTCTCACTTATCACTTGTTAGAAAAACAAAAAAAGGTGCCTATACTGTGCAATCAGGACCTTAAATTAAAAAAAAAAAAAAATCCAACAAACTACTTAGTACTTCAAGCAACTCTGCATGTCTCACTGAACTGGTGTGGAAGCCCAGTAACACCAGCACTGATCACTACAGTACCTCCCCAGCTCTGATGGCAGCATTCTTCTGTCCAAGAAATGGCTTGGGATGACCTTGCTCAGCTTAAAAGAGAAGAAAAAAAAATCTTGCATGGAATGAAGCACTGCTGCATGTGACAATCATTCCTCTGCCAGCCAGCAGTAACTCACATTTTGTTTAGTGCCTGTGTCAGTGAGAGGTTGCATTCCAAAATAAAGTGAGAGGGATAGCAAAATTTTGCAGCACACATGTATCTGAAATAAAGGCCAAGTCATGCGGATTTTTCAGCTGGAAGATGTCATCTCACTATATCATGTTTGTGGCAGGTGCAGGCACACGATCATCCAGATGTAGGTAAATAACCCTCTTTAGCCACACAGCACAACCCTGATAATGTCTCCATACAATCTGTGGCCTGGCCTCAAAGCCTTTGTTGCACTTGCTGCTTTCAAAAGCACTTTGCAAAAACTGAAAGCCAGTATTCTCTTTATTTTCTCCTCAGCATTTAAAAAGAGCAAAATCTAAATATGCAGGCTCAGCAGTGTGGAGTGCATAAAGGAGTCAGTCCAGCCTAAAAACATGACAAAAGAGAAATGAGCAGAAAAAAAATCCCTTTCAGAACTGAAGGCTCCCAAATAGGGCTCTTTCCGTGGCACTGCATCCATCTCCTCAAGGCTCTGTCAGACACTAGAGCTGGACCTCGCATGGCTTTCTGCCTGCTTGGTGGGCTGCTCCTCAGCCTGCACAGGCTAAATGGGAGTCTGGAAGTGCTGGGAGTGCCAGCTGAACTGTACCTGCTGGTTACTCCAGTGCTTAACTACCACGTGCTTCCTGTGGATTATACACTTTGAAGCAAAGCTAGAGCTGCCCCGCTCACCAGTGAAGTTCCAGCTGCATTTCTCAGGTCTCAGCCTCCAGTCTAGAAATGACTGCTCTAAAATGTCCTCTCTTGCAATTCCAGTGGTCTGCCGGGGCTACTGTCATTTTTTAACAACTCTCTTTTTCCTTTGCGGTGGATACTTAAATTATTTATGTAATTACCTACCGAGCTTGTAAATTCATCTAAGACTGCTAGAAAATCACCTTTTATTAGGAAGGTGGTCAAAGCAGAGTGATATAAGGCTGCAGAGCAACCTCAACGAGAACACAACCTTTCTTTTTTTTCTATCTATCTGACACATTTTGAGATTTTTACTGACAGTTGAAAGGCATTCCAAGGCTTCCATTTCTTCCTAGGCCCTTCCTTATCCCCAGGTATACAGCTGTAGGGGTTGAAATTAAGGGTTCAAGGGCTTCATGTCAAAATGCTTCCTGGGGCGTGCACAAAAAATACCAAAAAAAATTCCTCAAAGCAGCAGTCTCACACATGCACCTTTTTTTTTCTGTTTGAATGTAGCTGCAATAGCCAGAGCTGGACTGAATTTTTTAAATGACTGAAGAAATCTCCAACAAAAAGATATGCATGAAAAATAGCATTTGGTAGCTAGCTTATTTGTAATTTCTGAAACAGTACTTTATTTTGCCTCCAGAGTGTTACAGTTATCTCATTTTATTGACAGGAAGATTTATAGGAAACCTAACTGATTATATGAAACATATTTATTTACTGCTGTTCTTTTAAATATACCACAAACCAATTATGTTTAAAACTAAATACAGATATTTCAAAACTTATAATGGCAGTACTTGATTTGCAAGGAGTGTCAATACTCCTTTGCTAACACTCATATGAAGAGTCCAGACTACCTTCTAAACTCTGCTAGTGCAAATATGCATAAAATCCATCCAGATGACTGAATTTCAGATTTCTTCTCCTACTGCTATCCACAGCACTTTCAAAGACTACATTGCGTTGGGTGGTAGGCTGGGGATCTGATGCTGTGCAGTGTTTGATGTTTTTATGAAAAATGCAGCATTATTTCCACTGGGTACTCATTTTGGTGGGAACTGGCAAGGATTATCTGTGTTAATGATTCCCTCAGCACTTTTCAAGATAAGGCCCTATGCAGAACATGTTTTTCATGTAGAGAGCAGAGAGATGGCTCTCTCCAGGACTCTGTGGACTGGAGGGTATGGTACTGTACACAAAGCTACCTCTTAAGCTAGAAGAAACAGGGATTGGTTCAAGATGGGTAGGAGATAAGAGATGAGGAAGAGATGACAATAGGTGGTACTAAAACTGGGTTAGATAGAATTACTTGTGTGGTTCTGCAGGATTCAACCTCAAAATCATTATTATTTTATTAATAACAGGCAAGAAAAAAAATTAACATTCTTGTAAAATGTGCCATGTCACAAAACGGATATTTTATCAACATGTTGAAAGACTGGGATATCACACAGGAAGATCTGAAAAACCATGAAGGATGGAAGAAATATAAATAGGATTAACATTTGCAATATTAAAAAAAAAGGTCATTTGTCTGGGGGCTGACAGGAATGCTTGCCAAGACTGAAGAGGTGAAAACACCTGAGCAGGAGCTGGGGATACCCACTAGGCACATGGCTGTGTGCAAAGCATTACACTAGTAAGAGGTGAGGCATTTCCAGAAGTGGTACAGATGTGTGATCATGATAACTAGGATGGCAGGCTGTTAGTGCAATCAAATAAACCTTTGTGGAACTTCATCTGCAACCTGTCCACAATTAATGCACACATTAAACACAAACTGTAACTGGAAACAGGTAGAGAGGGACTACTACAGTCACGAGAGGAGTGGGGAATGTGAGGGGATAAAATCAGTTTCTAAAAACACTTCTAAGAGAGGAATTCTCAGGGATGGAAAGGCAAGAATTATTTAAACCAGTGGCCAGTGCTGGCACAGAAACAAAGCTGCATAAACTGTTCATGAATAAATTCAGGTGAGGAGTGAAAAGAAAGTGTCAGATTATGAGAGACCCGAAGTCGTGGATCCAGGATCAGGAAGTAGTAAAAATTCAAAATAGTTTTTAATCATGTTGTGAAGTTGCAAGTTGCAAGTCATATGGCTTATGCTAGATGACAACTGCATCTGATGGCCTATAAGCTCTCTTCTGTTGTTCTAAACATCAGCAATCACCATGGGTAAATAAAGGCACACGTTGACATTTCTCATCAATGTCAGCATCTTCCAGTGTGATGGGGAGATGTGGAGACTAACCTCACTGATTCAGAAAAATAAGTACTCTTAAGAAAGGGATTAACATCCCTTTAGTTTAATCCTTTCTGGACAGACACAGCCCCTTTCTTCTGCTGTAGGTGATTCAGTCCACCTGTCTGCAGGCTCTTCCTTTAGGAAAAGGTGAAATGCTTTCTGCAAGAGCATCTGTCTCTCCAGAAATGACAGGAGAGATGCCTGGACTAGACATATGATTTTCAAAAGTAGAGGGAATTAAATCCTCTCCAGAGTGACCAGAGTTCGTGTTCTGTACTCTACTGTCTTTTCTGTGAGGTTCCTGATTAAGTGGTGACCATATCTAATTGTAGTTGGTCCATGAAATTGAAGGAGACCTCAGCACTTTACGTACGTATCTGCACAGAACAATTATTCTACAGTGAATTGCGCTCTTGCCTTACTTTCTCTTAGTGCCTTTATTTTAATTGATTTTAAAAGCCAAGCTTTAAATATAGTAAGTGGAAATCATACACTTTGTTTTTAAAATAAAAATTTTTTAGTTAAATGAGTTATATATTCATTTTGACGTATCTAAAATTTACATCAATACCAGCTGGGTTTACATAAAAACAAAGTTAAAAGTTAGGCAATTATTCTTTTCAAATCAAACCCACAATGGGACTAGAATTTTTACAAGACATTTTTCCTACCATTAGTGCACATTACTAAAAGCAATTGCTGTTCCCTGAAGCCTCCAAAAAGCAAAAGAAATGATCAAACAGCTTGTAAATTGACCCATTATTTTTCTTCAGCATTGCTGCCAAAAGCATTTATAAAAATACAACCACTTTCATTGCTATTAAATAGAACATTAAACAAATCCTATTTAACATTAAAGCAAACATGAGAAAATTCAAACAGTGTTTGTATTTCAACTTGAAGAGAGAGTCCCCCCCCATATTTTATTTGCTTACCTCTTCAAATTTTAGTGCAATCATAGAAAAAGCTTTAAAAATTGCATCTGTTGGGCCTGTTATTGTCACAATTCTCTCTGGACAAGTGCCTTCTGAAATATTGATTCGAGCACCACTCTGTCAAAAGGAACAAATATTTTTCAAAGTTATACTTCCCAGGGAGCAAACTAAGCAGGATTAGGGATATAGTTTGGGAAGGAATATCTTGAGGCATCTAATTCCCTCCCCTACAACTGCAGCCCCAACATCATATAATTTCAGCATAAACTGATCTCATTTCAAAAATTCATCTAACTGCGGGAAGCAGGATCCTGTCGGAGTAAATACTTACACAGCCTTCTTTGCAATATGCAAATCACACCTCTGTAACTCAAAAGTTGCAAATAATTGCATAATCAGTTCTCTTCCCTTCCCTCTTGGAGGATTAACCTTAAGTAGGACTGCAGCTGCAGAATTTAAGACAAGGTGGTTGTCTCCAGGGGGCATCAACATCTCCCAGGAATGATGCAACTCTCAGGCTTCAAGCCTCAAAGGCAGGGTTTGACCTCTCCAGCTGGGGCATTACTTTACACTATGGAGAAGGCTCCTTATAGAGGGATGTGTCTCATGTGAAGGCAGTCAATCAATATGCACTGATAAGCCTTGGAGACAGCCAGGATGGCTCTCAGGTATACTCAGTCCTCTTTATGCTACTGTGGTATCACAGAGAAAACCCCTAAACCACGGGGTTTTATATATTGTATTTTGATATATATTTATTTAAGAGGATCTTGGTGTAGATAATGATAAAATCCAGTTCAGGTAAGACCCACTCTATATGTTCCCTGAGGTTTCAGGCATGGAAATGTGTTAATGCAGCCTAACAAGTCACTGGAGCCTCAACTCATCCCCAGGCACTGACCTTGGGGACCAGGGCCCGAAACAAATGTGGGACAACCTGGGTTAATATGGCCCTTTGCCTTCAGGGTCACCATGAGCACCTGATGTGCTGTGTGTCCCAGACCTTATTCCCACTCTCGCTGCTTCTCTACAGCAAAAGACCATATTTCCCCATATGTAAGCACCCACACACAATAAGAGCAAAATGAAGCCCAAGACTACTGATAAAAAAATCGTGCTGCCACAGACCTGGGCACAGAACTGCGGTTTTTGTACTTTTCTTTAGGCCTGAAGTTGTCTCTGACATTTCCCGAATGACAGAGTAAGACGGAGTCACATTTTATATCATAAAGATGGCATGCAATATGCCACATCTGTCAGGAAAGCCAAAAGAAAGGTTGCCTTTTTTCTTTTAAAGAAGTATTGAAGAAAGTAGTAATTTAAAGGGGGACCAAGTTACCATGATGTGGAGACATAGCCTCTTAGTGTTTTGCTGATACAAAGATGCTTATAATTCCATTATTTTAAAAAAACAACCAAACAAACACAGTGCCTTTTGACCACAGATACATGACAGTGTTTTCCAGGACTGGAAGAAGAACATTTGATATTTATCTTGAAAGACAAACCAAGGATCATAACTCTTCTCTAAGATGTTTAACTCAGAAGTCAGGAACACTCTCCAATTACGGCTTCCCTTCTGTGCATGCAATTTATATCCACAGATATCTGCTCATGGTCATAATTAATAATTAAACTAAAATGTGTTTAATCAACTGGTAGGATTACCTAGTATATTTGAAACATTTTTTCTTACCTTTTTTTTTAAGTCTTAGCAAATGTACTTATGTATGAAAACATGGGTGAAAGCTCTTATGGTCAAAAAAGGAGCTCTGAACTCAGTTAGCCTGACAATGAAATCCCTATTGTGTATATTTAAAGATGGATGTCCGCAATTTTCTTTACTAAAATACTTTGACATTTTCCTGCCACAGACCTTCTATCAGTGGACAAAACAACAAAGCAGCTGACATAGTAATGCACTGCAGCTTTACTAGAACCAAACTGACTTTTCCTGAGGCATCCTCTCTATACACTACTCCTAAAGTTTTAAACAGTAGGATTTAGCCTTTTGACTTTTAACAGTATCTTCAAAGAAGAAAAATGACCCAGATCTCCAGGTAAGATGTGATGCCTTGCAGACCAGTGTGGGTCTGTAACCTCCACCTGCGCATACCCCTCTGAAGACAGTGCAGGTTGCTCTGTGGCAGGGAAAGAAACCTGTAGACAATGGGGAGACTGAGGTTTATGCAGTGGCCTGTTTTAGTTAATCATTTTGTGTCTATGACCTTTTCAAAGGACGTGAATGGCAGGTGTGCAGGTCTACCCTGCCCACATCCTACTCAAAGATGCAAACTGAGGAAGAGTTAAGGCTTTGCCAAGACATGGCAGAGGGATGCTTTGGCTTACACAAGTCTGTCTCCAGCTCTGATAAGCTTGTGTCTACCCTCAAACTTGATGTGCATCAGTCTAATGCTTGGTTTCAGATTTTTGGAAACTGCCTAGGAGGAGGCCAAGCCCCATGCAGGACCGATGTTGGTATGCTAATGAAAGATATAATGGGCTCGACGCACAGAATAATGCAGGTAAGCTGTTCCTGAGATAAGACAGCAGCAGGCATATCGCTGTGGGAATGAAAGACTCCAGACTGCTGCTGCGATAAGGAGGTTACATTAACAACAATGTTTAATTGAGGCCAACATATTTATACACCACCGCTTGCTAAGAATGGTGATGTTAAATTAACTGCCCACTTGATGGCAGCATCAGTCTGCATATGCTGAATTCCCTGTTCTCCGAGCTGGAAAGAAAGGCAAGTGAAGACATCAAGGCTTGTCTTACCTCCTCTCTCATCTTCTTCACTGTCTCACCTTTCTGTTAAAGAAACAGAAAAAAACGTTAGCCTGGGCTAAAAAAGAGAACTGATATGCAATATTTTGACATGAATATAAATAAAGTAATTTTCTGACCTTTCCAATAATGCTTCCAACCTCCTGAAACAGAAAAAAAGACATTGTGAATGATACAATTTGCTGCAGAAGAGCAGCAAGCTCTAGTTTCTAAGCTATTTTGCCATCACTTATTTCAAAACCTGCAATGTGAAGCATAGCCCCCTTCACTGTTTCTGTATACAAATATGCCATGTTAGATACAAAGGGGTGGACTAAAAATGCAGCTTTGCAGTCAACTGACTGTGCAAGAAAAACACCTTTAATAGAAACTGATCTTGTGGTTACAGATCAATCCTGCTACAGTGAAACACAGACAAATCCCTATCAGGGAATGAAAAGTTAAGAAATAACCGAACCGCACAATCTATTAGAGAAAATGAGGTGTAATACAAGCATCAAAATAATTGCTGGTTTCTCCAAGGGCAGGCATTTACCCCCTTTACACCATGTAATAACTAGAGCTGAATTTCCATGCTACCAAGTGTTATTGTGTAAACACCTGGTGGCCTGTTTTAATCTCCCTATTAGGCACTTACAGAACAATAACCGCTAATCACTTTTTAGGGATTTGGGAATTGCTACTAGGCTCCTACAATTTTCTCTGAAGGGAAAGAAAATACTGAGAAACATGGCTGTGAACATAGAATAGGGGAACAATGTGACAGTTCTGGCAGCACCCCAAGGGTTAAAAGCTTGGGAAATAAAACCGAAAGGTAGCAAAAATGAAACTATTAACTCTAAAGGGAGTAGTCTGGATATGTTACACAAATCACACAGCTGTGACATCAGACTGGAAATCATCTGATGGAGAGACCAAATAAAGGAAAATAAACTCTTCTCCTATACACAGACTAGGAAATCTACTTCAATCGTTAAAGACTGTCTCAGATGGCTGAGCTGTCCCAGACATACGATACACCATTTCCCCTACTCAGTCTATATATTTGTGTGGTTCATCCTAAAACACAGCCCAAAGTTTAGATTTTAGAAACTGTCCTCCATTGCTCTATCCAATGATGGACTAGTGATAAAGTGGTACGAACTTCACTCTGCAGTAGAGAACTAACTGCAGTGACGTTAATAATTATTTTTCACCAGTTGCTTATAAGCTCATGCCATGAAGCTGTTGTGCTTGCAGCTCCTCACATCCTGCTCACAAGATGTAAAGACTTCAGTGAGAAGTTACCTATCTCAATGAAGAACTTTGGCATATGGTTTCTTTGCACTCTCTGCAAGTCTGCACATAACACCAGGCTTGGGGAATAGTCCAGACATTGCTGGACATGGCTCCTATCTGGAGTCACCTAGACAGACTGGAGAAACGGGCTGAGAGAATCCTCAGGGAGTGGAAAAAAATCAAATGAAAAGTCCCGTGTCTGGGATGGAAAAAGCCCATGCAGGACAAAAACTTGCTACCTCAAAACTGACTTTGCAGAAGAAGTCCTGAGGGTCCCATTGCACAACTTTAACCTGAATACATTACTGCATCAGCAGTGCAGCCCTGATCAAAGAAAGAACTGGACTTTATTAGCAGGAGCGTAGCCAGCAGGCTGAGGCAATGATTCTTGTCTTCTTGTTTCGGTGAGACCATGCCTAGAGGATTGTGTCCTGTTTTGGGCTCCTAATACAAGACAGACAAGGACACACAGAGGTGAATCCAATGCAGGGCCACCAAATTGGTCAGGGGACTGGAGCCCAGGACACATGAGGAGAGGCTAAGAGAACTGCATTTGTTCTTAAGAAGAGAATGAGTGGGGAGTCTCATTGCAATGTGCAATAAGGAAAGCATGCTACAATACCAAATTCCTACTCAATACGAGGAAAATATTTTTTGCCATGGGAATGGCTGGACATTGAAACAGGTACCCAGAGAAGATGTGGAATCCTCATCCTTGAAGGTGGCTGAACTCAGCTTGGGCAAAGCCCTGATTAACCTGCTCCAATGGAATCTGCTTGATTCAGGTTGTCAAACTGGAGACCTTTGGGGTCCCTTCCAACCTTCAGGGCTCTGTGATTCTTCAATCACAGCCTTATACCCACTGAAGTCAGTGCCTTAATCGCCAAAAAATTCCTCAATCCAGTGAGGCCCCTTTTCACGTTTATTTTCAAACTTTACTTTTTCTGTTTCCCATTTCCCTTTTTTATTTCCCTTCCAACTGCTCTTCCAAGATGGTATTCTGCTCTCTTGTACATACTGATCAGAGAACACATATTGTCCAGACAGGCACTGCAAATCTTCCAGATGTATCTGCTTTGCAAACCTATAGTCTGCAGGCTGATGTACAGGAGAGCTTTACAGATCACACAGCCGTGAGTGTTCTTGCTAAAGCTTCCTGTTTCCATCTAAAACTTAGACATCTGTACATCTGCACACACAACGCAAAGCAGCAGCTCTGTGAGAATGGGAATTAATGAGGCAGACTCACTGCAGTTTGTCTTGTTACCAAATTATCTTAATATTTTCTCTTAATATGTGGCTTTATATCACATGGCTGAGACAGCTACACCAGCATGTTGTGTGGGCTCTAAAACGAGATGCAGCTTTTTTGTTAGCAGTGACAGAAATCTGGGACACCCATTCCCCCAAATTTTTAAGATTTTACTATTTTTTTTACATCGTCACTGTAACTCTGCCAACCTGTCTGTAATTGTTGAATGGGCTTAAACAATACAGGGAGTAAGGCCTGGGAAGTCCCCATGTCTGGCAGTTCCTATCTCCCCACTTAGCACATTCAGCAGTTTTACCTTGAAAACTTTTTCCATTCTCTCAGTCCCAGCTTTCAGAAATAATTACTTTCATAAAACAGATTCTTAGGAGGTAGAAGGACCTTTAGCTAGGGGTGAGTGTATTGGGTTTCAGTTGCTATGGGCAAGCAACTGTATTTCAGTCCATGGTATAACTTCAGGGTTTTTTGTATACCTGAAGTTTCATTAGAATCTTTAGGCCTGCTCTTGAACCTGCAAGTTTTTGTCAGTATAAACTTAGTATGAAATCTCCCCTAACCCATTTGATCATCTTGGGTGGGTCTTAATGACAGATGCTGTTCTTTCAGAAATGTATGGATGGGTCATGGCTAATAAATACAAATATATCTTCCTTGGAAATAGGAAAGCATACTTTGCCTTAGAAACAGAAAAGCAATAAACTGTTTGTAGCACTGGTAAAAAAAAGATGGTCCATTTCCAACAAAGAGATTAAGAGTATTAAAACAAGCAAAGTAGAGCACAAAATATTAGGATTTTCAAGCTGCTTGTTCCATTCAATTCTGTGGGACTTTTGCTATGGATTTCAGAGGGGACAGGAATTCTACCTGACTGATTATCACCTTGGTATTTATTAACAAAGAGTACAAGCTGCCAAAGGACTGAATGAATGAACAGTGTGAATCCCACTGAGAAAAAAATATTTCAATAAGACTGGTGATGAGGTCCTTGGAACATGCTAGCAAATGTCACTGTAATCCTATGGAGCACTTCAAACCTTCTCCTCCTCAAAGGGCGACTTTAGAGCTTATTCTATAAGCAGGCAATTTCAAAACTTCCAAGCAACAGCCGCCTCTTCCTCTACACTGGAAACTGGGATTCTGCTTGGCAGTGTGGGGTAAGGTCACAGGGACACAGAGAAGCACTAACGTTACATGGACATTTCTAATTTTTTCAGAATTTTGATCCATACAAATTACTAAAAAAAATAAAAATGCAAAATGGTTTGAAATGGGTCACTTTAGAGTTTGTTTTTTTTTTTCTGGGCCCCTAGCTGTTTTTAGGAAAGCTCCTAGGAAGTACTGGTGACAACAGATCATGTCTTCAATTATGATAGGGCTTCAGCCACAGATTAAATCAAAAGACTCTTTATACCTCACTCTTCAAACTACCAAAGCTACTTCATCAAACCTTTAATGTTTCTTTATACAGTTCAGTATTTGTTTCATATAACTTCTTATATCACCTTGAAATAAGTTTACTGCTAAATGAGATACCCAACACCATTTTTATGACACTCAAGTTTTATCAGTATTTCTAGCCAAGGTTATTTTGAGGGTTTTATCTCCTTTAGAAAATGTTTCTAAATTTTCCAGACACCAGTGTGCTGTAGTTAACTGCCTAAGATGTATGTCACCTACACTGGTTCATTACAAGTAAGTCAGGCAGCCAGCCTTTTCTGAAGTTCAGGGAGAGAGAGAATGGAGGACATTTTGTTCCTAAAGAAGGGGGAGAGAAGTGTACTCCCAAAGGTTTTGGCTTTCTTCATCTGCAGAAGAAGCAGCCTAAACTGACACTAACATATGCGAAGTTTGGTGAGCAGAATCCTACAGCTGATGTGAAATTCAGCGTCAGTGCAGGTCAGACAGGAGTTTGATTTAGCTGCAGTAGCAAATAATTGCCTACTAGAATATACTAATAACTCCTGAACTATTTGCTGTATTCCAGTGCTCAGGAATATAAGCTAATGGTAACTATTTACGATCAATTTCAGATTTATTCATTGACTAACCATCTACATGTAAATATAGTAGAAAAGTAAGTTATATGACAACAATCACTGAGTTTCATATAATCACATTTCAACGGCAGATCAAAAAGTAGTTCTCACAAAGAAATTATAAAGGGAGGAATTAAAACTCATCTGGGAGAAAGACAGGTCCAAACCAACCTGGCAGACTGTTGCCAGAGCTAAAAGTATTATGCAGGTTCCTTGGCCTCAGCATATAAACACCCACCCTTCAGAAGCAGATGAGCCACAGCAACTACGCTGGATGAACGGGATGATTCCAAAAAGCTGCAAGTGTGTGTTTATCTACATCCACTGATACATATGTATACTCACACACACATATATTTGTGTGTAAAGTCAGTATACACATGCAGGCACTAAACAGATGGATATCAACTTTCCTACAAGAAATGACAGCAATTTGGGATGCCTATCTTGAGATTCATGCAAGGAGTCTAAGTTTCAGATTGTGCTCAGTACCTAGCCCAGGTAGTGCCTTACAAAGGGCATCATCTCCTGGTGAGAGCACCTCATGCAGGGTAGTCTCACACTTGGGCTCCAAGAGTCCTTTTGGAAAACCCCAGGAAAATCTACATGCTGATTTCAGAAAGCCTGAAAATAATTCTCAAGCCTGAGTCGTCACTACAGTTTTCTTTAGTACGATATTTCTAATAAAACAGATAAAACAAAAAGGGGTGAACTTCAAGAACAAACACTAGGAGACTGGTCAGTATCAATAAAGTATACTGCAAGCCAACCAGCCAATATATTGTAGATATCTTGACGAAGAGCAATGCTAAAAACAAGGGTTGGTTTCTTTCATGTGGAATGCAGCATATAATATTATTTGCACACCTTATTCACACAAATGGGATAAATTTTGCTCTTAATGAACATCTGGGGAGTAGTGGGCCCATCAAAGAGCAGAAAGCTGTTTGTGCAGTTTTTACATCATCTGTGGTGAAGGCAAGGCAGCACCAGCTGGCAGCAGCAAAGTCTGTGACCCAAGGCTTTTGCAGGGCTCTTGCTGGTGAGAACAACTAAACAAAGATACAAAACAGGCTGTAGAAGAAAGCTATTTCCTAATCAATTATTTGGTGTGTCCTTTGAATAACAAGAGAAAGAAATCAGTCATATTAAGAAAACAAGAAGCTTAACAAATGGTTACAAACCACGGTTTAAAGATTAACCTTTGGTCAGTAAACATGAAGTGTGAAATTCCATAATTTTTTCGAAGTGTGAGGTTAGTTTAATAATTACTGTGTCCCAGAAAATCAAAACAAAACCAGGTAGCCATTGTGGGAGCATAGAAAAGTACAGGTCTTGCTGTATTGTCATGGGCATACAACTTTTTTATCAGTGCTACGGGGCAAATAGAACAAAAGCTTCAGAGAATCCCTGAGATAAAGCCACATCTAGAAGGAAACGGGTTTAAGAAATAGTATAGCAATACATACTTTCATCCCAAAGCATCTGACAAGTCACAGGGCCCATCCTAAAGCCTGCAATTCCTTCAGGCAATGCTTTGATTGCATGTGCTTTCTATGCTTTCTATGAGCAAAGATAAGGTAGAACCATTACGGTTGGACTTTACAAACAAAAAAGCCTACTAGAAAAGCATTGAAAGGAAAGAAATACAGCCTTCCATGATGGGAAAACACATCTGTCACGGGACAAGGAGGGGCCCTGGCAACAGCAAATGACTGCTGGGCTGATAAAGTTTTCTAGACCCAGACCAGTTGTCTTTCTCCCCTCCACAAAGAGGCATACATAATTCAACTCTCTCTCTTCACTTTGTTTTGAGGATACAGTTGTCAATACTTGAACAAACTCATGAATACGCTTGCATGGAAGATTCCAGGAAGATTCCAGGAACATTCCTGTTTCATGAAGACATTCTGAACACTGTGTTTGCATGGAGCATGCGGGTCATCAGTATTTTTCAGAGACTAGAAGAAAAGTCACTTTGGGGAAACATGATGTAATGTGTCTACCTCAGGGAACAAATGGCTGCCTCAGATAAACTGAGAATCTGATTTGTGTTCTGGGATTACGTGGGATTAGCCTCACTGACACGGGAGATCTCACGTTCCTAGGTGATGCTTCAGTAGTCACTGTCTGATGCTAACAGCCCTAACTTAGTAAGGCACTACAGTCCAAGCCCTTACTGAGACAAATCTTATGCTAATAAATCGGTAGTGTATGAGGAAACCTGCAAATCATGGTCTTCCTGATGGAAATGCCAGTGTTACGCATCTCTCACAAGTCCATCTAGCATGTTTTGGGCTGCTGTGCAAATGGATGTTTCTTATTTGCTTTTTTATGGCAGATGGGTATCCAGTTTACATTCAATTTCACACCAAAGCTCACAGCCTTCCCCTGCAAAACCAACCCAAAACCCAGTTCTGTCCCTTTGCTTGTCCCTGCACGTGTGATGCTGAAGCAGCAGCACTGAGTAGGGCGTGCGCCTTCTGCAGTCGTGGTTACAACTGCGGACTGATGAGGAGATTTTGTTTGGTACAAGTGGGAACATTCGGCTACAGAGATTGTTTTCAGCGATACACAGTGCCTAAGGGCTGGGGGAACTCTCTCTCTCCTTTCTGTTGGTTTTTTAGGCTAGTGAGAGGCTCTCGGTTGCTACTACAAACACACTGAGAGGAGATCCATCTCGTGTTGCGTATTTGCATGCAGAACTTTGTTCCATGACTAGACCTCTCAGGTATCACAGTAATGCAAGCAAACAAAACAAGAACTATAATAGCAATAGGCAGGACAGTCAATCCTCATAATACCCTGACAGCGTTCATGGAAACCGAAAAGAACAGAACAAACATTGGCTTGACTGGCATTTTACTGCTTGGATTATATTACTGACAAGGTGATTCTTGAAGTTACTTTGTTGTATTCTGTATTTTAAAAAAGTAAAAAATAAAAGAAAAAATGGGAAAGGAGAAGGACTTTAAGATGGAGAAAATTTATTTCTCTAATGCTTTAAACTCTTCCAGGGAGGCAATTAAGGAGACATGAAAAAGTGCCCACTAAAAGAAATCCCTGATACTATAATTGTATTGTCTGTACTGATGAAAATGGCAATTTTCTCCATGATTTTATTCTGTATTTGAGCTGTTAAGTGTGAGCAATCATTTAATGAATCTAAATTTTCTTTCTTTTTCTTGTGAAACGTTCTACATAGAGCACCATAAAGTAATCACCAACATGTCTGAAAGTCACCACTGAAGCTGGATCTAAGTCCACGGTAACCAGAACTTTCAGTGCTGCAAGTCCGCTGATCCTGCTAAAATCAATGGGAACTCAGATACTCAGAGTTCCTCAGGGAACCTAAAACTAAGCTGTAAGTTTAGCGCCTAAAAATCAAGGTACTCATAGGGTTTTGTTCAAACCCAAACATTTGACTGAAGGTACATATTTCTAATTCGCTACTGCTGAATCTATGAGAAACATATCACTGAGCAAATGGCATCAGGGAAAGAAAAGCTCCACTCAGCCATCATATCTTTCCTCCATCAATGCAGATTATACAGTCTAATAGTACATATGCTACTCTTTCCCAGACATGTTTAAAATTTGCATGGGAGACTTACAGAACCTCGTGAAAATCTCAATACCAGGAATTTCTATTGGTATTCTCTTACTAGGATTTATTTTCAAAATTTTATTTTATCCCATTATTTCCAGCTACAAGCACTTGCAGCATTCAAAATAACTACACTCCATTACACTTGTATTTATTCTCTCCAGGTATTTATGAGAATGTGTGAAGAAAGCTAGACACAGTCTCCTCAGCCTCATAAAACTTTTGTTATTTTTTCTGTGAATTCCCCCTCTGCTCAGTCTTCAACATCACTCATACACATGGCATCTGCTGCTGAGCACAGAACTGCAGGTGTGATTTTGCCAGAAGAACAGTAAGGTAATTATTGTCTCTTTGTCCCATGACGCACCAACACCATACATCCAAAATTGCATATACTTTTGCTGCAATAGCTTTACTCTCCAACTTGGCATATCCCAGATTTGCCACTCTCTAGACACTGTCACATCTGATGCTTTTCAACTTTTCATGCTTTCCAGATTTCCTCCTGTCACTGAACATGTATCTTCTAAATTACCTTCTCCAATAATTGCCTCAACTCGCCAATTTACACCTCTCAATATTTGGCAAGAGCCCTGTTTCCCTGCCAGTTTTCCCTTCCCTCCTTCATCCTACTTGTAAATTACTTCCTTGTTCTTCCTAACCATCCAACTTCAATAATTCATTTTAGTTTTTATTTCTGAATTCCATTCCCTTTCTCTAAAAGATTCCTCAGATGCCATACATTACCATATTCTACTTTGGTTTCTTACAGTCTTCAGTAAGACAGTTTCATCAATGCTCATGTTCACACAGTGCCTTTGGAAACAATGCATTATTTCTTCTGCAGGTTTGTACTGGCGAGAAGAAGCAGAGACTCCTGTGCCACTGCTATGAGATGGAGACTCAGATGGAGTGGATTTGTGACCCGGTCGGCCTTTCTGTGCTGGCCCATTTGAACATTTTCTTGGGTTCCACCTCATGGACCTGGCTTTTAAACCTCCATTAAGCTACTTTCCTGAGATTTAAGATCTTTCTACCAGCACAATCTCTTAGCATCCACATCTAAAATTAACCTTTAATGGTGAGTCTCCAGGGTCTTAACCAGTCAGTTAACACTGACTGCGTACAAAACCCAACCAGCCCAAATTCATGTAATCATTATCCAGTACAGTCAAAGTAGGTGCTATTTCTTTCTGGGCATGAACTGACCAAAATCAGAACAAGAGTACTGCAGATGCCAAGTACTAAGGTATGTTGGCAGATACCTGTGGGCAAGGCTACAATTTTCCAGTCTTCCAACCTCATTACCTGTGGCAGTAAGCAAGTTAAAAAGACAGCCACAAGTCAAGGGAATAGAAAATTCAGCAAAAGGCGAGCAAGGAATGGTAAGAGAGAAATATGGAGCTCTCTCTCTCTCTCTCGCTCTCTCTCTCTCTCTCTCTCCATATATGCTGAGAGCCAAAAGAATTTCTATTTTCACAAAAATTTAAAAAGGAAGAAAAAGACGTTCTTCTGGGGTCCGAGCTCTGCCTCTCCATACAGAGGGCTCTGACAGCATACACTCAGTTTGTCTTCCTTAAGTCCTTCAAAAATGTTGATCTGATCTGAGTAAATACTGCCTTTGCTGGAAGCAGAAATCTTGCAATCCCTGCAATATTCCAATCCTTCCTACTTTTGAAGCAGACAAAGAAAATAAAATACCCATATCCATTCACGTCTCTGTCCTACACAGAGGTTTTACTTACTTTACTTCAAGAAACAGCATGAATTAGATGGAAAATACAGAAGCAGGTATTGTAAATAGCTCCAATCCATATTTTCTGTTTTTCTCTACTGAAATCCATTAAACAGCTTTATTTCTAAATGGGGTACATCTTTCTCATTAATAAGAGATGAGAACGCATATCTGCATTATTTAGTATATTCTATATATCCAACTTCTGCATATGCTTCAAAAGGCTCTCCTCTTCCTGACCTCAATGAAGCACCATTCAGGTAACTCAGTCAAAAAGGTCCCGAGCAGAAAAGGCTGCAGTGCCATGGCAGCTTTACAGGATGAATTCAGTTTTGTCTGACTTGTCCTTAGAAACCTTCAGTGACGGATGCTGCAGCGTGCCCAGACAGACTCCTCCCCTCCTCACAAATCCACCTAACAAGTTTTTCCTAATCTTGCTTTTAATAATTCCTGCAAACACTGACAGTTGCTTCTCTGCAGATGCAAAGAATGCCTGAGCACTGCCCTTGTAGTATCCTCCCTAACACCTGCCCTCTAATTCAGTGCAAGAAAGTATTACAAATGTTTTGTGCTGCTCCTGGTTTCTCTTCAGGGCTGTCAAACTATCATAATTTTTTTACTGATCTAACATGGTACAAGATGAAACTAGGCCTTTCAGCTTACATCATCACAAAATCTCTGAAGTCCTGGCTGAGCAGGACACCTTTTATATCAGACCCTGGAAACACTGAGGTTACCCTGAGGTTGCCCTTTTATACCTTGCAGTGGTTAGCTTTCTGCAGGGCCCACACAAGCCCTTTCTCCACTTCCATAGATAAAACAATTGCTGCCCTTCCTTAACACCACATTTTCTGAGAATATCACGGCTGTGCCTTGCCTCGTTGCCAGCTGGCTACTCCCAAACCTTGCTACACTGTGGGTGAGCAGCTTAGCTGCTCCTCCCAGCCTTTTCAGTCGGAGGCTGCACAAAACTATGTAGGAACTCAGCTGGCCCTACAGCTGCTTCTTCCCTCAAAGCAAGACAAAGCAGAGGTGCTGATGAGTTGTGTCCTATCTGCACTGGGGAGGCACTGGCCCTGGGTTCTCCCAGACCGCAGGACTGTTCCTATTTGTTTTCCTTTCACCAGACACTAATGTCTTTTATTTTTTCTACTTATTTTGTTTGCTGTTGTTGCTTTTTAATTCCCTGCCATCTTGCAGAGGTCTGTCCATTCATACAAACTGTAATTTTTTTGTCTGCAGGTACAGAATTTACCCTAATTGCCTAATTAAGATGTCCATCCTTGACATTATGCCTCTACACAAGTCACATTAAAAGTACATACTGAAAATTTCCTAAGTATGAAGGATTTACAGCTGAGATAACCAAGGACAAGTTATGGATTTTCAATCAAAATGAATGCAAATATCACAAAACACATAGAAGTTCCCTATGCAAAGGTACACTGGTAATAAAGGTTTACAGACAGAGAGTTAAGGATAGTGGGGAGAGATCCTCATATTTCCATGAAAGACATCAATAAATAAGTAACTTTAAAATTAGTTTAATTCAAAAACAACTGAATCCAGTTTGCTACTGTTATTTTTAAAAACCTTTTATTTCCTCTCTTCTCTCTCAAGCTTTGACCAGTTATTTACAGACCAAGCTCTGCTTCAGCTAATTGTTTTGTCTAGAAATACTAATTAGAGATCAGCAATTTCCACTGATATCATTACCACAACAAATCTTGAGGAAGAGCCTAGAAACTTGTTTCTTCTTTTTCAGAGGCACATACAGCTTTCAGAGTGTCTTCTCCCACTGAGTTCATATTGACTCAGACATCCTTCATTCCTCTGTATTATTACTCCTAAATCATAGAAATTACATCAAAGAAACCATAAGGGTCTGACTTTTATCACCAAAATAAATTCTGATTTAATGTACTCTTTGCAATACTTAGGCACAACAGGATACATGATTAGAGCATAGTGGAGCTAGTGGTATACCCACCATGCCCTGTTAAGTGAGGATGCATGGTATAGTTCCAGTCAAAATTTGAACTTGGTAGCTTTTATGGGTTGGGGCTACATATGCACAGAAGACTGGACACATAATATCCATTATTCTTATAAGAGGTTGCACACACAATCAATGATGTTTAACAGAGAAAACAAGCATTATCTGATTTAATTTCTGATTTAAAAAAACCTAATAATCCTGGCCCACTGTTTAAGTAAACCGTCCTGAAAATTACACATGACTCTGAAAGAAGCAGAGCTGTCAGATAGTGGTTAAAAACAAAACAAAACAAAACAAAACACAAAACACAACTAAGCACATGGGAATTTGACTGCAACCAGTAGGGTTGCTTACACCCAGTGGGATAAGCATGTGTTCAAATGCTTTCATAGACTGGGACCAGAACCCAGTAGAATCAATCCCTAAGACCTAATTTTGAGCAGACACGTGTACAGATTTTAGGTGGGTTTTCTAAGAGAGAGAGTGCTATTAAATTTGTTTGACAGATCCCTATTTAAGATGCAGATTTACACACCAGATGCCTGCCTGAAGCTGACTATTTCAGGGGAAAAAAATCAAACAAAATGGTTAGATCATTTCTGAGAAAAAACATAATTTGATCTGACATAACCTAATTTCCGAGGTTTTTAATTTGCAAACTTAAGCTGTACCCCCTCATACTTCTCCATAAGTAAAATACAGAGGGAGATACCTTAGTCTCCAATTTGTGCTATGAGTAATCATACGTGTGTTCATGTTATCGGTTAAAAACCTCCACTATTTTAAAATGTAAAAGTATTTTATTTTAAAATTAAATTCCAGGAGTAAAAATACTTCTTTAGATTTATATATATAAATTTAATCTCCAGATTAATACATATATATGTTCACTGTTCCCTGTTAAGAAAGCACCCAAACCACCTCCTTTATATAACATTCATTCACTAAGCCTGGTGTTGCCTGATGCAAATATTACAAACATACCTATGAAACGTGTTTTTTAATTAAAAGCCCATTTTATGATCTGGCAATGTGAAATAAGCAGCGATCAGACTGCTAAGTCTGACAATACTGAACTGGCACTTTGTCTGTGGCACAGATTTCACACTTATCTGCATACTTAAGTGCTGTGCTGGACAGAAACAAAATGACACTCAGTCTTCCAAAACAAACCCACAGGGGATCTGGACAAACGCTTGGCGTATCAGGGGGTTCACTCTAATAACATGTTACATCAGAATAATGAAGAACTATCCTATTTGCATTCAACAGAAATAGACAGTAACTCTGTCACAATTATTTCACACAAGTCAACGTTCTGGTATCTCAAAAAAAGCCCTGCAAAACCCAGCAAATGATGAGAAAGGCAAGCTGTATGCAAGTCAGCCTTGTGCAAGGGTCTGCCCAGTTTGGCTAACTATCAGTGAAAGAACTCCTTTTTCGCCTCTGGATCTGCTCAAAAGGGTTTGTTTCAATGAATTTGGGCTGCAGTGTGAACTTCAGCAGGATCCCTTGAAAGGCAGGGGGTGATTTCTTGGTCATGGCAATTGCGCTTTTGACTCAAGTCGGAGGAGGAGCAGACCCTCTGTCAATGTTACTCTCAGGCTCTGATGGTAACTGCACAAACTCACTCAACACACAGTAAATGCTTCACCTTGCCATGCATGAGAAGGCGTATGGTAAGCGTGACATTGAGACCTCCTTCAGACACTTTTCCGTCCTTCGTGTTCATCCTGGCCTTGTATCTTCAATACTTGAAAGTAGCTTCGTTTTTCTTTTTTATTTTTTCTATTCACTTAATCAACCTACAGAGAGAGATAGAAAAAAAAGAAAAAAAATACCATTGAGTGGCTGAAGCTACTCTGAAATGAGAATATCATGTTGTACAAACCAATTAACATTCCTCCCTTTGATTTTCTGGACTACAGCTTAGTGTTGAAAAGGCTCCTTTGATTATTATCGCTCCCATCCAACTCTAGCCCTTCACCAATTACAAGATAAATTCCTTTCTGAAACCTTAAAAAATTTTCTTAACTTCCTGTATTTCAAAGTCGAAAGTACAGAGCACAGCAGAGTGAAAAACGACGTTTTCTTGTGAACAGCACTTTAACCTTTGCAGTGTGTATATGAGAAACATATATATATGCATGTATTTTTTACATGTGCCTTGTGTGGTTTTCATTTCTCTCCTCGTTACTACCTCTCTCTCTTTTTGCTCTTGCAAAAGGGATATTTTTGTTTTTGTTTTCTCTTCAGCTAGAGAGAAATTAATTCTGAGCCTAAACACTGATCCCTGCCAGCAACAGCGGATGACACATTATCAAAGACATCTGAATAACTAAAAACCACTTGCTGTTGTAAATCTGGGCACTGTCTGACTTTGTTTTTGTCTATGAGGCCCAGAGGTGGCTCAGTCCCTCAAAGGCCAAAGCTGAGCTTCAGCCTGCAGTAGAAGGAAGATTTTTCTTAATTCCTAATGACAAATTGCAGATTTTCAGTCATCTACAAAGCCATAAATATCCTAAAATGCTAATGAAAGCTGCAAGGGCTAGCTTTGAAGGGATAAACAAGATGCATTATGAGTTTATTAATGCAAGGAAATTTATCAGTACAAACAAAAATGGGGGCAGGAAGGAATATTACCAAGGGCAGGCAAATTCCACAGTAGAAAAGGCTTAGCGACTCCTTATTCAGTTTGTCCTTTTCAGACTTAATTCATAGAGCATAAAACCCTTAAACAGACCGTGCCTCTCGGTAACCATCCCTTTTGTTACCCATCCTCTCTAACAACCACATTAGCTTTGCATCTTTGAGCTTCCCAAAAAATTGCCATGCTCAGGCACTGGCTAATGAGCACTCCTAGGGACAACCATTTTGTGTTTCAGAGTGTACAGCAGTGTTTCATTAAGGTGGCAGGCTATTGTACCCTTGTGGAGATTGCTCAGGCATGGGACAAAACTATCGGAAGGACCTACGGGATCATTCCCCTAAAAACACTGGAGGAACTATCATGCAGACTGTTTCATCCATTGATTAAGCTCCATCTTAAGAGCCACTATGCGCTTTACTAGACTAAAGTGAAGCCCACCTTAGTTGAACATGTTATGTGTGAGAGCAATCAACAGCAATGTTTAAAGAAAGAGCACAAGAAACATGTATGGAGTGATTCCTGATAGACTTGCTGAGCTGCCAGCAGTCATGGTATTCTGGGAGACTGCATCCAGATCCACATTTTCAGAAGCCATTGGCAGACCACTCTTCCAGGAATCTGTCTAATGCCTTCTTGAATTCATACATCTGGTCTGCAAAAGTTCTGGTCTCGCACGTTCATTATTAGTGTGGAAAAAAGTGCTCCGCTCTATCTGCCTTAAATTTGCTCTTGTTACATGTTTTGCCTTGTGAGTACTTTCTTAAGACCATTCCAGAAAGTCACTCATCTGATTGCTGAAGCTTCTCACTTTAGCCTGAGCCTTTGAGTGACCAAACCACTCCTGACATTTTTGCCGGTGGGAAATACATTGGAAGATGCAGAGTTTTCTCTCAAACCTCTGTAGGAGTACTAAGGACCACAAAGAATTTCTGTGCCTTCAGTGACTAGAAGAGTAAGTAGCTGACATGCCTGGGGAGAGGTGAGAAGAAAGAGCAACTTAAACTCCTCTTTCCTCCTTCCTGATTTTTCCTTCCCCAATGCGGACTCAGTGTATTTAATACCATATGATCCATCACCCAGCCTGTAGACACTGATATAAATCCATTTATGCCACATTTCTAGGCTTATCACTTACATTACATATTCCCTATCCTGATGGAGAAAAGGGAGACGAGCAGACAGGTGGCTGCATGAGAAGGCAGAAAACAGAAGCAGCCTGGCCATGTTTCTGATGCATTATGCGCGCAAGAGGGTGAGAGGAAAATGAGACAGATGGTAGGTAATGGTAGAGAAAGATATCAGGATGTATTCTGCTTCTCTAAGGTTAGACCACGACTCAGAGGAAAGCCTGCAACTGGATGACCATAACAGTCCCTTCCAACAAGTTCAGAGCGAGGAGCAGAGTAGATGACTGTGGTTGTTCCCAGACTAAGAAAGGGAATGGTCTCACGCTACTCAACCAGCTCTTTGCTGACAGCCAGAGGCTAAAAATGAAACTCCATCACAAATATCATTAAAAATATCACTGCTACCTAATTTTTAAAGGATTTTGTTACTGTCCTTCCCCCCAACAAGCTTAAACTCTGGCACCTGGTACTAAGAAACAGAACAGATGTCTGGGGGAGGGCTGAGAGTGTGTGTGCCTGCAAGGAGTTAGGCAGCTGTGTGAGATACAAAAGGAATTAATTCAAAAAGGCAGTCTCACATGATAAGGAAATATGTGAAACCTGTACAGATACCATGAAGAGAGAAGACTTACTGTGCCAGGTCATTTACATCTGCTTCAGTCATCCTGAGAGTGCAAATATTCTGGATAAAACATTTACGCTTTTATAAAGGAAACATATAGCACTGTTAACTACCTGGGTATTTCAGTTTTAAAGACAGATTAAAATGCATTGTTGTACTTCATTATTTTTAACTAATTAAAGCAAAATTTTCTGCAGACAGCATTGCAAACGTGCTGATCTAGATCTCTGTGTGCATGCAGATGTCAGATCATGGCACAGGGAAGGGAATGGTTTTCTTCCACAAAGCCTCCTACCAGACAGCAATACATCTGTGTATTTACAAACCTACTGCTGTAATATAAATGCTCATTGTTAATATCTAATCAGTAAAATAATTTCCCTCTCCTTTGCAAAATCAGTATTTTGTACAATTTACTACGTTCCTGGCTTACATGTGTCTCTCTGCAAGCAAAAAGAAGGTTAAATACATAAGGCTGGGAGAGCTGAGTCTTAGACTGAAAAAAAATCAGTGTGTCACACTTTTCATGAATGCCAGAGGACTCCACAGGTGAGCAGAGAGCATTGTGCAGACAGATACAGTCACTGGCATGGCTAAATTTTAAGAATGAGGGTATATGCATTTTAGCCTGCCTTCAGCAGAGAGCTGGCAGTGACAGGAGGACAGCTGGACAACATCATCTTTCTGACCTTGGGACTCTGGACCAGAATGGACACAATCCAAGATCTGGGGTTCTGAAGTTCCAGGTGACAAGCAAAACGTATCACGCCCATGTCAGACGGTTCCCAGCAAACTGCAAATCTTTGCTTCCTGTGGGGCTTTTACACTGTCCTGTGGACATTTTCACTGCTGTTTATCATGTAAAAGGTGAACATTTTTCTTCAGGTAGAAAAAGACATGCAAATGCATTTAAAAAAACCAAACACAACCTTTTAAAAACTCCAATAAAATGAGCATGTAGTCTTATGCAAATGCCTTTTATCTGTAAGTATGTGTTTCTACACATTTTTAGTATCAGCTATCCCAAGCTGGCACAAAACTGCATGTCCTATATGCTCACTATTCATTACATGCAATTTTCTAACACGGCTTTGGTTGGTAGATTGGGCAAATAAAACAATAAGCATATAAGCCACATGTTCATCAGACTACTACAAAAACCAACACAGTTCCTTAGGGATTTCAGTGAATTAATAAAAGCTACAAAATGAACTATACAACTGAAGGGCAGTGTCACATCCCCCACACATACTCACACATGGAAGTTAGGAATCCATGTGGCTAAGGGGGTAGTGTGAGATGGCTGCCTGAAGCCTGAGACATGGAAAATCAACCTCATGACCTCCTTTCTTCCTACCCCTCAAGCCTATCAATCCCTTCCAAGAAAACAAACAGACCATTGCAGAGAATATGGCAGCACAGTGCTTAAAAAAAATATGTGTGTTTTAAATCTCTAAGGTGACCACTTCAGGCACACAGGATAAAAAAGCAGCAGGCAAGGATGCCAAAGATGAATAAAATCAACATAGTACCAAGGCAGACATCAGGCAATTGATCTCTGAGTTTAAAGTCCAAATAAATTACGTGACATCCGTGAATCTGCCAAGAAAGCTAATCATCTGGATGATCCAGAGGGATGGGAGGGAGGAGGGAGAGAGAATGTGTACAGGGTGATATGGGATGAAACTGCACAGTCACGGAGGTGTGCTGGAAAGCAAAGAGATGGTAAGAGGAGAGGAGAAAGGCAGGGAGTAAGAGAGAAATGAAGCTTCCGATAGCTCATACAGGGAATAATGTGAGAAAAATCAATGTGGAAGTAAGAATCACCTGGAAACATAAAGGAGGAAGCCTGCTCCGTTATCTGAAACCTTGATTATACAGTTGTTAAATCTGAGTCTGTTGGGAAAAATGAAACTGGTCGGAGCACCCAGCACAGCATTCCCTGTGCTTGGGCCTCAAAACCTCTTGAACCTAATTATGATGCTTCATCACCACCAACTGAAAAATGCCATTATGCAGAAAGCAAGAAAGAATCTACAGATGAAATTCGAAAGAAAAAAACCCAGTTGTTCCACTGGAAGAAAAAAAATAAAAAAGATAAAAGAATGGGGAAAGTATAGCGACTGACATTCAGGAGAAGTCACGTCTAATTTAAATGAGGACATTTAAACTCAGTCATATGGTTTCCATGTATATGTAGGTTCAGAAAAAGATAACTTCTATAAAGGAAACATAAGAACATTCAGTCTCTCACAGTAAATTTGTCATTTTCACAATATGTGGAAACACACCAAAGGAGGGCTAGCTAGGCAGATATCAAGCCATAGCACAGGGGCAGGAAAAGATGGGATGAATAAGGAGACTAAGACAAGATCAGAGTAACCTGAAGATGAACAAAGAGAATTATCATGAGTTATGAAGAATTGGAAGTTGGACAGTAACACACTGGTGTTATGAAGAAATAGTTCGGAGTTTTAGCAAGAACTCTTAAAAAAAAGTTGTTACCAAAAGAAAAAAAAAAAAGAAAAAAAGATAGCAAGAGTGAATAGAAAAGAACAGAGAAAACTGAAACACTGGAAGTCATGAAAAGGCTGTAGCTAAATGTTCTTAATCAGAAGCCTCCGGGTGGTGGGAGACCTCCCAGGAATTGGAAGAAACACATTGCCAGGGATCGAGATGAGAAGAAAGGGCCTGTGCTTTCAGCAGAGCACAGTTCTTCGGAGGCAGATTTATGCTATTCACATGATTTTAATCTTTCATTTAAACTGGAGGGAATACAGGAACACAGGAAAATTACTACAGGACAAGAAATGATGATATTATCAACAGAAATCAACACATTTGGCCATATATGTAAGGCTTAAAATTAAAAATAATTTGTCTGCCATGGAAAAGTTCATGCTATCAAACGAAGAAATAACTGCTTGGCTTTCAAGTTCTTTGATAAGCCAAGCAGTTATTATTTATGATTTTTCACTTGAAAGCAACATCTCTGGATGTCAAAGGACTAAACAGGGTTATGATACAGAAAAACATTGGCAAAAGTTAAAAAAACCCCAACAATCACAACTCTAAGTGAAATCCAAAGCAAAACCAGCTCAGATCCAGTTGTATTATTTTGTTTCAAAAACCTTTTTATCAGAGAGCATGAAAAGGGATAATGATCAGCTGGTATTTACGGTCTCAGCTGAAACAATAGAAGATGACTGGATATTTGCTAAACCCACACTTCTTCAGTTTCTGTGTCAACTGAAGGATGAAGAAATCTAGTGTTACTAAACCACACTGTTGTGAGGTTACCAAGAACAAAAAGCTCACAGGTAGCCTACAATAATCAAACAGTAATATAACAATGACAACTCTTCAAAGGATTTATCTTCCAATAATAGCTATTTGCAAAAGGAGAAACCAGGCTTTGGAGCACTCTCATTTTATACAGAAGCCTCACCAGGAGAACCTGATTAATGAGAAATAGCTAAAGAAGCAGGTGCAGCATGAACCCTTCTACTTCACCAGTTCCAACTCCCAAATTACTAGAGAGGACCATACAGAAAGGAATGAGATTATACATTTTATTCACATCCTTATAATTTATATCCCCAAAATAGCTTTAATGCTAATCTCTAACTCTTTCATGAAGTGAACAAGATCTGCAGAACCTGGTTCCCTTAAAATGTTGTATCATGACCCATTCTAAGTAGTTTGATCACTGGTAGGGATCCAAAAATCCAGAAATGAGAAAATTAATTCTTTGTGTTACCACAACAAAGCCTGTGTGTGTGTGTGTGTGTGTGTTGTCTCAGTTGGAAAAACGGGAAAAAGATAAGATACAGGAATAGCTCAAGAACTAAATTTAAAGAAACACTAGAGAGAATGTTTCAGGAAATTCATAAATTCTGTGCTCAAATGGATCTAAATAACAACTAATAGGATAGTAAGCTGAACATGGGCCACAGAGAGCAGCAACTGAGTACACCAACAGATATAAAAATACATGTGGGTTGTTTGGGGGTTTTTTTAAGTGGTAAAATATTAGCTCGAAAGTCAAAGGAGATTAAAAAGCAACATGTTATTCCACTAGTCAACAGCTCCCAACAAAATGCAGTTCCACAGCTTAGCAAGTCATGTGCTTATTTTACTAATTATTGTAAAGATGTCTTTATCTGTGTTACTAAAGAGAGTCAGAAGTAGGAGGTTTGCCAAAGATGTAAAATTGACATGGAAAGAACATAATGAAAAAATAACAGAACAACTTTTAAAGGCAAAAGCAAGTATAAAAACTGGCAAGACTCCAGTCGTTTGAATGTAATTTTACGAAGTTTGTGAAGTGGCACTAGTTTTTCCTTGACAGATATGTTTAATGGTATTTAGCCAGAGGAAGAACCTATCCTATCTACAGAAGAAGTTGTCTTGTGTTCTCCCTAAAACAAGAAATGCCCTCACTCCATACAACTGATGTCTCATTTGCTGAAGATCACTAGATGTTGAATAATCTTTGAAGAGAATAGCAAAAGATTAGAGACTTATTTTTTCTATTCTCAACTCATAAATGTTTAGCTGCTGAACTTGATGTATATGAGTCCCATTCTTTCAATGGACCACTTCTCCTCATGCTAATCAAAAAGCATATGCTTCAGCCAATGGCACTGGTTGTTTCCTTTTTTATTTATCACAGGAAGTAAACAGCAACCTATTTATTAATTCTTCTAATTATAAAGCTTTTTGTAAAGTCTTCTGACTAAACAATATGGTATTGTGAATTTATTACAGGAATAAAAATTACAGAAGCACAATAAAGGCTATTGTCTCGTTGTTAATGAAACCATTTCCTACTATCAACACTCAATGACAAATTGTTTATTTAACATAAATTAATGTCAAAATATTATTCTGTGTGTGAATAGACAGTTACACACTGCAAAAATAAAGAAAGTCATCCCTTCAGAAAACATCACATGTCAAACAGCTAATAAATGCTATTAGATGCCTGGAAATCAAGTATCAGGAAATTTAGAAAAACTGTATCATGGCATTTAGCAAATGCCAAGCAGATCTGGGATCTGAGTGAAGTAAGTCATTTCCAGCCTATGGAAAACACAGTGATTATTTTGCCAAAGGTATCTTCCATCTTTCTTTTTTTTTTTTTTTCCTCCTTTCTGTAATTCTTTCAGAAAGAATTACCTTGGCAGGAATGCAGAGAGCATCTTTAGAATTCACCATGAACTGAAAAACAAGCAGTGCAGTGTGCATGTCGATACTCCGTACAGATCCAGTAGCCAACTAACACTTCTGCATATGTGAAAAAGCCAGGCAGATAAAAGCTCCTGCAGATAGAAGCTGCCATGCTAGACTAATGAAACAGAAATGCTTCCACTAATAAGAAATTGTGGCAGCCCACTATAAATTACTCCGCAGACATAATCTCCAGGAGGATTCGACGACGAGTTCAGGACAGACAGAGCAGAGCAGAAAGTGGTTATCTTTCCTTTCCTAATGGCAGCAATGAAATTAACAGTAAGCTTCATCATGAACCTGTCAGTTTGCAATATAAGGGAAGAGAATGTATGCATATGGTAGACCAGTTATTTACCAAAGAATCTAAAGCTCTAGTCATAGCTTTGAGCACAAAATCAGCTTTACCTGCCACTTTATCCTCTGGCTCCAAAATCCTCAGGCAAGGCACCATGTTTCTCAAACCCCTGGGATTTTTTATGTTGCTTGTTTGAAAAAGAAATTTGGCCTTACTTGCTTATGTTCTACTAAGAAACAGATACTCCAACAAGCTTGAATTAATCATTCCATATGGTGTGAGATAACCCCCACAGGGAAGGTGGGGGAAGAATTGAGCAGACCACCACCACCACCAGTAGCATAGTGGTCTGTCCAGCACAGAGTTGTTTACAAGAATGGCCTACTGTATAAAAACAGATTTTTGGTCCACACTTGTTCCTGGAAAAACCCTACATTCTAACCTAAACATTGTAAACATCTGTTATACCTGTTAAATTATCTCTGCCCACTAAAGTCAAACGCATGACTTTCACATTTCCTCAATTAAATGGTTTTATTTTTAAACAGCATTTAAATTGTACATTTACCTTAATACAGTTTAAAACAAATAAAGCAATAACTTTGCTTGTTGATTTAAAAATAAATCCACTTGGCACCAAAGGAAAGTCAAGGTTAAAAAAATGTTACTTTTTCTATTTTTTAAAATCTCTGAGAGAACAGAGAAATCATTCACATGGTCTGTTTCCAAGATATTGTAAGTGAACTAGATTTACATACATGTATAAAAAGACACATTTCAATACAGAATGCATATGTGCATAGAATATGGTTAAATGCTAGGAAGCAAGTAAGGTATATTTTTTTACATGACGTATGTGGCCAAGGATAAAAGATTGCCGGGGTATAATCTAATGAGCAAATATTAAGAATAGATTGATTTTAAAAATGAGATTTTTATCTTTAGTAAAAATGGTCTCACAGACATAGAGATTTGTAATTTTCTTTGTCAGTACATACAGGAGTACAGATAAGTTTCTTATTGATCAAAGGAAAAAATTCCCCATAGCAGTAGAATAGTCCAAGAAATATGGAAGCTTCTTTAATTGGAAATATTAACCCACCAAGTATGGTCTGAATGGGCACAGAACAAACAGATATTTAAATATCTTTAGGTTTTTATAATTCCATCAGTGTTGAAATTATATCTGCCCTAGAATATTTCTTTGTCCAACCTATTTGTAAATTAAAGGCTTTCTAGACATATTTAGTTTGATAAACATGGGTCAGTTGTTTCACTCAAACCACAAACATGGTTGTAGTTTAGGGAAAAGAGGTTAATAATAATAATACATTTCACCTTATTAAACAGAAAAATATTATCTATTTATTGAATCTCTGACACAAACAAGAAAAATAATCACTTTTGTCATCACCTTAATTATGTTATTTACAAGGCTGTGATTTGAAAATCCTTTCACGTTTCCTAGATGGATAAAATAAATACTTATTTAAAGAAAGGGAAATTCATACAGCATCTAATGAAGGGAAGAGGATGAGCTCCCATCATTCTGTCACAAAGGGATTGGTACCAGCCTCTGGAATGTAAGTCATGGGCTCCCTCCTGGGACACAACACTTGTGCTTCCTTGAGGCAAGGATGGATTGGGAATTGTCTGAGAAACTGGTCCAACAGCAGTACAGCTGTAACAGCTGCAAATATGGCTAAGCACTGCAAAGACTTCCATCATTCATGGGCATAAAAGGGAAACAAGAAGCAACATTGCCATGTCCTGCCAGGATTTGTTGCCTTCAAAAGTCACAAACTGAATATTTAAGTTCTCAGTCACCGGTGGTTAGTCAAAACATACAGCATTATACAGATTTTACTGTGAAACCCAAGACTATGCAGTGAATAAAAAACCCCAGTAAGTTCCAGGGCCTCATTTGAAACAAGATTTAACAAAAAAAAACCCAATCAAAAAAACCAACAACCAGCCCACAATAAATGACTCTTTTATGGGCCGTCAATACTCAGAGTAAAGAGCCAAACACGTGCCAAGATTTAAGCCACTTAAATCAATATTTTTGTCACTGATTTAAACCAGGAGACTCTTTAAAACTCAAAAGCCAGTCTAATTGATGAAGTATTAAAAAAAAAGGAAAAAAATCAAACAGTTTATTTATTAGTGACTTCAAAGTGCTAGTTGTAAAGCGAGCCACTATATCTTGCTCTAGCACTGGGAAAAAAACAGTACTAAAGCCATCCATTTGTTACTTCTCTGCAATCTTTAGAATGGAAGGAGCCTATTTTTGAATAAACACTCATTTGCTTCACCCAGTAACTCATCTGAAACAGTGTTTCATGAAGTATTTGTCCTTCTGTCTAAACTTCAGTCCCTTTCCATACAAATACATGTATACATACCTACCTGTGTATTTGTGCATGTATGTATACAAGCTTCCCAACCACTTTCAACATTTTTATGAGATACAGGGATGTCAAATGCGTCAGGTTCACACAAGTTTCACTGAGACACAAACTAGAGGCACAAGGTCACAGTTCGACCGCAGGAAAAGTTCTGGTATGAACCAAATAGGACAAGATGAAATGGCCTTAAGTTGCACCAGGGGAGGTTTAAATTGGATATCAGAAAAAATTTCTCCACCAAAAGGGTTGTCAAGCATTGGAACAGGCTATTCATGGAAGCAGTTGAGTCACCATCCCTGGAGGTATTTAAAGGAGGTGTAGATGTGGCACTGATGGCACTGAGCTCAGCAGCTCACAGCCAGCCACGCCATATGGTAGCCTCCTCTCATAGTGATAATTGCAAGAGAGCAAAGTGGGAGGAGAGGACTCTGAAAGTCAACTAACACAATTGCTGAAAAAGCTCCCATATTCAGAGAAACTCCCAACAAAAGGTGCTTTAAGCAGACACAGGACAAATATTCGATTTCCCCCCCACACACACACTGCTCCAGTAGCTTTGTGACTCATACACAATCCCACTACCTTTAACAGAGTTTCACGGACATAACTGGATGTGTACTTTGGTCTTCTATGTTCTTTATGAAAACAAGACAGGATCTCTGCTAATGAGAATAATTTGACTCTGCCCTTAGCTTCCCACCTTTGTCTTGGGACCACAAAGTAGTCCATTCGTTCATTTAAAAGAAAAAAGTAAAGATCAAGAGAAGGTAATTACTGACTTACTGCAGAGATTCCAAAGATGTGCTGAGGAATAGGTTACTACTAAATAAATTTTAACACCCCCCCCCCCCCAAAATTAAAAAAAGCATTACTAAAGTTTTGGTAGTATCTACATCAATAACTAGAAGAGGGTATTAGCAACACATTAATGACAGTCATTTGGAAGGACTGCAGATGTTAAAAAAAGAGAAGAGCTCAAATAGGAGTAGAAAGATAATAACCCAAAAAGTAACACAGTGAAAAGAAAGTGACAATAAATCTACAACACAAGCAATATATTTACAATACAAATACAACAGCTAGGGAAACCCAGTTCTTAAAAATTAGTCAAATCTGGAAGGCTCCGATGATACGAAAGGCCTGGGGATGACATAAAGTTACAAAATAAAGGTTGAAAACTTACACTTTGAAGTGGGGAAAGAGGAAACATTTATGTTCACATAACCATCTCCTGTTTCATATTTGTATCTGGACACTCCATAACCCTAGCAAACCAAAACAAAAAGAACCCCAACTCCCCCCCCTTCCCCGAAAAAGTGGAAGAAGAAAAAGTAGTTTATGAGAGAAGAGTGGAAAACACCTATTAGTTAAAAATGACAGAAAGACGGAGGTGAATTTTAGCCACTGTCCAGTCTATCTTCTATAGACTCACTTTGTAATGGAAAGCAAACAGAGCCACATGAACTGATGAGGTCTCTAATCTCCAGTCTCCAAGACTTTGGACATTTTCTGTCTCTTTTCCATTTTTACCAGAGTCTTGGCATTATTTTTACTGAAGTTAGGGAGGGGAGGGATGTTTCAGAATTTTTTTTTACTATTATTTAGTCAATAAGTAAGTTAACTTGGTAAGAGGAAAAGGAGGTCATATAGTATTCAAAAAGATACAATACTTGTTTTCTTTTTTCCCCTCCAGTGCTCTGTATTGAAATCTGAAAAGCCCGTTTCAGATTCTGCACGTTGCTATTGCACACGTAATAATAGGACACACTGGCCTTTGATACAATTCTCTTCAGGGAACAAAAGCTTCCTTTGGCACAACTACAGCCACTGCTTGTTGTAGGTTACACATGTCTTTCCAGTCAAGCATGATTAATAACTGTTAAAAAAAAAATGCTCATGACCCATGGCAAGTATTCTTTCAACTATAATACCAGCATTATGGGCTCTGAATCTCAGTAATTTTAAAATGTGCTTCTACAATGGAACTATAATTTAATTACTTTTTCTGCAGCCTGTTCCATTTTGTTTCATCACTTTGATTGCACCATGCACTTGGCAGCTTATGGAAGACTGCATCTGCCTCCAGGATTATTTCACTAGGCTCTTTCGACATCTGTTTCTGAAAATGACTTTATTTGCAGTGGCATAAAGAATAATCAGAGACTTGTTTAATCCACACAAATTGGAAAAGCGAGAGACACAGAGACAGAGATGGAGACAGGGAAGAGACAGAGAGAAAAGAGAAAGCAAATCTATGCTGCATGCCCTAGAAGACATCAAAATAATCTCTCCTTTTCCTGTACTTCTGAAAATGCTGTTATCTGATGGATGATATGATACATGGAAAGATGAGTCACTAAGTCAGTTCCGTTTAACGTTTAGGAGGAGTTCATAGCCGCAATACATAAGACATTCTAGCCAAAGCTTCATGTTGTGCTTGATCAGTTTAATATAATTTTCAGGAATTACATTTGCAACCTCATCCATTGAGAATTACAAAGCAGTCTGAAATGATCCGTAGCAGTTGACAAAAGTCCTTATAATAAATGAGTTAAACCCAGGCTCCAGCCTGACCTGACATCTTTCCAAAGGCAGCTACAGTCAACACCTGTTGCAGAGTGCCATAGCACAGTTTAGCAGTCACTCTGGTGGATAACTTCCCACATACTATCAGTCATGAACTGGGTCACCTGTGTATCAGATGGCCAAGTGCAAGGCCTCTGTAACATGCCCCTGCCTGCATGAGCTTTTATTCAGCACAGTGGAAACCAGCATTGTCGACTCATGTTTACTTTTGTGTTACGGATGGGTTTGTTAACACACAAACCATTATAAGCATTTAAAGAAATATTCTCTAACAGATCACAGCTGTTGGCTGTGTTTTGTTTCGTTCTTTATTTCTTTTTGCTTATTTTTTTCAGAAGATGAACAGATATTTGTCAAGAAACATCCACTGTCTCCCTAAGAAAGTGCTGCAGGGAGGCAGCTCCAGCAACAGAAGCAGACAACATGGTTTTAAGGACCAGGGCCACTAAAATTCAAAGCACTGGAGGGAGCAGACCATAAGGATAACAAGCAGAACAATCCCTAACATGGTCTTACTTTTGAGAGTTTAAAATCTTGCCTGTCATGTTGCTCCTTTCTTTTTGGAGATTTATTCTGTATTATTTGCTGCTCTTCTGGGCTATGTTGCTTTAGCAAGCACGTCAGAAATGAGCTGCTTTGGACACATATATTTTACTAAGAATTACTTAAAAACAACCCCAAAGGAGGCCTTACAGTTCTCAGAAAAACAATGAAGAAAAATCATTGTCCCCAGAAGTAAAAGGTACCACGGAAATGCACAACAGCTGGACCCAAACAATTCTGTAATAGCCCGATTCCCATGGTTGAGTAGCCTTAACTAACTGTAACGAACATTTAGGCTTTCCTTTCCCATATGACCAGAATGACTCTTGTCCCAGTCAAGATCCCAGCTTGCTTCTAAGATTTCATCCATCTAGGGCATGTAACATGCTCTTAAGAGGTGCCCATGCACTTTACTGTTGTCCCTACCAGAAAGTCACAAAAGGGAAAACCAAAAAATTCCACTTCTTCTGTATTGCACTGCCTCACCTTTCCTCAGCAAAATATGGCAGGTGAGCTGAGGACATGAAAAAAAATCAAAGCTCCCACACTGCTGATCTACTTACAGGCAATACAAGAAGCAAAACTCCACTGGCAACCTGTGTATCTAGTAACTTGGCAATCTTGACAGACTGCATTTGGAAGCCTGGTTATTTTCATGAAAGACGTAATCCCCAAAGTAAACAACTCAAACTTTTGGAAGGAAACAGACCAAAACAAAAATTCACAGCTAGAAAAAGGAAAAGAGTCATCAGCGTATTTTGCTGATGAATTATTTGAAACCTCGGAGAACAAGGTTCTCTCCCCTCGTTTCTAACCAACCCCCACCAATATCTCTCTGATGTCTGAAGGCAAGGTGAAGATTTGATAGAAGATACCAGCTATTCACAGAAGGTTTCTATTTGGCTAAATCAGATAGGGAAGCTGCCCTGAAGAGTAATACACTCCAGTGGTAGAGCACGCTGTGAAAATCCTATTAACAGAGATTATTAACAATTATTTTGTTTCTTTTTTTATTTTTTCTTTTTAATTTAGGCAAATTTACTTCCTCCTCTCATTTTCCACCCCACAAGCTTGGGCTGCAACACAGCAGTTGTGCAGGGCCAATGGCAAAGAAATTATTTATTGCTTTTCTAGAGTTCTGAAGTAAACTGTACACAGCATAAGACACACAGAGGTTATTACGATCTGACAAGGCTTTGTCGTCTTGCCAGTATTACCAAAGAACAAAAGCCATCATGCTTAACTAGAAATTCTCTCTAAAGAATTTGTAGGAATTTACTGTTTAACAGCCAACGTGAAAACAGGTTTGCCTATGAAGTACCAGAGCTAGTGACCACTATTGGACAATGAGTAGATGTTTGTGCTGTACTGCTGGTCAGACATGGCTCGGCATTTCTGTTTCATAAAAAGGGTCCCTAAAGACAGGATAACTGTTTGAACATACAGACGTTTACCTAAGTTTAGTCACAAGAACTTGGGATGAAGCTTTCAAACCACTGGTAGCTTCTGAAGAGATAGAAAGCGATGCAATCCTTTAAGCACTGGTAATAAAAGCAGTTTATAAGGTCAGGGTCAAGCCAGGACAGGGCAGCATGGGGCAAGTGCCTCTTTACTCGGGTTACTTAACAACAATACAATTGTAACCGTGTTGACTGTGCTGATGCCAGTTTGGATGCTGGTGCTAGCACCTGCTCAGATGTTCAGAGGTTGGGTATGTACCTCGGTAAACAACTAACCCAGTGTCGGACAGACTCTCCTGCCAGCAGGACGCAGAGAAGGAAGGCTGAATGAGAAAAGAGTGGGAGCTGCACCCTGACACCAGGGGAGCAGAGGGCCATGTGGAGCTGACATGTGGAGAAGACAAAGGAGAAAGGGTGAAAATGTGGCACTGAGTCAGAGAAGGGTACTTCTGCCATCACCTGTGGAGGGAAGATGGTGCCCCATGATGCAAAAAGCAGAGAACACAGTAGCCAGCTAACTTGGCTGTTTTTTTTTCCTAAGGGAGTATTGAGAGCAAAGAGTCAGTGGAGATCGAATGACTGACAAAAGGGAAGAGACCAGTCAAACTGGTGCTAAGAGTCTGGGATTGCATCAGCCATGATCAATATTAACAATGAAGTAAGCATAAAAGTTGAAAAAAGCACCAGGGTGGGTGCTCTGGCACAGAGTTCAAAGCCCTGAAGTCAGGGTATAGGTATGGTCACACTTGACTCATAAATACTTGAGACAGGCAGTGTGAGGATAATGTGTCTGTCCTCTTAAAAGCAATTTTTTAAGAAGTCAAACTTGTGTTTTGAGGAAAGTTGAAAAACCATTTTGGAAAGAGTGGAAATTCAGTGGAAATTGGTTTGGGTCTTGTCACACAGTCAGCAGTCCTCACTGGGGAAGAGTTCTTCTCCTCCTGTCACCACTGGCTCATCCAAAGCACTTAAGACACATCTCAGGAAGCAGCAGGAAGAACAGTTCATGCTCTGTCCAAGACATTTCCACCAAACTCCATCAGCAAGAGAAATTCAGAAGCACAACCTGCCTTTTGCCCACCAACCCTGTCTTAGGCAAGGCACAGAAATGTTTTTTGAAGACGCTATAAAGGCTACACTGGTAACAGGGAGTAGCTCCCTCCAAAAGTAAAACCTGTGTGTCAGTAAAAACAATAGAGATGCCTCCTGAGTGCTGACAGGTCCTTAGTTATTTAGGTTCTATCTGACTATAAAACGGAGTGATTTAGGCTTGAATTAACAAGCACGTGGAGGATCCTGGAGCCTGCCCATTGTGGGCACAGCAGGAGCCAAACCACCATGCCACCAAACCTTGCTACCATGAAACAAAATATTGTCTGCAGTCATTCTATCTTAAAAATTAAGATCGTAATTACAGGACAGTTATCTCCCAGCAACTACCCACAGAGGCTGTCCAAGACTGTCTGGAGTCAACTAGTTACATCCCATGCTACATCAGAAGAGCCAACCTGCTCAATGTACAGCACCAAAGCACTATAGCATATTAACTGTTCCTTACCCCTTTCCCCTTGACATGCTCCAGACAAATTAACCATTTTGTTGCAGCACTTAAGGAAACTTACTTTGCTTTCTGATGCTCCATTTCTCAGCTATGTAATTGATTTTCATCTTCAATTTACATATACATCCTTGAAGTGAAATCAATTAAAAGTGGCTGAAATGAAAATGGACTCTGTTTGCAATGGGCAGACCTAGTTTCTGTCTGTGGTTGTCCTTCAACTCAACAGGGGAAGTGATAAGATACAAAAGGAAAATGATCTATGTGGGAGGCTTCACTGGTCTCCACTTAATTAGCTGCTGTTTAGTATGTGAAACACACAGCAGTGTGCACCTTCATGTCCACACACGTACTTATAAAACCAATGTGCAGTGGTAATGGGATTGATGTATTTTCTATAAATTGGGAAATGACAACAAAACACTGCCAGAGGAACTAGTCAGCGTTACTCCAAAACCAAATCACGATTTTCCCAGACTGCAACAGTCTCGAGCCTGTTTAATATTGAGCTCATGAGCAGGATCTCCTTTGTCTTCAATTGCTTCCATAAAGCGGAAGCCGTGCCTTTGCAACAGCATTCAGTCACACTACCTAGTTTTCCCAGCCTGTACTGTAATATAAAATCAAGATAATTGAGAGATCAGCCATGCAATACACATATACATATATATATATATCTATTCATTCCACATAAAACTGCCTGCATCAGCCCCAATGCTCATCCAGTGCTCAGAGATAATATTTTGATCACATAAAATGCAGCAGCAACCATTGTTTTATCACACAGTCATTCTATACACAAATGTCAGATTATGTATTGTTCTTGGCAATGCAAATGTCAGTTTGGATTGTTCACAGGCTACAGACATGCCCCAGGTTATTCTGAGTCTCCTTTGGAGCTGAGGCATGAATTCTCAGCACCTCACAGAAGGAAAAGCCTTTCCCAAAAGGGGTACGCTGGTCTTGCCTTTCTGGTGTGAAAGAAGCACAAATAAAATATTAAGTCCATGCTTTCTAACCCCTAAATTGCAGCATCAAAAAAAAAAGCAGGGCAGGACAACTTCTGTGGATATGTAAAATTAATGATCCAGCTTCTCTGATCTGTGAGCACAGGTGACTGGGGAGCGAAAAGTCACAGGTAGGGCTCTTCTGGGCACAAACTAGACCTTTAAGGAGGATGTCAGTCATCTAAAAAACATGTAAAGGAGAACAGCACAACCCTTGGTGGATGACTTCTACAAAGAATCACTGCTTTACTGTTTCTACAGCAACCTGTTGATTATAAAATGTTAATGGTGGCTGCTTGTGAGCTAAGAGTGTGAAAGAGAAGGCATTTTAGGAAAAAAGAAGTATTAGACATACCTGGTGTGTTAATTGTTGTCCTTTGTTTCCCTCGATTTCCCTGTGTTCTAAACAGAAAAGGTGGTGAACCACTCTGAAGGATTTCCTGGGCTTTTGCGCCAGCCTCCAAATGGCTCTGCTTCACAGTTTCTCATTGTAACAGATTTGATTAATGACAAAATTGAGGAAAAAAGATGTAGACTGTCTGAAAATGTCAAACCTAATAATTTTGTGGTTTGTTTTGGAATTTTTTTGTTCTAAAGTCTGAGAAGCATAAATTCTGTTGAAACATTAGGACCTTAGAAAAGAATTACACAGGTAGTTCGTTATTATGGCTAGCTGAACAAAAACCTCCCAAACCTCCAAAACCACAACACTGCCTCCCAGAGTATTTCTTCAAAGATGAAGTTTCAAATGCTACACAAAACCTAAGGCATCATGTTTTTTATATGAAGTGTGTATGGGTTAATAAAGGGACATCTTGGTGACATTCTCCAAGCCTTGGGCAAGCTGATAGTGCCTCTCCTCACTTCAAGCCTTCCTCCCTGCATCAGGTCTCTGCTGGTTAGTTCTAGAGACTCAAATAAAAATATTCTAAATTTCAGCAAGGTATTTCAGCAAAGTCCCATTTCTGTTACCTAACAATATGTCAAAATATCATCCATTCCCAGACATTTCTGCAATTGAAAAACATTGAAAGCTAGCTCTTCCAGGAATACAGATAACCAAGATAACCACAGTACTGAAATGTTACTGTACTCTTAATAGTAATAGCAAAAATAATAACAGAACAACAAAAGAGAAATGCAAAGATGACTAAATACATCAGCAGTACCTTTCAGGTTGTGCAAATACATAATGCAAGTCTTTCTATTTCCTGAATCACAGAGGCACAGAAGCTGCTGTAGAGGAATAGTTGCAGCTTACATGTTCTCTTCCCCCGTCCACCCCCTCAAACCACTCCCCAGCTGCTGATATCCCAGCACTTCTGAAAATGACTCTTTTGCCATCCACCTTTTGGAAATACATAATGTAAAACTCAGTGGGTCTTACCACCTCCTTACTGATGGACTATTAACATAACCTGGCTTGACTTTAAGTGTAGACTGAATATAGTAACAGTTGCACTCTTTCAGAAAACAAGGTACGGAGTTATTAATTTGGCCACCAGAGTCATCAGACCAGAGTTTCTTATTTGTGGCCAAGAAATTTCTTTCAGAAATACAAAAAAAAATTAAGAATCCATGTAGTGGAGGATAAAATGACTCACATATTCTAGCAAAACACAGGGTTGTAACTTTGAGACATGTAGGTTTGGCTGGAAGTAAGTTTGTACACAGACTACTACAAAAGACATCTTTGTGGTCTCTCCCAAAAATCCCTAAGTAAGTGACAGACTATTTGGAAGACTATCATGAAAACATCTTTTTCATGGAAAACTGAGTTGTTCTATTCCTCCTTTCTTTTTAATTTTAAACAAAGTCTTATTTTTTTGCATGAAGAACATTCCAAATCCCACTTTCCAATTTTTCTCACAAAATACGCTTGCAGCATGTATTAGAATAACAATGGCTCTTTCCAGGGAGAGGTCTTTGCTGGATGAAGTGGCAGCTAGCAGATCTCATGTAGCTGGTAGAATACCAAAATGGGAACCCACTGACCAGACTCTGTCCCAAGCTTTCAGGGAAAACTCCCTTTCCTCAGCCCATTCTCTCCCTTGCTTGAACGCAAATGCACTTCTCTGGACTATGAGAGGAAGGAGGACTTCTGCCTCCATGTGGAAGAGGGACACCCTACTGTCCCCTGTCCATTCACTCCACAGAGGAGCAGCTCAGCATGAGTAATGAGACACAGGTATGGAAGGGTGGCTGGAGTGCAAACACTAGCAACGACAAAAGACAGGCATGAAGCCCTACACTGACATGACGCACACTACAGACAATGGCAGGTACCCTGAAGTCCAGGTTCAGATGGGTGAAAGTCCCTGTGTCCAGTATTTCCTCTGGTGGGTGCCGCCAGAGTATACAGAAACTGAGTCCAAGGTCTCAGGTACAGCTGAAGTCAATCCATCTACTCATGCCATTTCCTACACTGCAGTTGTCTTCCAGATCCTACAGGAATTCTGGCCAAGCCCAGCCTTGCTATTTAGACCTATACCTCCTATGACTGCAGCCTCAAGACTCACAAACTTATATGTTCTCACTGCCAAAAATGGTGCAGCAAATTCTGCAGCCACTGAAGACAGTAACATCCCATGGACTATTTGGGGACTTACCTACCTCAGAGCAAGGGGCCACAGCTACACAGGACCAAAGCAAATGGAAACAACGTCTAGTTCTAAATGCAGGCTTAGCTGTGAGAGCATTATCTGCCTTCTAGTAAGGGCTAACTAGATCAACAAGTTTCTGCCAGCATGGGCTATTGAGGGACAGGAATATGCAGCTTTTGGGTGCTAAAGTTCTGCTGATGCAACCTTCCAGGCCAATATATGGCCAAAAATCATGTATCTACCAGAAGTAGTTTACAATGTTTGGAGATTATATACAACCTATAACATTCTCACTTGGCAGTCCAAACTGTAAACACAGTAGGTATCCTTATTTCCATTGGGACTGCTTAAGTGACTGAAGGTATACAGGACTGGGCCTTATCCTCATGCTGGTAACATTACCTTGAACTTTGCAAGGTGAGAGCCATTTACATCTTTACTAGATTAAAGCTGCTGGCTTCATTTGAGTTTGCCTTTCAAATAGATTTAATTTAGAGGATTCTGTGTCCCTTTTGTTCCTGGTATGTAAAAAGCTAATCCATTTATTTTGGTACATGTCCCTGCTTTAAGGTGCTTTATGAGTGCACGCTTTTTATGACAGAGTTACAATTTATCACATACTGGCACTGAAGGAGATTAAATCCAAAATCTTGAGGTTCTGTGGCAGTTAAGTGATCACTATGAACACCGGACCTAGTTCAACCACTCCTTGAAAGCAGTTTGACAAATACCATGTTTTTATCCTGCTGGTAAATTATCTGTAAAGAAAATAAAGTTTTTATAAGTGCCTTTGCCATTCTCAGGGATACTGGCTTTGATTTATCTACCTACAGGTTTATCCTGAACTGTTTGTGGTGAATAACAAATTGAGTGGACAACATACATTTGGTATTCAAGGACGGTTGTGCGTGCGCCAGACTTGGTTTATTCCATAGGGCAATCTGGCTCAAATTAATATTACAAAATAGTATTACTTAATTTAATACAACCTGGTTTATAAGTACCTTCAAAAGGCATTGTTAGATCCAAATAAAAAGTTTCTAATTTAACAGTTTGTTTAGAGATTGCTAGTTTCTGACTCCGGTTTTATGCATAATGTAACTAGCCCTTCTAAACTCTGAAAGGTCTTTAAACGTGGCCATGAAGCCGAATTAAAATTTCCATGCATATGGAATAAAAATAATTTCAAATTAATCAAAAATTCTTCCTCTGTCCATGTACATATTTATTTAAAAACTGTGAGTGACCCCAAGCCACTTACAGCTCAGGCTCCAAAGCTCCTGCTACCACAGCAGGCAAGCGCACGTGCACATTCCACATCCTTATCTCCAGTACACACGCTACTACTTTCACATCCTCAGCAGCCCCCTTTGGTAACCTGTTGAAACTGCTTTGTTTCTGCAAACTATTTGGGTAGTGGCAGATAATGATATTTCTGACAATTCACCTTTCTTTATCATTACAAAACTCCTAAGAAGGTGCTGTCACAACAGAACAGCGGCACTAGACACCTTTACCCTGTAAAAATGAAAGTGGAGATACAGAAAACATTTTATGTGATGACAAATGCAGTTTAAGAAGTCTTCATCCTTTTTTCTATATATTTGCTTCTTTCCTGCAGTCCTCTATCCCCTCAGTCATGCTGATGCAACCATACACTGAAGAAAATTGTATTAAATTGATTTGACTTGAAAGCCAAACCAAACCAAAAAAATAAATCCAAAATCTGGATCTGGTTTATAGCACAACCCCATAAATAATCATCTGGCACAACACAGAAGTGGGTGAAAACAGTGCAGGAACAGTGCCTTATTAAACTAGTTTTGCTGGCTGAGAAAATGCTTGTGTAACCATACTTGGCTATACAGAATGGATGGCACTGAAGAATCAGATGTTTTAATTTTTCCCTAGTAATTTTGTCCACTTCTAGTTGGCTAGGTTAAAATTTTATGCTCTCTCCAATGGACGAGGTGACAACTTGGTATCTGTCTGTTAATTCCTTGCTGTTTCTCAATCACACTCTCCCCATCCAAGGAGGGACATGACTGCGGAGCTGAATGTCTCAACAGTGTGCAGTGCAACTGCCTTTGTGTTAGCAAAACAAGAGGAGCGGTCATTTCTTACTACTGCTGCCTTTATCAGTCTTAGGAGCTGCAGTGTTCTTAGTTAACCAAATTGGAAAGATGTGTCAAATACGGAAGCTAAATTAACCTGCAAATTTTCTTCAACAATTTACACATCAAATCACAGGTGTGATCTTTTTCTTTTGAAAAGAGCAGCATATATTGTTTTCCAGTAAGCTGTGACAGGTAAATGCTCAATACAGACTGAAAAGCCAAGAAAAGAAAAAAGTATTTATTGTGTCTTCTTATATATTAATTATAACATTCTAAGAAAATGAAAGCTTTATTGCAAACACATTTTGATCACTGAATGAAAATGTTCTTTCACATTTCAAAAATGTTTTGAGATCCCCAGAAAGAAGATAAAGTGTAAGCCTTACTGTTAAAATTACCACCTCTTCATCCTTAGAAAAATGGTACACAAAATGCTTATGGTGAATTTTAATGCAGTAGAAAGGCAGACACCATGTCTCCATGACAATTTTTTCCCCATTTTAGAAAAGCACTTGGGCCCAGATGTTACCAGGTGAAATTCAGCAGCAGATGTCCTGCCAAAGGCATGCCAAGCCAGTTGAATTTATTTTAGTGATCTGCTGGCACTGCAGTGTAAATGGTTCAGTGTTATTAACTGAATTCTCCTGGCTCACCTGGAACGGATTTAACCTCATTTTTGTCTTGCAGGAAGAACCACACAAGAGTAATCATATTAGTTTAGAAGCTCCTAGAATGAATAAAGAAGATACTCATATTGAAGTGTGCGGTGAGGAACAACAACTACTACCAGCAGGTTTCCTGCTTTTCCTATCAAAGACTCAGAAGGAAACTTTACCATCCCATTTCTATGCAAGTATCGTGGCACGTCTTTGTGCAACCATCTTATTCCGACTATTTTGCTAATGTGATTTTTGTAGATGGGTTGAAATCAAGACCTGAGCTAAGAATGCCGAAATCTGAAGTGGCACTTCTTCCTAACTCTACTGACAAGTACAGATATTTCCACCAAGCCCCAACGGAAAGATTTAAGCTTCAAAACTGGGGATTATCTTTCTTTTCTGTTTTTATTCTCCATCCAAAAATATAATTCCCTATATTATAATTTAATAATCTGCAGTGCCTTTCCCAATACAAATAAGGCTCTGAAAAATACCTGCAGTTTCTCCTTAAGTGACTCTAGATCACTAAAGGATTGTTACTTCTCGCTAGTTGGAGAGCACACGTCAGTGACCACAAAACCACAAAGACCTAAGCAGCTAAGGATTGCATGCTCCTAACATCTCCCCAGAGGTCTTGCTGTCCTCAGTAACCCACTGATCCAAGCTCATGATCACATCCTGCCCACTGAAACAAACCCTGCATTGACACTTGTTCCTGGCTCTCGGCTCCAAACTTTCCTGTGCTGTCTTCTGCAGGTGTGGTAGCCCGGTGGCCTCCTGCCAACAATACCTTTGGACCAACTTGGATTTTTCTACAACTTCCAACCTGGACAGACACCTCTTCTCCCTCCATAACAAACCAGAGAATGATCATTTCTCACCATTGGCTTGCACCCTCCAGACTTGGGAACTTGGCATGACAGCACATCCAAAACTCAGCCAGTCCCACAGCTGCCCCCCACTTCCACTTGCTGCCATCACAGCTGTACACACTGTGTTGAGAACCTTAGGGAGGAGATCCAACTGGCTTGCCCATGGCCAGAAGCCAAGAGGGAAGGATAAGCCTGGCTGGACTTCTCCCTTCCCACACTGCCCAGAGCCAGTTCCTAATCCCAGTGCTGTCCTCTCTGCCACTCTGAGGCAGTGCCAGCAGTGAAGTCTCCTGCCTCAAGTTCATCTGATTTAAACACAAGGCCATCATTTCCTTTCCTGAAGTCATCCTGGCTCTTCATCACTCAATTGTCAGTTCTTAGATTAACTTCTTCAACAACATCCTCATTCATCACACCAAACTGATTCATGTCCAGAACACTGCTCATGTCATGCTCAAAGGGAATGCTGCTCCACTAGAAAAACGGCTGCAATGATGTCATTCATGACTGTAACATAGTATGTATGAATAATAAGGCAAAATCAGAGGCAAAGAAATCACACATTTGGCTTTTCCTAACTTCCAAGAGGTTTCTGCCACTTTAAAGTTCTTTTCATGTTGTTTTTCAGTGCAATGCTACATATTCTTTGTTAAGCACTGACCCTGGGGTTAGTGCCACAGTGGAAGCAAATATAAGGAGAATCTCTGTCTTGAGGAATATCCTTTCAAGCAAAAAAGATGCATAAAGAGCCTGAACCCCTGCGGCCTCACAGAACTTCATGATCACCTCCCACCATCAGCAAAGTGAAACCTACAGGCATCATAACCCTGTACCAGTACTAGGTGATGCATGAGAATTCCTTCAGGTGGAGATAAAGCTAACCCAACAGTAAGTCTATATTGTTACCAGTCTAGAGTATGGCAGCATTTACAGCATAGACTAAAGACATTTAATTTCCCATGTTCAACCAATCTTCATTTATTAACACAGTCTGGGTAGGTTTGTTTTTTGAGCAAACAACTTGCACTTTAAGCCTCCTCAGTATGGAGGCTACGCCCTAGCATTTACTTCATTAACCTTCATTGTTCTAATCAATATCACATCCACTTTTGCTCTGCCTTACAATTAGCATCACACAACATCACACACTGACATTTTTTTAAACGACAGTCAGAGCTGAATGCAAGAGACCAGCGCCAAGAAAAAGCAGCACTACCTTTGATTCTGCCCTCTTCTTCCTTGCAAGCCAGAGTCCTCTCCCTGCTATGCTCACTGTTTTAATTTCTAAAAAGTGCTATTTTAATATGTCGAGAATTTCAGGCACTCCAAAAATTTGTAGACATGTTCAAGCTTCTGAATAAAAAGGGTCACTCTATGCTGAATTAAAAAGGACTGAATAATCACTTACTTCGAACAAAGACTCTTTGTTTTCTGAAGTTGCTGCTATGCACATTGATGTGAGAATATAACTTGATCACAGGAAACAAGAAAGCTTTGTAGTTTGCAGTTTTTGGGCTTACAACTGCACTCCTGTTCAGAGTGGTCACAAAGACACCACTTGATTTTTCACCAGTATTACTAATGAAACAATCTTTTCTTGCTAATGTTCAGTGCTGTACAATTAATATACAACTGCAATCCAACTGACATGTCTTTATGGGTTTTGGGGCTGAAAAGACTGTCTTTTGTATAGTGTTTCTTAGCATTTCAGACACTGAGTGGTACCAGCAATGGGTAATGGGTGATGGTTTACAGTTTGTCCAGCTGTGCCTCTTCATAGCCAGTTCACACGGAGCGAGCCACATCCCAGACCTGCTCAGGCTGTCCCAAGGCCTTTTACTTTGCATTTTGGACATGGTCTAATGTTCTCCATATCATAAGGCAAGGCTGCCTCAGAGAAACCATGCTTCCAGGGCAGAGTTGTGTCATGAGTGATAAAGTTGGAGGCAGAGAAGACCTACTCAAACCCTGGAAGTTAGCTGTGCAGTTGTGAGTGTGGACCAGCAGTCAAAGGAGCTCTCTGGCCTCAGACCAGACCTGGGCACTTCAACAGCACGGGGTGTTTCATTTGCAGTCACATAGGCTTAAGTCCTTACTTGTAAATGGGCCTTTAGCCAAGGAAAATTAGTTTACAAAGCATATTTCACTTAAGAATAAATGAAACAGAGCCATGAATATGTGAAGCTACTTTGGGAGCAGAGGCAAAAAAACCTCAAACATTTCTTGCTGTTGAGTGGGTCTTCAGTAATACATTCAAAACCTGGGAACAATATTATCTTCTCTTTGACCACAACAAACTGCCATCTTCACTAACCCTAGCATCAAAGAAAATCAGCTATTGGTGCCCTTATTCAGTTACTGCTAAGCAAAGATGGTAACTTCAGGCTGGAGAGGCAGAAAAAATTTCTTGATGCCCTTCCCCAAAAAAGTACTTTGCTAAGAGTCTGCTTTAAGACTGCCAGGATGTGAAGGTATTGTTTTGTTCTCTACTGGAACATGAGCATATATAATGTGAGGCACCAAAGTGATTTAGTAACCCAGGAATAGCAAGCAGTGCAAATAATTTCATAAAGCAGCACATACGGAGATGGTCTTTTTGCCACAGCACGGTATCAGATACAATTTGGACAGAGCACTTTTCAGCTGTCAGTGATCTATAACTCACTTCATTTTGTCAACCCTGCATTATCACACAGTTTAACACTGAAAGAAACTTCATTTATCAGTTACTCTCATCTGACAAGAGGACACGGTAATATTACTGCTTTTTACATGTGAGAAAATAGGGTATCAGTTAAAAAATTGGAATGGACTGCCTACCTGAAGGACTTTTCTAATAAAATTAGATGTGTTTTTCTGGTATTGCTAATCCTGATCTTCACTGACTGTATGTATTTAGTGATTTTCTGTATCAAGAGATGTCAGAATGCACCTAATTTGTTCACAGTAATTCTATAAAACCTTCCAAACAGGCAGACCACAACAACTTTCACTGGGTCAGTGGCAAAGACATCCAAAGACATAAAGTCCACTCACTTTAATCTGTAGCCTACTTCCGAGCATGTCACAGACACAATGTCAGGTGAGCATTCACATACTTTGCTTAGGCAGAGGGATTAGTGGGCAACAGTGAAGAAGACGGATGCCTTATTTCCTCTGCAAAACTCAAGACTAAAATGTTGATAAGATTTCAACAACATAAAACTGCCTTGTTAGTTTCCTAGCCTTGCAACAACTATAAATATCTCAGAAAAACAGAAGTACCTACTTATAACATACGGAAGCTTGAATTAAAATCAGTACCACTATTTTCTGCCCCCTACTCTAATGTACAGGGAACTAGAATAATGCATAAAGTCAAATTCTCAGGATGTAAAAAACCCCACCACCACCAAGGCTCTTGCTTGCCTGATATTTTGGCTCTTCAGTTTGGTTCTGCTCTGTTAAGCTAGGATGAAATCACAGCAAACACTACACTAACTCTTCTGTTAATTAACAGCCTGCTTCGCAACTGCACTTTTCATTCCCACAAAAAGTGCTGCATTTCCACAAAGTATCACTTGTAGTAAGGCATTCAAACATGCTAATCGCAGCTTTGCCTCCCAGGGTGATGTATGAGCTTACTCTGCATTAGTTAAAGGCTTCCTAGTTGATTTCTTTTTATTACTGCTATTACAACTTTGTAAAAAACAGAATTTGTTTTATTTTTGCAAACTTGCACAAATCCAGCTCAAGAATAGTGATAATACTAAGATATGCTTTATGAAATTACATGTAACCCACTTCAGTTTAAAACAGTGTTAAAGAAAAACAGATAGGAGGCGGTTGGGAAGAAAAATTCTTCAGACGTCTCTGGTTTTTTTTTTCATGTAGATAGTCTGCATTGATTATGATGGGAATGGGTTAGAGAAGTGACTGCAGATTGTGCAAAGCAGATGTGACTGTAAATTGCAACATATGCAAATCGTTCAGTGTAGCTTCCTATAAACTTTGCATATTCACTTTTTAAATGATCTTCACTTGTATTTTTTATTGAGTATTTGAAGCTTTATTCCTCTGCTTTATTTTTACCCTGCTGCTGGATAGTTATTCAAAGATTGAAAAACTTAGTCACAAGACAACAGGATTCAGCACTGGGTTATTGCAAATTCCTGTTTACTGCAAACAGGACATATTTGAATAAAGAATCTGGGTCAAAAAAGCACAACAGAGAATGCTACCTGTCTTTGTACTGAATAGCAGGCAGCTGGGAAATTGGCAAGATTTAGCATAAAACCAGTGTGAAACTGCTTCAATGAGATGATTTATTTTTTTTATAAAGACATTTTAAATGTTCAGCCAAAGTAAGAAAAATTGGTGTTGTTTCCTGTTGAATTCAGGCTTCATTCTACAACAGAACTAGGCATCTGTGGCTCCTATTTTTGCATCCACGCAGCAGTGAAATTCGTCTTGCTAGGAACAGCAGCACTGATTGTGTTGCTAAACAAATTAGCAGGGGACTGGACCTGTAGTTCTTGGAAGAAGCACTCTTCAAAACAGTTGTCCACTGCCAGACAGAGAAACAGAGAGAAAAGATGCCTCGGAGAACACGTTATTAGGAAACTGCCTGTGAAGAGAAGCCCCAGGGACCCTGCTCTATTTTGAAAGCAGCTGCTATACTGATAACACATGATAATCCGCCTGGAAGATTCTAGGGTAATGTTATAACAAGAATAAAATTGATGATGCAATTTTTGACCATGTGTAAGTGGTGGGAGACTGTACAATATTAATAAAAAGACAAAAACCAGGCCACTGCGTGAAGAGAATCTCTGGAGTGCACGACGAGTAAGTGAACAAGGCATGGAGAAACACAAAGGAGTCAGAGAGCTCCAGAACAATTTACAATGAGTCACCATTCTCCAAAATAACAAATCATCATAGTAAATATATCCAGTTGTTATCCAAACAACATGGCACTTTCTGAACCAGAACCTGAAAAGAGTAATTCGTCTCTTGAAACTGAGCATTCGGATGAGCCTTTTTTCAATGAAATGTGCAATCAACACCTTTTTAAAAAAATAATTCAATAGACAAACACATACGATGATATAGATGTTACCTGTTGAAGCTGTTACCCTATTTGAAAATGTCACACACCTAGAGTTGAAGGCTCTTCCAAAGTCCCCACACACAGAGCACATTATGCATTGTTAGTCTGCTAGTTGCATTTGTACACAAATTCGGTCAAACAAAGCTAGCAGAATTGTTTTTACTTTTTTCCCTGAAAATATATATGCAAATTACATATATAAAGCCTTTACTTCCTCCATCTCACTAAATGTTTTCAGTGGGACTAATAAAAGTCTAGAGTAAATTAATTTAGCTCATTGGTATTACTGCATAGGGAAGAGTAAGGCAAATTAGGCTCCAATCTACAATGCTAAAAATAGCCAAATACACTTGCTGTAGGCATTTAAAAAGTATCTTATTTTAAAAGAAAAAAACCAATTTTTTAAAGTCCTCTAAATCCACACCTTCTTGCAAAAGTTAAGTCCTGAAAACACGAATTAAAAGTCCAAGAATTCTTTTGTGGAAATCACTGGGAGATCTGCCATAAGAACAAATGGCAGCTACATCAATGGTAGTGGAAATCGTAGATAAATTAATTGTCTACCAACACACCTTTACTGAAAAAAAAGTCAGTATAAGATTCATTTGTTATAATATAGATGTTAGGTGTTACAGACTCAATTAGTGAAATAAAAAGTTAGAGTAAATCCATCATTGTCAATTAAGATGTATTAAATGTAAGATTGTCCCTGGCATTCTTACAAATGCAAAGACATTTACCCTTAGGCTATTGTTAGTCACCCTCTATATGTGAACATTAGCCTGTCACCATAATGCTAGAATAATATATACATTTTAACAGGCTATTTTCCTCTTTAAAGATGAACTGCTAGGCAAAAAGCCCATGTCTGTAGTGCTGCTTTAGCGTGTATTAAAGAACTCAAATGCAGGACCGAGTATTTTTGCTTAAACATTGTGCTAATGTCTTTTGCCTTGCTTTCTCTCCCAGTCTCTTCTTCAGGGAGGGGCTCTGAGCAACGAATCATCTTGATCTGTTAAAGTTCCATTATTTGTTTCTTTTGAAAGGCACAAGCTGATCTACCTTTAGCTTTGAGAAGATTTTGAACTTGGACATTTTTTATATCTGGGTGTTTTCTCCACCTCCAAAAAAGGGGCAATAGGTTTTGGGAACTCACAGAAAGCCTGGATGCCTGTCAGCTCCCACTCCCACACACCTCGAAGAGGGGATGCAGCAGCCCAGGCTGCTCAGTGAACAACCATGCTGTTGCACTTGAAGGAGATGCTCTATCAACTCAGATGGAGTGTGCTGACAACCCCGTGTAAAGTGGGACCCTGACCTGCTGTTGGGCTTGATATACTTCTGAAATTCTCTAAAACTTCTTTGGATGACCTTGTGCATCTATTGTCCTCAAGAATCCCACTCCTATTCCTTAACCAACAGTGACAGGCAGACTGTTCCCATTGCATGATTACATAGATACAGGAGCAGAAAGAAGAACCCATGTTTTCCCATAGAAAACCAGGCCAATTATCAGTACCAGCACTTCCATTAGGGCAAGACAACCAATGCTGTGGAGAAGATGACATTTTTCTCTAAATGCCACCCTGCTGTCCTCTCCCATCCCTGCCCACCAGTTTTGAAGAGGGCAAGATACAGCTCTCCATGGATTCACCAGGCACAGTTTCAGCCATCTCAATGAATGAATCTGAAGGTAGAAAAAAAAGAATCGTAACATTTTGTTCTACACACTGAATCTCAAAGGTCTTGATCTTGAAATGTCACTGGTCAGAGATGTCCAAATAAATATGCTTCAGAAGAATTGTAACCTTTAATAAAAAGGTACAAATACCCTCTAAGGATATATGTCTTCAGCACAAATACAATGTATACAAATAAAAACAAAGCCAGCACCACAGCTGGTCTTTAATGACACTTAATTTACATTACAAAACCAGAACTGAGTGTTTTATGGACCTGGCAAAGGATTGAAAAGACTTTATTTTCAAACCGCTACTAAAAAGAGCCTCCATTTCCATAGATGTGTCCCAACCTTTTCCATAAGGAGTGTCAGAAGACCTAATCAGAGACAGGTGCTTACTGAAATACAAATCCACAGTCAGTGGCTCCTTCAGACAGGAAAATTCACCTCAGTAATCTCCCTTTTTGCAGAGAGCCAGCCAGCTTTAAGTCCCTCTTGAAATTTCAAACTAGGGTTTAAATAAGACTTGTGAGAGGTATAGTTATTATGTTGACCACCTGCCTGAATGCTTAACATAGGTATGAAGCAGATCATACAGCACATGAGTCAACAAGCCTTGTGATCAGTGGTGTCAAAGGCTGACAATACATCTAATAATAACCAGCACAGGCACCTCCATATTCAGCATTCATTGCTAGGAGTCAATTATCCACCATCTATTCAAGGGCCTTTTGAAGTCCTTCTTGTGTTACTTGACAATAAAATTACACCAGGTCAGGTCAGTTTAAATAGCTGGATTTCTTGTTGGTTGAAGTCCGCATCTCTCTTTTTTGGCTGTACTCCAATGCTAGCTGCAAACGTCTCGTAAAGCTGCAGTATTCTTTTTATTTATTTGTTTATGTGTTTATTTATTTGAATTAAGCTTTCTGTTAACACTGAAAAGTAATCCAAGCTACCATTCCCAAAGCTCAGAACTCCTTGGGACCAGTCAGCTTTATTTAGGTTTGGCACCAGTGACTGTCCAGACTTTCTCTTCTCCAGCAAGAAGAAAGCATCCATCAACCCAAGCTCAAGATTTTAAGAGCAACTGCTCCTCAAGTGCTCTGCTACAGCCCCTGTTCTCAGACTGCTGAGGTTTGCCATAGATCTCAGTGAGACAGGCAGTCCAGAACCCCTGAGTTCCAGAAGAGGGAGCACAGAGTGAGTTGCCTTGGAAGTGCTTTCAGCAGACTGTCATCCAGCTTTCTTCTCATCTCTTCAGTTTCAGAATCCTTATTCTGATATACACTCCACATCATTTCTCTGCTTTCCTCTTCTTATCCATTTAGATCATAAAACTGGCTTTTCCTTTCAGCTACTTATAAGCTGATCTGCTACATCACTGTCAGAAATTCATACCCCACATAAAAAATTGTCACAATTACAAGTTTAAATATTTCTTTGATGAAGAAAACAATCCTGAGAGATGAACTACTTTGTTATGACACAGTTGAGACTACAATTTACAGTTGTGTCTGTAAAAAGGGCAATTCTATGACACCCTATTTTATTCAGTGAGCTGAAAACAATCTCCCTGTCCAAGATATGCTTAAGAAAATGCATGCAATAATTTAATTACTTATTGGAATTTTATGTAGTCACATAACACTTTCTGTAGAAATTCTGCAGTTGATAGGATTTCACTGGAAGGACTTTAGTTCTTTCCATGCTGCACAAGTATGTTTCCACCCCATCATTATTAGATGAAAAAGTGTCCCCTCCTGACAACACACTGTTGCAGCACTGTTTGTGCTTAGCACTGATACTTAGCACTGGGAGGCACTGATGGCACAAATATTTAGTGTAAATAACAGTGTGGAGACAACTATGTGGATTTAATCTGCCATCCTGGATTCCAACTGAACACCTCTAAATCAGAACTTCTTATGAGAACTTTGTATCAGCCCTTACACAGTGTCTGCTACCAGGTAAGTCTGTATAATTTCTTTTTAGCACAATAACAAACAAAAATAAAATTATCACTGATGACAGAAGTTAAAAACATCTACCTGTTTAGACAACCCTGTAAATGTCATTATGGAAGTAATAATTTTTCCAGGAGTAAAGAATCAATTAAATAAAGAAACTACGGAGCTGAGTAGTGATATTCTGTCAACAAACATGGAGGTACACGCCCAATCCATGCAACGTGTTGGAGAAAACGTGGTGTCAGAAAAGGAAATGACCGCCAGTCGAAGAAAATCTGGTGCAATTTTTCTCTGCCACTATGTGCTGGATGATCTAAGGTGACCACTGCTGAGTGTCCCCTCCTATGTGCTGGATGATCTAAGGTGACCACTGCTGAGTGTCCCCTCCTGTAAACATGGCTAACAGTCCTGATGCTTTCCTGTTCAAGGTACAGAGAAGTCTCGTGGAGAAACATACTAAGAGGTAATTTAGGGTATAGCTAAGGATGTCATGATAAAGCTCCAGAAGAACTGAAATGCTCAGAAGCCTCTAAGTGCCTCTCCATGACAAGTGATGTCTTGCTCTGCCATTTGGATAAGCCCATTTTGCTGTGAGTAGCTGAGAACCAGTTATAACAACACCTTTGAAATTCAATAGTAAATTCTGGTTTGTTCATCTTTTTTCCATTCCTCCCAAGTAGAAGGGATCAAGGATATCAGTGATAAAACTTTGAGGTATTTTACATCCTTTCCCCTTGTCCCCCAAGAAAGTTAAAGACTGAGTCTTAAACCACCAGTGGTGGTTCAGCCACTGGTACATTTGTATTGAAAAAAAAGCACAAAACCTACATTTATAGTTAGGAAAGTTACTCCAGGAAGCTGTGAGAAAGTAAAACAACGAGACCTCATTGGGGAGCTCATTTTAGAGAAAGCACAGCAGGATGTACAGCCACAGAAAAATAATATTCAAAAAATCTGACCTACATAACAGTATTTCCTAGTGACTAGAATTCATTAAAAACAACAGATTAAAAATGTACTGCACAGGATTCTTTGAAGCCTGAGTGTCATATTCAGTTTAAATAACCCAACTTAGCTAAAAATGAAAGCAACTTTTATTTTTTCCCTTACCAAAAAATAATAACAAAGAAAGCTGCAAGTTTTGCCATTAAGAAGTTAATAATAAGTTAATAATGACTTTGTAGGGTTTTATGAGTGAATGCTGTCTTTGGCTATGAGCAAAGCTGATGCGCTCACAAACCTGAGTGCTGTTTTCAAAGGGATACTAAATGCAAAAGCACAACTCAGTAGAAAGTCTTGAAGTTTCCATACTATAAAACTGAAGCATTTTCACATTATTTTAGTGAAAAAACATGATTAAATTATGCTGTCTCATGGCAGAAGAGTGTTAGACATGTTAAGAAATCTCCTCCAAGCCTTTCATACTTCCCTGCTGCTCCCTGAGTGCTATAGCAAAAACCCTTCTCAAAAAAGGAGGCTCAGTTGTGTCCCCTCACAGAGAAGAAGAAAGGTGAATCAAACCCTTTCCTCTCTGAGAAAGCTTCAGAGTTGTACCTCTCCATTCCAAGGAGGTACTTGAATGCTTCTAGACTCAAAGATAAGCATATGTTTAAGCATTATACCAGTGCCAAAGTGCCTTCCTACTTTAAAAGCTTTACTGTTGTATAAGCATGAATAAAGGGATGAACCTATACATCTTTTTCTGTAAAAATAATATGATGTATCACAAAATATTTTCTAGTGTAAATTCAAAACTTTAGATCCCTTCAGAAGGCCCTCTGGACATTTCAAAGACACTCTCCCAACCCAATAAAAACAATAATCTAATTTCTAGTTTAAAATTTGCTAAAGAGAAGTATCATAGTTCGTAAACACGCCTTCACGCTCACCATATTCAATGAGTTTGATAGTTTCTTAAAAATTACTCCAGAAGCACCTCTGAATTGCACAAGTGCTTTATACCTACTGACTGCATGGTTAGCCACTTGTCACTTGAGAGTATTTATTTTTGCCCTAAATCAGCTACTGGATTGAAACTTAAGATCTTATCCCTTAGAAAACATTAAAACCATGTAGGTAGATGAGTGCACTCCATTCTAGCAGTTACTTACTTACTACCCGTATTTAGTATTCACTTCCTATCCACCAAGGCTTTTCTGAGAAAACTCATTAAAGGAGCTCAATTAGAAGACGATTACAGTGACTAGATAACAGAGGGTTCCTTTATCCCATGAAGATAGTAAACCACTGGTCAACCATGCTGCAGGAAAGAGATGGTTCATTGCAACTTCTGCAATCTGGACTGTAAGCACTCTGCAAAACAATTCCTACTGGATTTAGCAGTGGTGACTGAAGACGTCGCTGAATAGGTTGCATCCTATTCCCGCACCACGCCATTGCCACAGTTAAATCTGATGAGTTAGTGATTCAAAGCTTCCTGCCACCTCAGCTCATACACTGCCTCAATGCCAAATAAAACCCAAAGGTGGATTACACTGCCCTCAAACTAGGAGCTGCAGTGGCTGGGGAGCAGGCATACTACTTTTTGCTATTTTTACCTCAAGGATAAGGAATTTCAGCAGAGGCAGGGCAAAGTAAATGGCAGTAACTTCTTAAACAGCCTCAGCCTGAACCAATGGAGCTCTTCAATCACAGTCCACAGAGCAAAACCCAGCCCTGCTCCTCATCTGCTCAATATAAATTACCTACAATAGGATTTGCTAAAGTATATTGCAATTTGCTTTCTTTTGTTGGCCAAATCACTGAAAAATCTCTGGAACTAAACTTTCTATAACTCATTTCACCAAGTAGGTGACATTTCTTCTTAGACAGACAGTTCTGACTAGTAAAGCAGCTGCCTGGGTGGCTTTGGATCTTGGGTAAATTTGCACACTTATCAGAATGAAATCTGACTAAAAGAATTTTGTGCATACTTTTGTAACTCTTGCATTTCAGAGTTACTATTTTTAGGCCCTGCAGACTGTCATCTTCTTACAGGGCCAGTAATCAAAAGGAAAACTTGGTATCTTATAATCAATGTTCTTCCATCTGGGATTTATGCAGATTGTCTCAGAAGTCCTAACACAACTGGCACTTGTCCAAGTGTCTCTAGTGACAGTGACTCCTTGGCAGTCATCCACAAGATCTCCCTAGCATTTTCTTTCATACTCTTAAGAGCAATACATAACTCACTGTACTCAGACTTTAAGCCTATACATAATGTAAAATTGCTACAAGGTCCTCCTGCTGCTTTGAAGATCTCTGGCAGAAACCTTTTGCTGGATGCTGATTTACTTTGTTATCAGGTGTTTCTGCATTATTTCCATCACCTCAAAGTTCAAAACATGGTTGACGGGCTGGGTGGCTAACACAAGGTTATGCTACCCTAATGTCAGAGTGCACTCTGCCTTCATCCCTCTAACCAAGAGTTGAAAGTTAACGTTGCTTCCAGTTTTTACCTGATCACTTCCCATTCCAGAAGCTTTGAAAAAACCTGTTTCAAACTATTTTGTTATTTTACTGTTCAATCAGAATCATGACTCTTTTTTCCTGTAACTGGATGCATGTTTCTCCTTTGGAAGACACCATTTCCACCGTATGGTACATAGTAAAAAAATCCTTACTCCGCACCCAATGTTTCAAATGACTGACTCTACATTAACCTTTGCACCTAAAATTGTCTGAACTGTTTAATGCTTAATAAGGGAGTTTCTTCTTGCATGCATGAATCTGAGGTTTCCACTTTTAGATCCTCAAACTCCAGAAAAGGGCACAGCTTGCTGTTCCTTTATATTTATTTACTTCATTTTATTTGAGCCACTTCTTGTAGGGAACACTTCAGTATGAGTTTGGATCTTCAAAGCTAATTTACAGGCAAAGCTGGCAAGAACAGTAGGAGATGGATAAATGCAATGTGTCACAACACTCAAAGCAAATGGGCTTAAATTAGGTAGGGATAGTGCCACTTCAGCTCTCAAACAGGAGCTTGTTCTGTGGGAATGTGTATCTGATTTCTAATACACAAAAGGCAAATTGGGAGCAACTTCAGGACATCCACTAGATTTACAGCAACAACCTAGGAGAAGGAGATAACTGGTTTTATAGAATGTACTTCAAAAAGTTGAAGCAGTCTGCAGTTCTGTCATCCTTCCCCCCAACACACCCTCTCCAGTCCATACAGACTTGCAGGATGTAGTTCAGGGGGGAAACAAACAAACAAACCAAAACTAAGACTGTTACCTGCACCTTTTGTTTTTCCCAAGATATTGTTCTGGTCCTAACACGTAGTCTATTTTCACACTAAGGTCAGCAAACAGATAGACAAGCATCTACTCTATTTCCTAGAATTCTTCTTTATTTTTTTCCATAGGGAAATACTGGAGTGTCTGTCCTTACAGAAGACTACCCAAATTCTGTACTTAGGTTATCACTAAATATATTAAGCTTTGGATCACTCAAGTCCCAAGTTCAATAAACCAGCTGAATATATGCTTAGGTTTATTTCTACTGAGCTAAAGGCTTACCTATATGTATAATCTCACTGAAATCAAAAGGATTTAAACCATATACTTATTTTTACACAAGGGTGACAGACATAAGTATGATGTTCAACTGCTCTGTGGAGATGAGACTTAAGTTAAGACAAGGCAAGTAACAGATTAAATTAATTAGTACTGCTCTGTGCTCCTGTGATTGCACAATAATTAAGACATGGCTGAAGAAATGGCAAATCATACTCTGTACCCCACAAAAAATATACTTATAAATTAAGGTAACTGAGGTACTTCAAACATACTGTTGGTTGTACCATGCTCTTGAATCTGTCTTTTGGGATTATTTTACTGTCTGGTTTACTTCACCAGGATTAGGAGAGTCCCAATTTCCACAGAAAGACATATTCCCATCATCGGGACATAACAAATTTTAAAGTTCTGATAAGGTAAAATTAATGTGCCAAAATGCAGGTAACTCACGCAAGGATGAGCCCCCTCAGACTAATGTCGTAAATCATTATTACTTCAATCCCTGCTCCAGAGACATCAGAAGAGGCCGTGGCTTAAGCCATTGTCTGAAACACAATTTTGGTGACTGTAAAATCCAGCCCAATCCAGAAGTATAAATCCAAGTTATCCACAGTGATTGATAGTTATACTGTTCTGCAAAGTCTTAATAGGTCTCAGAAAAGTTGATGTGTGCAGAATTTACCATCAGAAATAATTTCTTTTTAAAAAAATGAAAATCTCATTGCAGATAGATACAAGCAAATGACTTTTAAATTATTTTAGAAAAGCTCTTTTGCATTTACCAAAGCAATCAGTTTTAATTCCCACACCTCAGGCTTGAAAGCCTGGAAGTATCTCTTTAGAAAGGTAGAACAGCAAGTAGAGATCAAGTAATAGACACATTTATAACCTAATTCTGTGATGATTGTCACATGATGATCTCCATATACACGTATACACATTCATAAATTTTTAACTGTATAGTGTACATACTTTATGAGGGCATTAAAATACATTCATGGATTATTCATAACAATATTAACATTGCACCAGGCTGTGTATTAATTCAATGCAATTTTCAATTATACAAATACTAGTACTTCTTCCAAAAAAGTAGCAAAAAGGAATTATCTTTTCCTTTTTAATCTTATAATTTAAATTAAAAAGATATTGAAATTTACCTTAATAAAAAAAAAGCATCCGTTTCACTGGGGATTTTATAAAAATATTATTCTCCACTTTGCTTGTAGTTGTGCTCCTCAGACTTATAACTGCAATTCTCTTGCAGTTCAGTTAAATGTCAATGCTCCAATTACTTTAATAGTCAAACTGTGCGCTATTTTCACCACACAGTCATTCAGGCTTGTCATGTTTGACAAATCCAGTAATTGAGATGAACTCTTGGAGAATACTGACATGTAACCAGTCATTTCCTACTGCAGAACATTGACCTCTGCAGCGCACACCACCAAGGATTTATTCAGCAGCTTGAAAAAACAAACAAGCTTGTTAAGTTTAAGATCATCATTTCATACATCTCCACTCATTTCCTTGTTTATTCACTTTTTGTTCCACTGGGGTGGGAATTAAAACATTAGGAGCACTCTGAATAAGCACAAAAAAAGGACTACAGCAAATACTCTGAAAAACCATTGTGAATTAAAAATGGTCTAAGAGATTACTAGACGCTGAGTGCGCTGACAGAGAGCCTCAAATCCCCTCTCAATGCTCCCTGTCCCCAAGCAGCTGCACTCCACCCCAGTTTCATTTTATTAACAGAAGAAGGTATTTACAAATTACATAAAGTATTTATTGAACAGTGTTCATTTCAGTCAGTCATTACAGTACATTAACCCTTGTTGGGCCTTTTTATTTTTACTGTTCCTCCACCATGATGTCCTGCAGCCAATGCACAGGCAATGCACTGAAACCTCAGGACTCTCCCAATTTACCTCAGATTCCCTGAAACAAGCACAAGCACTGCAAAACCTACCAAGTGTGTACTCGCTGGGCTAGCAGGTCCTTGGGTGATGCCTTTAGGACAACCATCAGTATTTGATAGGTCTGGAAAACTACAAGCCCATCACATTTGTATTGAAAAACAAATATTTTGCAATGCCAGCTGCTTGTTGCAACAAGAAAATGCAACAAAGGTATTGGATAAGAACGCGACCTAATTCAGATGAAATTCTGAAGCCCCCCTGTGATCTCCATCAACTGGGAACCTGATGCTACTTTTGCTCTGAAAGTTACTACAGTCCTTTCTACCAGAATTAGCCCTTCTTTGGATTAACCACTAACATTTCATACAATGAAATAAAAACAAAATCCAAACAATAAAACCCTAAAGAGCTGTGATCAAAAGCAAATGGTGGACAGTAATACAAAAATAAATAAACCATATAGACAATAACAGTTTCCAAGAAATGACCTTTGCTGTTTCCAAAATTAAATATCCCTTTGAATGCTTCTGACTGCCTTTATCAGAGACAGTGGCTGGTCTAGAACACACATTACCAAACTAGGCTTAGAAGAGACCTTGCTTTGTGTCCCTTACCCTAAAGACTTTTAGCTTGATCTTCAGCAAGTGAATTCATTTATCTGTTTTACAAGCTGATGGATTGCTCTTCTCTGGAGTCTTTGAAAGAAACGGGTTAACTACCACAGGCCACTTAGATTCTGCAGGGGATAAAGATCTCTTACATACCAAAGGCAGCATGCCCATATAATCTTTTTCATACATACTAATTCACAACCAAGTATATGGCAACCACCAAGGCTTGAAAGGGCATCAGGAAACGTCTGAGAAGGCAGAACAAAGAGCAAAAAAAAATTCTGTCGGAAAAGAAAAGCTAGAAATTACTTGTGCAGAATTCTATTTCCAGAAAAACGAAACTGTTCAAATACCCACTAGAAGGGGGAAGTGAATAACTAAGCTGCTGCACTCTGATTAAATTACTATACATTTGTTTTCATACTGTTTTCTTCCAGTATTACTTTTTCCATTAGGTGTGCACTGCTCGCCTGAGAGATATAGACCAGAAACCTACAAGGCTACTTGGAGCACCTGATAGTGTACAAAGCCTAGGAGATGGTCAGTAAGAAAAATGCTCCGTCTCAATGCCAAGGTCACGTAACCCATATCAAGTAGGAAGGCATTCAACTGCCCTTTCAGCTGGAGGCTGCAGATTCTGGCCCTTTCTGTGGGAATGCGCAAGATCTTCCTGAAAGACGGTGGTTATTCACTCATACATCACACATTCAGACAGAAATTAGCCTGTGGCACAGGGCACAGCTGACTGAAGCCATTCACTGCATTTGCCTTGAGGAGTATGACTCAAAGAGGAATAAAGGACTGGCTCTAAATAACAGTCCTTTCCACAATCTCACAATCCCTAGTATCTCCACTGGTCACGCACAGTGTCCTTCCTTACCCACCAGTGCATTTGCAGAGACCATGTATTAACTTCCTGTCTATTCACGTGACACAAATCCAGTTGACTCTTGTAATGAGGAACAATCAGTAGCAAGAAGGTCACAGCTGCTCTCCCAAGGTACTGCAAGCTGAATAGCAGTGTTCCCTGAGGGCACCATAGTCTCTTGCACCATTCCCATATGACTGCAGCTGCTGAAGGAGTTTCCCTAAGTGTCAAAGCACTACATAGTCCTAATCCACAGAGCACCTGTAGGTGCCACCACAATGCAGAAAGGACAGCTCCTGGAGTTTAATTATGAGCCCTTATGGATAATGTGCATTAGGAGGCAGAAGGGTTGCTACATCTCCAATGCAGAGCCACAAGTCCTGAAGAACAGCACATGTGCAACACAGTGGTCAATGCTCTGTCCTCCACCCCACTGTACAACAGCTCCCTGCTGTAAGAGTCCCCATCAACCCTACCAGCTGAGGGAAAACAGATTATGTCCCATTTTCCAATGCATGCTGAATAGATTTATTTACTTCCTCCTTCCCCATCCCCTGCTGGTACATGATCATTTCACATCACTAGTCCAGACAACCTCATATTACATGCACCTGAGCAGATGAACCTTTTCCACCCAGAGACACTAGCCTTGCTACTCACACTCCATGGCTTCACCACCTCCAGTAACAGTGGGGTTCTGGCATTCAAGTGACTGCCCCTCTCCATGCACATTTTTGTCACAGTTGCAGAGTGGATTCTCACTATAGTACAAAAAAAACTCCGGGATTGCAACTCCAATACTCTTCATGAGGGCAACAAACTGTAGACCACAGCAGGGAGCAAATTTTTCAAACAAACTAGAACATGATGACCTTCAGGGTATGATTAAGGAAAGCTGATCCTTCTGACAGTGGGTCTGCACTAGATGACCTTTTGAGGTGCCTTGCAGCACTCTCTCCTATGACTCTGCTTGCAAAGCCCCATTTATTAGACCGCATTTATAGCAAAGACAGAGCTTGCATCCCTAGGTAGTACATACAATATATTGGCCTGTTAACTTAATCTGTTACTTATGCAAGGTTATCTATGTTATCTCGTCACTAACACACAATTCAGATTAATTTCCAACACTATTTAAAATTTTATTCACAGGTTAACTATGCAAAAAGTGACACTTATTAGCCAATGACTAATAAGTCATTGGAGTCTTATTGAGAGACTGCTTTCCACTTTTGCTGCCATACAAAGCAACCTACTGTACAAGAGGTGGTTGCTAATGATTATATAAGAAATAAACATGCTACAAAAATCTCCAGATTCAAATGTTGCGGGCTTTTTTTTCCCTGCATAGACATCCAGGGAAAAATGTATCTGCTCCTGATATGTGGAGGGGAGCTGCCTCATAAAATTCATCTTTTCTTTTAATAATCAGTCATCAGTATCTCTCAGGGAACATTTTCAGACCCCAGAGACTGTCAAAGCCAGTTTTGCTGACTGTTTCAAAACCAGCCATATCTCTTTCGACAGTTTGAAAACAGATTATCACATCCTGTTTGAGTTTTTTCTGAGGTCACATCCTTCTCTGCAATCAAAGTCCCAGTTTTGTCTGAAGAAAAGACTTTACTCTCTCAGAAAGAGGCAAAAGCAAGGAAGGAATAAGAGGGCAGGAAGAAAGCATTACTTATGGTTCTAAACTGGGAAGGTGAGTGACTGAGAGGAGCAAAAATGCATGAGGACCAACTGGGAGAATTGTGCCTTATGTCTTCCAAAGATGCTACTTTGCAGGGTGGTCTGCAAGCCAAGCAGGTGGGTGCCTTGACTTCCAGGAGAGTCTAGGATCGAAGGAGAAAAAACTCTTTGGGAAACTTGTAATATATGTTCAAGGATGCATTTTTAAAGTTGTAACTCTTCAGGGGCTAAATCAGGACAGCCATGCTGCAGCTTGGTGGAAGAACAAGAATTGTATTAGAGTATTTGCCCAAAGCTGTAACAATTTAAGGAAGTATCAACAGCCTTTAATCAACAATTAGATCAACAAAGGGCAGGGAAAGGCAAGTTGACCTACAGACCAGAAAACAAATGTATGTTTGTGTACTATTAATCATACTCAAATGTTTAACTATACTATATTTGAAGTGTAATTTGTTCTCAGTTACAAAATTAACAAACATTCCTTTCTTTAAAAATAAATTTGTGTTTTCCTCAGAATTTTATGTCAGGTTAATTAATGGATTTTTTGATTCACAGATAGTCAACTATGCTGGTTTATTAAAAAAAAAAAAAAGAAAAAAAAAAGGAGCCCAAATTATCTTCTAGATGTTAAAATGGGACTGCCTTGTAGGAGAATTCATGACTCCCATGACAATCTCCACTCATGTCTCCAAGCTCATGAATTACTCAATCTGCCTGTAAAGCACCCTAAAATATTCTAAGTGGCATGGTTACATCTATGAAGAATGTAATAAATTGGTGCTAATAATACCCAATAAAGGACTTATTAACACATCTCGAATGGAGGAGCCAAAGGGCCTAATAAACAACCATATATTCTCTTGAAATCACTATAACCATTTCAATCTTGGAAAGAATTAGCTTTGGTTAGGTACTGAATATGTTTGCTCATGCTAATGTGAGTGATCTTTAATATTCCTTACACTTACATTGCCAACAACAGTACTAGGTTCTTTACAGAACAGATGTAATCCTTGCCTTGGCAGGCTTACAGTCTTCAGAGACAAAAGTGAGAGTGGAAAGACAGCAGGAAACATTGTGCACACATTACTAAACACATTTGTGTGCAACGCAATTACTAGAGTGCATTTTCCTGAAGTGCCAGTCACAGCCTCACGTGTAGGAAGGTCTGTTCACATCAGGCTGCAGCCCACAAGTTACAGGTAAAAAGGGAAGACCCTTTAGAGCTGGTCCTAACAGGATTCAAAGGGTTCCATGAGTAATTATCTCCTCTCATAACCATGAAAAACTGACATAAAACACTCTCATTTAGCCATAATGCTGCTTTCAGAAACTTACTGATGTAGAGGACAATAAAATACCATAAACTAGTAAGGGTTTTTTGTGATACTAAATGAGATCTTCTTTTAATCATATTTGCTTTATGGCTCTGGTGGCTATGATGCTTTTGGCAAAATCTTGACTTGCTAAAGCATAATTTTAAAGCCTAGACTGAGCTTTTCCATTTGTTCTGAGAATTTACACCATTTAGGCCATTCTAAGACAATACATTTCATGGCGCTTGTATTTTCTGCCATAAAATTTGTGCACATTATACAGAATTTTTAACATATAAACATGCATAGATAGTTGCAATACACAGTCTACTTTTTTAATACATATACTTACATATAATTCATACAATATGTAATACATTTTATATACAAATATGATTAGATGCAGTATAGTGCAATATGCTCTTTTTCCTTTCACAGTACATTGCGAAACTCCTTGTACTGGCTAAACAACAAGTAACAATAGAGGATGTTTGTTATGCATCTTGCTACATAACTGGATTTTTCCCCTTTTACATCTTTTTAATTAAACTGAAGTGAGAGTGCCACACAATTCTTAAACTGGAAAAACCTCAATAATGAACTGTACTTTACTGTACCATGACTCTCTAACACCTAACCTTAATATCTTAAAAGCATTTTACAGACTTGATCCACATATTTATCTGTTTCCCTTTCAATCTGGACAAGTGGAGTAGCTGTTGAAAATATCCTGTTAATTGCCCTCAAACAACTGAGAAAATATGAAATCCAAAGGGTACCTTTAACGGATGCTTTTTCTTTATATCTCTCTCATATACTCATTGATAAGTGTATACTAATATATCAACCCCTAAAAAACTAATTGAAAACTTCAAATTAATTCAAGTGAATTTTATTCCTACAGGCACAAACCTGCAGATGCCCAATGCTATTGCCTACACTGAAAATGAAGCTAACATAAAAGTTTCCAAATGAAAAGGAAAAAAAGAAAAAATTCTTCGCAGAATAAAAATAAATAATAAGATCCAAAACCACACACACATACACACACACAGAGGAAGCCTGCCTTGGTGCTACAGTAAGGAATCATTTGAACTTCTGTTTCTTGTTGGTTTTCATCCCACCAGAATCCTATCAACAAAATTATAACCATGTATTACAAACTGCCTACTTACTGTTAACACACACTTAATCCTGCCAATGCTGGTTCTACAGAAAACATCAGTGTGCAACCATAAATGAACAAAATTACCATCTGCACGCTGAAGAACAGAATTGCAAACATAATTATATCTCTTACATGTAGTAAGTACACAGTTGTTTTAAATTTGGACTTACAACCTGTTTTTCAAATAACAGCTTCAGTCTGCTTCCAAGTCACCAAGGTAATGGCTGTAATAAGTAGCTAGACCTCTTAATCAGCGAATGTCACAATAAGCATAGTGCATCTATCTATCTAATCTTTTTTGGCCATGTTATTATGGTTTATGAGCAGTTTTACCACCCATATGTTATGCTGTCCTGTTCTTCTAAAAGCTGGTTATTAGGATTAACTGGAGAAAGTGAAATATGAATGCCTGTATAAATTGCAGAGATGAATGCTGCTAAAAGCAAGGTGTCCTAGGTCATCGGAAGACATGTCATACATTGCAGGGCATGCCACTTATTTCAGCAGGAAACCCACAGAATCTGCTTTGGCCTCCGCAAGGCTTTCTGACTCATTGCCACAGTTTGGCTTTGCATGGAAAACAACAGCTGATCCTCATTTGTTTCTACTCCACTAATATGTACCATGGTACAAAACACTAGAATCAATCCTTCTTCTCACCAACTGTAAAGCCAGATGCTCTAATGACTGTGTTATTCATCACATGCAGACCACTGTACCTCATGAAAAATTCTTGATATTCTTTCTGACCTTAACAATACACCGAAATTCAGAGGACTACTTTCATTAGGCAAAAAATTTCACAATGAAATCAGACATCCTTAGATGCACACACCTTCAGTTATGGTACAAAATATAAGAGATACACAACAGGGTGTAACTAGAAAACAAAAGAAAATCCAAAAAAACAAAACCCACAAAACCACTTGAGATCCACAACGAATTATGACTTTCACAAGGATCGATACTGTAAGGCTGTTTGGGCAGGGGAGGGACATTTTAGCAGAAGTGGTAAAAGACAAGAGGCAATTACTGGGCTCTGCTCAGCACTGAGGAGGTCCCATTTGGTGCCTGGGGCTCTGCACTTGCATGGAATGTGGAGTAATGGGAGAGAATCTAAAAGAAAGCAACATATATAAGATCTTTCTGAAGGTCTGATCAGTAAGGAGACTGAGAGGTGGGGTTTCCTGCTCTTAGAAAAAGATAAGAGTTTTCCAAGAGGAAGATGTTGTTATAAATGAAGACTGTGCTGTTTTCCTCCATCTCCGGACAAAAAATTACATTAACTTGCAATTAAAAAAAAAAAAAGGAAGGAAAAAAGAAAAAAACCCAATAATTCTGTGATTTTAATTAACAAGAGGACAGACCTTGTAATTAAAAGGACCACAAAGCAGAGAAATAGATCACTGCATGCAATCCGCTTCACTGCAGATTTCTAAGAAAAAAGTTCTGTAGGAGATAATGTAGCTATAAATAATTCTCCACCCTAGCAGAACTATGTGACCTTTAGAGATCCCTTCTAGCAGAAGCAGTGTAAGAACTGTGGTGGTCCACTCAGTAGAGAGGAAGAGATGAGCCCCTTTCCCCTGTAGCCCAGCTTCTCATGCCAGCTGAGGAAGGGCTGGGAGGGTTCAGTGCTCCCATCCAAGGGCCTGCAGGAGTCACCCTCACAGCGCTCTACCCTCCAGTCTTGTATTTCTGAGACTGAGAATACAGGGCTGCATAACAGGGCTGAGTGACAAAATTTCCATTTTCCTGCATGCAGGAGGAATCAAACAATATGCTTTCTTTGCAAGTCCCTCTGTCAGCACATCATCCAAAAGCTTTCTGCTGTTTCGTGGAGTGCTTCTGTAGCCACTCCTGGTGCTCCCTGCTGCCTTCCCCCTGACCCTCTGCCACGGCCTCCCAAGCCTTCTCACACCTTTGCATGGGCAACATCTCCCTCTGGACTATGGGGATCAGTCTGCTGCTCTTGGAGGAACCAGGCTACATAGAGGAGCTAAATGACCTTTTGATGGCTGACTTCACAGCAAGACTGAGTTCTACCCACAAGTACCCTATGGTATATTTATGAGTAAAACACTAGCTAAAGCATTTCTGTGACATCTTTTGCTACATCATTAGAATGGTAATTTCAAAATTGGAAGTTCACACACTCCTCCAGAGTGGACTCTACACTTTTCCCAAGTTTCAATATCCTTTCTTTCAGACATACACATCTTTAAATGTCTCTTCTGCTACTGTAGAAGGATTCCTTCAGAAGAACATGAAGGTTTATAAATTTTGTAGCTGCCTCTGAGATTCTGGAAAAGGTCTTTGGATAAAACTCACCATGTCCAGTTCCAAGAAGTTTTAATTCTGTGTGTGATTGGCAGCACTGTACCAGAGGCATGAAGCTAGCACGGCAACAGCATCCATATCAGTCCTTTGGTGATTGTGTGCTGAATGAGCCCCCAGTTGGCTGCTAAAGCAAATGGGATGCCAGCTGATGATGCACAGCATAGGCTCTGTGTGCTCGCAGTGCTATACCTACTTAATGAGGTAGGCTGCTGCGCTCTGCAATTGCTAAAGTTTATATGGAGCTCTTATCTTCAGCTTCAGTGAGTTACAATAATCCAGCTTGGTTGTGCACAACATGTTCATCGCTACTGCTAGATCTGTGCCAAAGCAAAGGAAGCACAGTTTCTTGAACAGCCAGAAGGAGAATAATTAAATTTCTCACTATTTCTGGCATTTTGGTATTGAAGTACCAGCTAGAGTAGAATGCTGCATAGAACTCATAATGGTTTGAAAAAGGAAGGTCAAGTGCCTTCCCAGAGAAGAGGGGTCACTGCCTCTTCTAGTTCCATCAAATCACTCACACTTAGATACATTGCTATGCTGTGGCCTGGATACAACGTGAGCCAGTCCCTCTTGCTGAGTAATTTAACAGTATATTGTGATCTACATGTCAAAACCAGTAGGAAGATCAAGTATGGATGTTAATATGATTTAAAAGGTACTTTGGAGTAGCAACAGCTAGAGACACAATTAGGTCTCTGTCTCTGCTAGTCATGGGAATATAATAAAAGATTAGTATAAGTAATTACATTACAGTGGTAAAAATAAAAGAGCTAAGCACTGCATTTTCTTTGGTGTCTGTATTCATTTGCCTGTTTCAAGTGGCAGTTCCTAATGCCTTAGCCATGATAATATACTGTGGAGGCTGTATTCCAGATGTACCTTTACCATTCTATTCGCTTCTTGTGAAACAAAACTAAATAAAGGCAGCACAAAATGGTACTTTGCAATATATATTGGAATAAACACTTCTCTGATCCACAGCAGCTAAACATTACAATGTAGATGTATGAGAAGATGGGCAATCTTCGGTACCCTGCTGCTCGCAAAGTAGCACCTAATAGGTGGTGCGACAGCTTAAAATGTTCAATATAAACCACCTTGGTTGTGGGGAAAAAATCCCATCCCAGCAAATTAATCCTTAAAGTGGTAAAACCCCTGCATCTTTCCAATTTCCAGTGTTCCTCTGAAACAGCTTGCCTTGTTAGTGTGCACTAAAGCTTTTGAGTAAAGAGAGGTTTGGCATCAGCCAGAGATAGCTGCTGGTTTTTTACCTCAACTGGAGGGAAAGGAGGGAAGGACTGGCTTTTCCCAGTGACGGAATCTAGAATACGGGCTAGAGAGTCTAGAGAGCATATGCTCAGTGTTAACAACAAAACAGGATTGCCAGAATGTTTCCCCCTCCGAGGTAAGATAATGAAAAAGAGTCATACATTAGGTGAGAAAAACATCTGACCCTCCATGGAGACCCCAGGACCTGCAGTAGTTTCTGCAGTAAATAATACACTGTAATGCAAAGACCTTGAGTCAGTGGATGTGACTGATGGTCACATCTAGGACATGGTACTCATACAGCCAGACATTGTCAGAGCATGAGAACTTTCATTCTGAGCAACATGCAAAAGGTGCCTCTCTGCCTTATTAATTCAGGCCTTTCTAGGATAAACAGGACTTGCCTCACAATGCAATTTTGCATTCAGAGAAGATATATGACCTTTTGATTTCTCCACCTCTCCACTGTGGTCTCTTGTTTTCTATTAGCAGCCATAACTACACAGCTGGTACAAAGTTACAAGCAGGTTGGCAGGGTAATGCCCTGCAGAAGATAACTGGACAAAGACAAGCAGATACAGCATCCATCCCATTCCCATCCCAGTGAAGCAGCAACCATGACTTGTAGCCATCTGCAGGCACAGCCATGGACACAGAAGTCCATAAGGAGAAATTCTCAGGTTTTGGGATCCCAGGGATGTCTGGAGAACACACCTTTTTCTACACCCCTTGGGGCTACAGCACACAGTAGTGGGATGCACACATCGTGCCTAGGAATACCATTCTGCCCACTAAGGTCTTACAAATGAGCTGAACATAATCCAGTCCTCCTGGTGAAGGTCCACTGGGCATTGCTTTTTTCCATGCTGCCAAAGATTAAGAGTTCAGGTTGCTTCCTCAGTCCATGAATTTCATGCAGTATCACCAAGCAGTACTCAGTAAATCCTCGGCTGCTGCTATAAACTGAAATAAAATGACCAACAAGCAATATTTTTAACCGCAAAAGTGCCTTACTCATTATGCAAGATATGTTTTCGTCATTCTCTGAGGGAAAAATGCCTAATTGCTTACATTTTATATCACTGGAAATACAACAAAGAAAACAAGACAGGCTAATGAAGAATGAAAATAGTGACAACAGGTGGAACAGGGGTTGACCCTAAGAGAGAGGAATTATCCTGAAGATATGTAAATTATAACAGCAGTTTTGAGAAAAGCACTGCTAATTAAGAAAATTGTCCATTTTACATCAAGGAAGACACATTTACCTAAATACTATTTCCTTAAGCTTAACCCATTTGGTTCAGTTTGTGGGTGCGTGAGTGGAGAACAGTGGCATACAAGATGGATGAAATACTGACTTCTTCTCTCTTAATATCCTTTCTGCTGCCCTTTGGGACTACAATTCAGTGTAATACAGAAAGGTAGTTTTCTGAAAACTTTTACTGGCCATCACTTATGTTTGAACATATGGTCATTTTGACAAAATCTCTAGCAGCCTTATTGCTTAATACCTGCCTCAACAGGCAACGGTATAAACCCATACCTTTTTTCCTTCCTGCTCACTGCCCATCACTTGCACGCACTCACACAAAAAAGGAACATACAGGGGAAAATAATAATCATAAGTAGTGACATTACATTTCTGCAAATGCAATGGGTAGCCATTTCTCATGAATCCTGTATGTCCTCTACACACAAAACCTGTGTACTTCCAGAACAGCTGCTACATATTAGTAGTCTATAAATCTGTACACCCATAAATGTGCTGGATGAGCTTGGTTATCTATCAGATATGCATAAAGGTAATGATGTGGCACACATTAGAGTCCACGAATGCACTTTTTGTAGTGCCTTTTTCCCCCCCCAGGAGGAATACTCAGGCCAAATCAATGGCCTTCAGAAAATGCAGATGATGCAGTGCACGGCTTGGAAATCCACTCATGAGGGAGGGTGACACAAAGGATTAATTAGCTAGTTGTACTTTCTGAGCCACAGTTGTCATTTTTGTAGAGATGTACCTGTTACATGGAAGTATTTACCAGGTTTAAAAAAATAGGGCATAAGTGGACATGAAGCCTTAAAAATTTATACTTAAAATTGAAAGAGGAAATGTTTAAAGGGCACCACAACCACCATTCCTACAGATGCAGTACACCATGTGGAAGAACGGTGATGCACTAAGATTACTGTTGAAAGGTTCCTAGCAAAAGGCTCCTGCTAAATACAATATAACTAGAGAATATTTCCTTACGAATTAAATGCAAATACTTTGATATGTGACTGAGTGAGCACACTACTTTCTATTAGCATTTTAAATACAATTTAAGCCCCATTCTCAAGCATCTGAATTTTTACCTAAAATGGCAGTCAGGCAGAATACAGTATTTCCACACTAGGGGCAAGAGGGGGGCCGAAAAGCTTGGCGAGGCATGAAGAACTGAATTTCAGCAGCAAGGCAATGGAAAGGACGTTGTTCGGCAATTACAGTGCTCCAGTGTTTGCTGTCCGCAAAGGCTGCAATCATCTGCAGCGACAGCGTGCTGTACGGCTCCCCCAAGGCACTGCACTCTAGTTAAATCAATTTGTCAGAAGCAGGGCTGCTGCCTCCCTTCTGCAGAGGAGGCCCACCGGAGCGGAGGACAGCTGGGGCGCACAGCTGTCTCCCTGCAGCAGATCAATTAGAACATCAAAATTCATCTGCTAATTAGCAAGCGTGTACAGAGGGGAGAGAAACCTCCCTTAAATGAATCATTTCCATGTATTAATGAATTCAGTGACATCCCACATTTAGAGCCTAGCCCAACAAGAAGAGACACAGCCACAAGAGGCAACAGCTAACACGAGACAATTTTATTATTGCAAAAGTTGAATCCGCTGCTGAGGTGAAAATAAAACTCACTACAACTAAAAATTTGCAGTGAAAGAAGATCCACATCTAGTAGAACTACTAAGATCTGATCGCAGTGTAAACAGTGATCACTGTAAGGTGGCATTGAAAGAAAATACAAGTGGGACCAGAAAAATACTAATCCTGGTCAGCATAACATACTGCTTGTTTTGAAACATACTGAAAAGTCCCCTGACTTCTATGATTGAGAACTGGGCCTCAGGTCAGCAATTTTTATCCTTGTTTTTATTTATTTTTATATTCAACCTTTGCATTGTTATTAGAATGACACTTGCTGTTTATTCATGCTGCAATGTTACTGAGGGTGTTTTTACAAGAGAACTTGGCCAAAGTCAGCTGCTGATCCAATGCCATTTCAAGGCTTAACAGGACAAGGTCACTAATTTTTTTTTCTGACACTTTTAGCTTGTTTGGCACAGAGAAAAAAACCAGCCCAAATCAACAATAACATACTATTTTTTTCATCCAAGCTCAGAGCACAGTTGTTAATTTTTGCATGTGCAGCTCCCAAGCCAAAGAGTAGCCAGGTACATTGACTGGGAATACACAGAAAATTAATTTCGTCCGTTGGGAAGCATCTCACTAACCTCCCTACTTACTTCCAGTGCCTTGGCCATCACAGACTAATTGCAATGGACTCGGAGTGGCTCTTCTTTGGATACAAAGCACAAACCCTTTGTTCTTGGAAGTTTGTCCAAGAATGCTTGCACAATGCATATGTTGTCAAAAATGCTTAAGAAAAGAGAACAATGGTGTGGAGAGGACTAAGACAAAATGACCTCCCAGAAACAGCAGCATAGTAAACTAAACTCTAAATCTGGCATCTGTAATGACCCTACTGCTTATCTGAAGCTGTTGATTCACTAAAGTCAATACGTTTTCCAAAGGAGTTATCTTTTTTTAAGGCTCTATTTTCCTACAACCGTATGTTGTACATGTAGGAACCTACAACTATAGGTGTGATTTTTCAGGCCATTTGGCATCACATAAGCAACTGTGAATCATTATTTTGTAATAGATTACTGCACCCTGCATATTGGAGAAGCCACAACACACAATACCTACTTGGAAACTATATTCTTTAACCTGGCACACAGGTGCTAACTGCTTACCTACTTCTCAGTTCTTTAGTTCCTCACCAAGATTTTTCCCCTTTTGTTCTTTTAAGGACACTCTTTAAAACCAAAACTGTATTAGATGGCTGAAAACACAAAGCCACACAACAATGCCAGTACACGAGGAGCTGCATTCTCCAAGGGAAGGCTATGAAATGTTATTGCTAGCTCTGCTGCAGTAAAACAAACTGCCACAGAGAGACACGGCCATTCTAATCTATTGAAGGAGATGAGCTGAAAATAAGTCACAGAGGAGGTCAACCAAGATAGTACAGTGCCCCCACTTGCCTTGCAATAATGAAGAGTGTATATGAAAAATATTTAATAATATGAGGATATTTTATCACCACCCTCACTTCTTTTCAAATCCTGCACCGGACTTTTCATCTTGTGCAGATTTTCATTACACCTAATGATGCTTAATGCATGAGCAGGAAGAGTGTGACCCACCAAGTTTTACAGCTCTAACCTGCCATTTAGTATTAAATTTCTTTCTTAAGTGAGGATTGCTGAATACAGCAAGCACCAAGCTATAATATATACTCCATTAAAAGCAGTCCAGAGAATGTGACATTCTTCTTATCATATTACCTCAGTTACTGGCAGAATAATATAATTATGATTCACATTGAAGTGGCCTACAGAATGGATTTAATCAAATTTTAATATAAAATATGGCCACTTAGGGCATATTCCATTCAGTAGCTTGTTCAGTTGAGATGCTGTATAGGGAGGGGGAGTGCACAGTTGTCATTCTCAGTAACAGGACAACAATAGCTTTTAAGTCAAATATGGCATCAGGATGTTTAAGCATACATTAGAGGATGCATTGGTGTCATGCTATTGTGCTGCACGCTGTATATAATTTGGCATGGATGACTGCTGTGTCACTTTCAGTCCCTTAAGCTTACAATACAAAAACCTGAAGGAAATTGGTATATGAGTGTGTCTAGCAAGGAATAAGTAATCCATTCCCTTAGAAAAACTCTTATCCTGTCTATATTTGTGCAGACCAAGTGGTTGGATTCTCTTCTGAAGGACACCAGTGCAAATTCAGAGCATAGTCATCAAAAGCACACCAGTTCTGACTGAGCTGATATCTCCTGATTTGATTATAACTATATGACTTGAAAGTTGAGTGTGTCCCATTGATTAGATCTCTGGTAACTCTAAATGCAAGAAGACACTGTGTTAAGTGTGCAGAATTCTCACCTCATAGACAGTTTTTCAGAGAATCAACTTGGGAACTATGGTTGCAAGCGTTCAGATATGAAACAAAATGCAGAAAAGACACAAAGGGCACAAGATATGAGAGGCACTAGATACAAAAGGCATTTGAGTATGAGTTTAAACTCACTACTGTGTGCATGTTCTGCAGCATGTAAACTTGAGTTTGCTGCTTTTCAGTTTTAAGGTTCCAGCAAGGCACTCACACTCTGGTACACAGGAAGAACCCTGCCAAGCTAAAAATTCAGAGCCAGCTACCTTTCAGTTTACAGCATGTGGGGATCCATACCCGCAGTTTACAACCATATACAACATTTTAGCCATTTGACTACAATATCCTAGCTATTTAAGAGTTTTCTTCTTGAAGGCAGATTAAGCCCATGAGTTCCCTGAATGTCATTAATGGGTTTTGTTGTTGTCTTATTTTGTTGGACTTTGGCTTTTGGGGTTTTTTGTTTGTTTTGGTTTTGGTTTTTTTTTTTTTTTTTAAAAAACACAGTCCATCTGTTAGTCTCCTAGGGCTCTCACCACAACCCTTACTGCCTCATAGCATCTGCTTCCTTTCCTTACACAAACTCCAGTTGTTCTTTTCGCTTTCTTCTGTTAACTCCTTTTTGGTTCCTATCTGCTCCGTCTGATCATCTTTTGTTTATTTGTTGAATTAGCAAATGGTTTGGTTGGAAGGGACCTTAAAGATCATCTAGTTTCAATCCCCCTGCCATGGGCAGGAACACCTTCTGCTAGACCAGGTTGCTCAAAGCCCCATCCAACCTGGCCTTGAACACTTCCAGGGATGAGGCATCTAAAGCTTCCCTGGATGGCCTGTTCCACTGCCTCACTACCCTCCCAGTAAAGAATTTCTTCCTTGTATCTAATCTAAACCTCCCCTCTTTCAGTTTAAAGCTGTTACCCCTTGACCTCTCACTCCATGTCCCTGTAAAAAATCCCTGTCCAACTTTCTTGCACTCTTGTTTTAGGTACTGGAAAGTGCTCTATGCCTCCCCAGAGCCGCCCCTTCTCCAGGCTGAATGACTGCAACTCTCTCCATTTTTTGACCTCTTGCAGTCTGGCTTCTACTTCTTGTACAAACACCTGTTTTCACTGAAGGCTTTAGTATCTTCTTTTTGGTGAGGTGTTTTATCAGTACCCTGGCCCTCCAACTGCTTTCTGTAGGGTCAGTCAGAAGCTTTTTATCCAAGAAGTTTAATGCACTTTTTAACTACCCCTCTAATTATTACAGAAGACAATAATCCTCATCTTCCCTCCATCATTTTTAGAAAAGATCTGACAGGGGCCTGTCTTATGTTCTTTTACCTTCTGCATCTTACTCTCCAGGTAAACTCATCAAGACATTGGACTACTATGCTGATATTACTGATTTACCTCTCCCACACATATCCATCTTCTTTTCTCTAGTCTGTATTTTGCTCTTTCATTCTGACACCTCCTGTAACAATTAAAAAGTTCAAGAAGAACAGGGATAAAACACAGTAGACCTTCCTGCTCTGGTCTTCCTCGGGTCTACCATCTCGCCAATCACACAATCCTCTACCCTCAGTGTGATTTTTGTTCTCTAGCTATATCCTGATTTTGCAAAAAGGCCTGAGATAGACCTTTTTCCATTTGTCCTCATTGCTAAAAGTTGCATGCTGTTGTCTTTTTGCTAGTTTTTAAAGCTTTTAGTGTTTCTCAGTTCATGCAGCAATTCAAGAATTGTGATCTTATTGTGGTTATGGCAGACAACATTAGATGCATTTATTGCCAGAAAATACTTGTTCAGTCTTTCAGGTTTTACTCCCTACCCCTATCTAAAGGGTAAAAGAGGCAAGCAGATGAACAGGAAAGGACATACACACCTAGCGCAAGGGACATAAGGTCCTGTATCCAATCTAGAGGAGGGAAACACAGAGGGAAAAAATAGAAAAGTAAAAATAAGAAAGATAGGGAAATAAAGAAAAGGACAAAGAAACGCAAGCACGGTTAGAAGACAAGAATGAATGAAAAAAAAGTGCGTGCAATAAAGAAAGAAACAGAAAAAGAAAAAAATATCCTTTTAAAAGGATATTTAAAAAACCCTAAAATTAAGTAGGTAAGCTCACTTATAATTTTAGGAAAAGAAACACTATCCCCTCATATAATCAAATGTCACTGAAAATCACCTTGTCTTAGTAGGAGGTATATAAAATTCAAAATATTTCCAACGTTTTCATGAAACATATCTTATTCTTGAAAACAGGGAAAGAATGGGTTTGGTTTGAGAAGATACTCCAAGTTAATGGTGCAGTTCTACAACCATGGCAACAAAGAGCTGAATTCCTGCTGCGAGGGTCTGACATGGGAGTTGCAAAGGCAGTGCTGGGATCGTGATCAATACTGAGACAAGTTCTGTGGTTTCAGTGCTCTGCAATAGTAAAGCTAGTTCATGCGTCTGCTACATGTATGTAAGTCATAGTATGTCCTCACTTGTTTTAGGATTATTTTTTAATGTATTTAAACTCATAGCAGCTTTTTAAACGCATCACTGTATTAAATTAAAAAGAAATATTTTCTCAGAGCTAGACAAATAGCTTAGGAAATCCTGTTTTGTTTAAAAACATGTATCTTATGTCTAAAGAGAAGATTTTTCCCCCAGGTTATTAAAAATAAACAAGAAATCCGCTATGTTTTAACTGAACAGTGACTTCAAAACCAAATTCAAAAATACTATAGATAACTCCAAACAAAATATTACCTGTTGAACAGATTTCTGCATAAATCCTATTTGATTAAAATTATGTTCAATTGTTAATATCCAACCATATTACTTATAATGAAGACAGATTGTTAAATACTGTGATCGTTGTCAGAAATACTTCAACAAACAACAGAAGTTGTATTGTACAAAATTAAAATATTAGATAGGTCATCTTCAAAGTTAATGTAGGATATTCCAATCTCAAGATCATTCTTTTCTCAGGTAGAAGATGAATTTTTGTTTTGCTTCCTAATCTACATGTTTTAGGATAATCTATGGTGTAACTATGGTACTTCCACCTGTTCCAAAAGTATGCTCTCTTTGTACTACCTTCTCATTTATCAAGACCATGATGAATACAAAAATCAAAACTATCATAAATTATCACAATAAAGCCATTGAATATATCAGAAGCTGAGCAAAGAAAGTTGCAGAAATAATCTGCCTTGCCAAGCGAAATGACATAGAAGGTAGCAGTGCAGGGGGCAATGTTATGCATGGAAGAAAAATAAATGGAAGGGTCTCTGTTTCACTGACTGCTTGGTAGATTTTTCTGTCCAGTTCTCTCTAGCAGGTTAATAACTGGGCTGTCGTAACCATGATAGCCTTGATGATTGTATTGACAAGAAACCATGATCTACAGCAGATCTGCTTTTACGAAATGGCTGGATAAGCCCTTCCATTAACAATATTAATCAGATAAAGTATTGCTAATGGATGACCCTGCATCTGGTTACCATGAACTGCTCTGCTTAGTATGTATATGCTGTATTTCTTATGCAAGAGGCAAGATGTCACTGCTGTGAATTTATAAATTATGTTTGGAAAATTGTTTATACTTTATTTTCTGCTGCAACTTTGGAAAACAGGGAGCTGGTTCTTTGTTCACGTCATTAAATGAGATTATTCTTATGCATTGCTAAAGGTTTCAATGACCCAAACAAACAAAGGACAGACATGAAAAGACCTACGAGGAGTGACTTTATATATCCATTTTTTGCTCCCGGTGTAAAGGAGTTATCTTTAAAAATGTGTTCTGGTAATCACATTTCTAGATAAAACATATTCTGAAAATGAAGGTATAACAGCCATTTGACAGATAAGCTGCATAAAACCACAGTGTCCTGAGCCCTAATCCCTTCATGTAGCTGTAAAATATTTAAAGTACACAGTGTTTAGAGGCAGTTAATAGATAGCAGTGATAAATCCCTTTCAGAAAAAAAACTTGTCCTTTGAGTTTTATCAAAATGAGAGAAATCTTAAGAGGTGCAACATCCACAAAATTCACTTGCCAAGAGATGCCCCATGCTCTTCTCCATGAAAAGAATGGCATCTGTGCCAAAGTACAGATAAAGCAGTTTGCCTTCAGTCCTGTGATGGGTTTACCACCAGCTAAAGCTTTTACAGCATTTGTCTTCAGTCAGTGAAAATCTCCCTACCGGCAACACAGATAACAGAACTTGGTTGGCTTTGTTCTCTTACGATGTAACATTGCAAAAGGAGAGCAAAACATCATCAATTTGTAACAGCAATATTTTATACCTATCTTGCAGAGTCAGACCAAAATCTGTTACAGTTTGGACATCAACAAGCAACTGGAACTGAAGTCACTCACATTGTTTTGATCCTTCCCACTTTAACATTTGTTTTATAGAATGGATCGTGGTCCCTGCAGATTGTAGCTGGCTTTAATTTTAAAGCATAATTTAGGACTCTTCCAATGTGGCCCAGAAAACAGATTTTTTGCTTCAAGACTGGAAGGTTTACAGTAAAGACACAGAGACATGTCTCTCCACAGGCTAACACAAAAATTGAAAGTTGCTGTTAAAAGGACCTATCCAATTTCAACTTACAGGTTTGCCCCCTATAGTTTCTTTATTTTTCCTCTAGGTGAAAAATCACTTCCTACTCTTATTAGGTCAAACTAGTAAGATACTCTTAAACAGCTAAGCTACAGAAAAGCTCAGACTTCCTAAGCCCCTATGCCTAAGCAAATCCTCAGTTAAATGGTTTTTTTTCCTTAATGAGGACATTGGATACAGAGGGACAGTTTTTTTATCAGCAAGGGGTTTGGGAGGTCAAAAGCTCCCTTCCACCCATGGATCTCTTTTTTTTTTTTGCGTGGAACTGTAATGCCCATCACACTTATAAAAGAATACAAACTACGCCTTAACTTCCATTCCTTCAATATTAAGAACTTCAGCTGCATGAGCTGAGAAGCAAAGGGGCTTTTAGAATATTAGTGATTTTCAAACACGATTTACTTTGGCCCGCAGAACGTTCTGGAACTTAAATGACTTATACCAGCAGTACTAGCAGTGCTGAATATTGCATGGCTAACTCATAGTGCACACTTGTTGACTCGCATATCATACAAAGAAGCTAAATGACATTTTCATATCAGATTACTAATAATCTCTCTATAAAAAAAGAACAGACAATGCAATTTCATCCTTTAAAAGTGACTTTTGCCAATATACAAGTCTAAATTTTCACTTTCAATCAACGCAAACATCAGGTTTTTTCAACAGTTATCTCCCCCTCCCACCAATGGAATGCTGTGCCAAAGCTTTTACAAGGATTACTTGATTTTTTTTTAGGTGCAGTGAGGTTTGGATGCCCTTTCAGCTCTAAAGCTTTGATCTAAATATTGTCATGCCCTAAGTAATTTTGATATGGTCTAGTGCCACACAGAAACAATGCCTGGGGTTATTTCTGTGTATCTTTGTGCCAAATTATGTAGCCTTCCACCTGTGGTTGGAAACAGGTGTCAAATACTCCTAACTGTAAGTGAACTCCTACATCTCTATAATTCATCTATTTTCCTTTAAACTTTAACAGCTTTGAGTCTTACAGAATAGAAGTTCTACAGCACTATGTCAAAAAGCACAATAAAATAGATCTTAACCCAACACAGTTTGGTTGGCTCCTTTAAGGCCTGAGAGATCCAGACAGTACAAATGTTCGCCCCTATCTTGCTCTGTTAACTTTACAGCCCCAATTCACAACACGAGGGTGGATGATGCAAAAAAGAGAAGAATTTTGGTAAAAGGAGGAATTGAGCTGTCAGTTCCTACAGTTTTCAAAGTTACAAGGGCTTTTTTTCCCTCCCTAAAATACATATAACTAAGTAACAAACCCTTTACAAGTAAGCCAAGTTTCTCTTCCCTATCTTTACGAAAAGCATTAAGAAGCACAGACTGTACAAAAGCAGAGGGCAGCTGCAGCTTGGCGTCAGCTCAACAATTCTTGCCTGGGCTTCTCCCTGAGCACCGAGCCCAGGAGGACCATATTGCAGAGGACCAAGTGGTCCAGACTTTGTACAGGATGATGGACAGAATTAGCTTCCACATACCGACTGCTGCAACCATGCAGTTCCATGGTCTTCAAAACTGAGGTCATACACACAGATGATATTTTTTTTTAACTTGTGTTTTGGAGGTCATACTGATGCTGCATAGGCTTCTGTAGGGATAGGAAAGCATGCAGTTGAAGTGCGTCTCACAACCTACAAGCATCTTTTGGCCATTGCTTAAAGGCAGGTGCTTTCATTAAAGAGATGAAAGCAGCATTTGTTTCAATAAATTTGTGGGTGTTAGGAATCCCTGCGACTATTCTTACCAGTAAGATAGCATTGCAGTGTTGCTGAGCTGCTGCTTAAGCTTTAATAGGTCTGTGACTTAACCGTGAGAAATTCTCAGCATAGGTTGTTCTGCTCTCCTGGAATCATAAGCACGTACCCCAGACTTCAATTACTCAGCTAAAAAGCAGCTGTCAGCTTATACACATAATGTAAGAAAAGGGTGCAGTTTCACACAGGAACTCACCTATCCATTTCCTTTCAGGGTGGACTTTATTGTGTAGCTCATTTGTCCTTTTAGTTGAATTAGGCCCATTTTCTGCGTTAGTAATTGCAAGATGATTCGAGGTTGGGGTTGCATTCCCCCCCCCGCCCCCGAAAAAAAAAGTAGTTTGCTGGTGATAGTAGCAAAGGGTGAAGGGGTCTCTAGGAAACAGTTTGATGTTTTGCTTTGAGCCTGGCAAGTTATTTGGATAACCTGGTAGCTTCAGGCAATATCACAAAATGAAATTATATGGTTTCAGTTAAACGAAAGGAGGAAGGTCACAAACATCACAGCACTGCTCCAGTAAAATGCAGTTCAACTAACTCCATGAGCTGCAGCTTCCCTACCTGCATTGGAAGTGGTCTGCAACAAATACCAGCCACAATCATGTGAACTGAAAGAATGTGTTCTCCTGTTTAAGACTGCTGCCACAGCTATGATCAGACATGAGCATATTTCATCAAGATGACAGTTACTTTAGATGGCAGTTACTTCGAGGGAAAGAAAGTCTGGGCTGATGTTCCCTCCAGGCAATCCTAGTGATTTCAGTGCATAATTTAGGGAACAGCAACCTCCTACATATTCCGTGCTGAAAAAAATAAAAGGCAATGGGGAATCCCAAACACCAAAAAAACAATGCCACACCAGCAAAAACACCATGTTCTGTCAGAAGGAAGCCCAATTCCACCCTAAACACCTTTTAGGGATAACTTCCTATAAAACTCCAAGCAAAAATACCACATGTATACATAAAATAAAGAACTATGTACATATGAATGAGCTCTAACCTTCCTTCTGGCTTGTCCATATGACTTAAATAATGACATCTGCTTAAGGTCAGAGGTCTGTAATACATGAATGCTGTGCCTGTAGTACATGAGTTCCAAAGGCAGGCTGCAGTGTCATGGATAATTATGATATCTAGTGTAGAAGCATCTGTTTCATTTATGGCAGTCTTTTTTTTTTCGTTTGTTTTTTTTTTTGAGCCTAATTGAAACAAACCTTGATCCCAGGACTATACCACATCTTAATTATAATGGGAGATCCCTTTGGCAAGACTGACCATTTAAAATTAAGCGGAAAACATGATTTTTTTCAAACTAATCTAACTTTTCATTTCCATTTAAATGTGCAGTACATTGGATAATTGTACAAGCAGTCTAGGAAAGCTCTGTGCTGATGTTTCAACACAGAAAGATCTCATTAGAGAAGGACGATAAGAAATGAAAGGCTATATTCTAGCTACAGATCATGTGATCCATTAGTAGGATGGGAGATGGGAGGGAAAGGCATCAAAATCAGTCTTACTGGTTTTCTGAAAACAGGGGAATGTATTTTCAGGTCAGTGATTTTCAACTGTTTTCAATTCACAGATCCCTAAATATTTTCCAGTGGAGATGCAGACCTCTGAATAGCAAAATTAAGCCCAAGGTAAAATGCTTGCTTTTCATCTTTACCTGTCACGGGTTTCTGAGATACGGTTCTCAGACCATAGGCTGGAAAACATTTTTTAACAGACATCTTTTAATCACATTTTAGCTGTTTTGCTTTCACAGCTTTCCTCTAAAGGAAGGAGGAAGAAGAGACACACTACTCGTGTTCTGTAGACAAGATTTGTTTGAACTGAAATCACAGATGCTTATATTTTCAGGTCTCTTCACTGTAGATGGGTTTAGGTACAAACTGCATTACAAACCTTCTTTTTGTAGTTTATTAGCACTCCATCACAAAGGAAAGAACCCATGTCTGAGACTGACCTTCAGCATGCAAGATCTGCATCTGGTCTTGGTTCAGAGTCAGAATATCTGGACTTAATTTACACCACAAAGTGAAATGCCAATACAGGACCTGGGGCCCAGGAAGGTATGTAAGTGCTACCCTGGAGAAGTCCTGTGTGTCACCTACATTTGCCCAAGAATTACCAGACATGAGAACAACCTATAAAACAATTTCATTTTTTGTTTATTTTAAAATATCTTTAGTTGTCTGCAGAATTCTCTCCTTTCCTCAGCTCCACTAGAGCAAGGGGAGGGCCTGCTGCTCTGATAGTGATTTACACTATGTATAGTCCTCTCCATATTTCCTTTGGGAGACTCTCATGTGTCTATTTAGCAACAGATATGATTCACCCAAAGGACCCAGCCCAGGACCATGTGGCCTATGAGAAGACTCTTCTACATGACAGATTAGGCACATCCCCTCAGGCACAAATTTGGAAACAAAAGCATCTTTGTGCCCACTGATCATTAAAGCCCCTGGAGCATTTAGTTCAATCCATGTTTTGTACACACATTGGTTTTGAACATAAGCATCCCTACTGCTCTTTAGAGAGTGTAGTTTAAAGAAATTATTAATTTGAACAGGATTGTTCCTGCCTATGTACTTTCTCTTCCCCAGTCACTTTCCAAATTTCAACTAAAGGTCTGAGCTTCAGCTCTAACTTTGGTGTTTGGCAGCGGGACCTCACAGCTTCTGTATTACAGAGAGGAAAGAACAATACAGCCACCACGCACTGGTGAAGGCCCAGTCAAGATGAATATGCAGGTTCTTTACAATAACGGCATCCCCCCCCAATAAGTTATACAGGAAACAATAATTAAAAAAATCCTCAGAATAATTCTCATGTAGGGATAGTGCAATTTAATAGAAAACATGACAAAACATTGACAGGTTGATAGAATCACCAGAAAAAAAAATCTTATGTATTTATATGATGCAGAAAAGAATAATCTCATTTTTTTTCCACGGTGGTTTTCATGTTACCTATTCCCCCACCTACAGAGCGTTAACAGTGCTAACACACTGTGGAAATCCCTTTCCTGGCAAATATCATCATCAAGGGGACAATTTCCCAGAGAAAACTGGCTCAAATTCAAGATTCTTTGTGAGGATCAAAGATGGATCAAAAAGGGGGGAGAGGAATTCACAAGCATATCAACCAGAAGAGTTGTATGCATGTACTCTTGCACTTGATCAACAAAAATAAAATTGTTTTTTTTTAGTCTCTGCCTGACTGACTAACAACTGTGGCTGAGTCAACACCTCTCATTTGTAAGTGGGAGCAACCATGCTTTCAGAGAGACCCAGATCAAGTACATGAAATACAAATAAAGATCACCCAACACCAGAAATCTTGATTGTGGAACAAAAGATGCAGAACAGAGACTGGTACACTTTTTTTCTCCCACAGGTTGTAGTACAACATCCCAGCAGATCTAATGTTCATATTTGTGTTACTATAAATCTGTAAAGCACTCAAATAAAAACTTGATTTTGATGAGCTAAGAATCAGTGGTCCAGAATGGCTTCAAAGAATAACTGACTACTTCAGAAAAAATTCTGTCATATTTTCGGATGAAATAAAACGTAAGATTTTCCTTTATGTGGTCGTAAAACCTTATTGAGCATCTCTGTTACCTCACACAATGGCAATCAGTCTGCTTAGCTAGAGAAAATTTAAAGTAATGTTAATAAAACTACTAAAAACCCAAAAGAATCATGCTGTTGAAAATTGCACTAAAATTTGTTACCCTTGGTGCATAATAAATGAAAATTTAAAGTGAATTTGAAACATACAGGCTTATCTTTGCAAAGAATACTGCCAGACATAGAGTAAAATAACTCAGGTCACACCAGAAAGGGTTTCCTTACCATTTGATAACTGCCTGATCAGTGGATACAGAGGAGAAATTGAGAGTTAACCCAAGTGACTTAGCCCTCAGAGCATTATCAACTAACACACTTTTCATTGGTCTTAAAACGTGATTGTTTCACAGCACTTTGCAACTTAACTGTCCTGAGCTGATCTCTTTTTTGATGTCAAAAGTGTACAAAGCGATTGTTACTCCGATTTGTGTGTTACATTTTCTTCGGCAGATAAGGAAAAAAAAAGGTGAAAAAATGGAGGGAAAAAAAGGAGGGTAGAAGGAGAGAGCGAGCATGCTTCTGTAAGCATTCCCTGCGCCATTCCAATTTAAAGACAGACCTAATGACAAGCACCATAGTGGTCATGTTCACTGCGAGTCAAAGAACAAAGCAATTAAAGTGCAAGGATTACCCAGTCACTAAAAGCAGTTTGGAGACAATAACTGTAAGCCCACAGTGGCGTGGTGGCATCAACTTCTGATGTCCTAATTTTCCACAAAATCATCTCTTCCCAACTCTGACTCCCTGTCAAAATGGATTAATGCTCTGTCAGTGCGTCCCAGCTGCCTTACTACCAGCCCACTGCCAGCAACGTTTAGGGACTTCATGTCCCAAATGCAGCTGGGTCCCAGCTCAGCCTGAATGCATCCCACAGCCTGTGAATGCAAGAGGCATGGCCTCAGATGTGGGAACAGGAAAGGGAGCATTACACACAGCTGTCACTCATGTCCAATGACCTCCTCATCTCTGGCTCTTCTAGTGCATACAGACTTCCCCCTGCTCCAAGACACCAGGAAATTCTATGAATAGGAGCCCATTTTCCTATTTAACCTTGCAAGGGTGGCTGATTACAATGCAAATAAACTTAGTACAAGTTACTGCTCAGACCTTGAAAATCTGGTTTGTTTGCAAACACACAGAGACATGACTGCTGGCTCAGGAGCAGCTGTAGTTGCATTTACAATGTCTGTGAGTTGAAACTGTTGGAACAGCTACTTCTGCTCATCCCAGAAGGCACACAGACACTTAGACAACAACTAGTCCATGTAGCCCTGCTGCCTGCACTCAGCAAACTAATCAACCTGGCTGGCTTTGCAAAAAAAAAAAAAAAAAAACCCAACCAAATCATCCACAACAACAACAAAAAAAACCCCAAAACCAAGCACATACCTATTCTCTCTTGCTGACAATGCAACCACAAGCAGCATGGTCGCACAGTCCCTGCCTCTGCGCCTTGCCCACCAACAGTGCTGTAAGAGCCTATAAATACCATGGGGACGCACACTTGTGGTGCGGAGCCCACTCACACTGTCTTTCTGTTCTCTGGCCTCATTGCCAGATGCCAGACAGATCCGCAGAGCTGCAAGGGCACCCCCAGGCTTTTGTAGCCTACCGCAGTAACATGGCAGCATCATTTGTTTCGGAAACCAAACAATACAGAAAGCTTCAGCTGTATAAGTAGGAACTAAATGATCTGGATAGCCTGGAATTTCTACATATCTTGTCTTTCATTGCACTTTTTTCTTTTGCTATTTATGTACTACAACACAAACCTCCTGGACAGGCTACTAATCTTAAATGACACCAAGTAAAATAAATAAATAACTAGTCTTTCCAACATCCCAAACTCAGGCACTCATGGAACCACCCCCCCCTCCCCAACTGCCCCTCACCACCCTTCTGTTAACAGTAATGTCGAAGGCATTCAAGAGACCTGCTCTACAGATCAGGGAGGCAAACCAGGAATAACCATCCTGAACCCTTCTGCTCCCAGCACAGTATGTGAAGATTAACTCCCTGTCTAATAGCCTGAGACGGACCTTAGGAAGGAACCAGTCATCTACTGAGCAGATGGTAATCAAAGCCACATCTCTGCAGATTCAGTGGCAATGAGGTATGAGATAAGATTCCAGCTCCAGGGTTTGAAAGATGCCTTCAAATGGCTTAAATTTCCTCCCTAAATCCTGTTATTTTCCGATTCCAGTTCAATTTTTGCAGCAAGTCCCCTTTCCTGGGGCTTCCCCTGGAAAAGCAGGACTGCATTTCAGCTTTTCAGGACTAAGAGTGCTCTCCCAGATCTCAGTGACTGCTAACTTCAAAAGGGAGCACACTTGGTTCATTAGACTACTTAATGACATTCATTTTGGCACTAATCTTAAAGCATTTAATGCATTTAAAACTTTTTTATTATTACTTTAAATAACCAATATAACCAAGTAGTCAAAATGGATTTGCCAACAATTGGAAACGACCTCCATCATGGAAGAAAACAGACATATTTTAAAGATAGCTTGCCTTATTCAGCTTTCACCTGAATCATAACAAAGTGTCATCCAGAACCACGCATCAAAATATTTCGTACAATATTACAGCAACACTTAATTTTTTTCCAACTGAAGATGATGAAACAAATTAATCTCTGGCATAGACCAGCATGGAAGCAAATAAGAAATGTGGCCACTTATGACAATGATAAATATGGATGTGAAGAATAAGAAACCACCAATGGTGATACAATCAGAACAAAATCTTTTAAGTGTTTACATCTGAATGAGTAGATGAATTTGATAATCAGGCAACAAACTAGTTCTGAAATTCTACCATTCACTCAGGCAAGAATAATACAAGATGTCAGTACAGCGTGAGCTTTTTCATAGATAAGCCACTCTGGAAAGAAGTAAAGGGTGCTAAATGTTAATCAGGGGAGGAGAAACAGCAGTAGAGAAAGAATTAGGAAAGTAAGATAAATTTAGCAGAAAAAGACTACTGACTTCAAAAAGCACATTACAAGAAAAGTACAGGAAAGTGAAATAAAGATTTTTTTATTATAAAAGTTACTACAGATGTCATTAGTAGATCCACATGATATTTCTATGGAATTTTATTTATATATGTAATTCATTGTTGGATCACACAAACTGAAAACATCTTGAATTCAAGAAAGATAAATCAGATAGTTCAGAGATTTGATGTACGGTGGGGCATTGAGAGTGGAGTGAAAACAAAACCAATAGAGCTTCTAAAAATTTAGAGGCCTCCTAAACACAGAAACTGAAGTTGGTTTTCTAAGACTCCTGGTATGGTCAGCAGCTGGTCTTACGTGCAGTTTGTTTCTTTCTATTTTACAACTATTACTTTGTTGCTCTCTTGAAATAAAAAATGACAAATACTCATGAAAATTAACCAAAACTCAAATACTCATCAAGTAAATATGAATTATTTATTATTTTTTTAAGTCAATATGCACTAAGTTCATGTAGTTTCAAGGAAATATTTTGCATCTTGCCATTTGATTTGCCTTTCTCTACAAAAGAGGACAGTAATCCACAAACACTTGAAATGTGCCGACGTAGAAAACAGGGCAATATTTACTCATAATAAGCAAACTTATTCTTCCTTTAGCTTGGAATATAAGCAGCACCAACCGTCGTCTAAAAGGGTAGAACGTGATGCCATCGGAAAGTAGGGTCAAAAATTGGTTGGAGATTGAAGATTATTTTGCAAGTTTGATCTGTTTGCAGAAGAAGCAACTGCCGGTCTTTGATGTGCATGTGTCTTGTATAAATCCAAGGAGGTAATAATTCCATAGTATAAAGCCATGACGTGACCACAAATGGAATATCTCATGCAGCTCTTATCTCAACATATTGCAAAAAAAAGATATAAAATGACTAGGTATATACAAAGAAGGCTAACTTAAATGATACAGGAATTGGAGGATAAGCTACTGAATATGAAGACAGACTAAGGAAGCTAAAGTTATATAATCCAGAAAAGAGGATTGAGCAGGATATGATCATAGTCTATAAATAACTTACAGGTAACAATATAGATGAAAGAAGAGAATTACTCAGAGTCCTGGTAGAGGGTAAGATGAGAAGCAACTTCCTTTAGCTAAAGAAGGAAAAACTGAACAGAAGAAGGTAGGTCAGATATTTACAAAACTTAATACCCCACGGCAGCACACATGTGACTGCATTTTAATCAAGGTGGAGTAATTTCACACATGTGGCAGCTCCAAGTAAAACAAACAAGTCTTGTGCCTCACAGGACACAGCCCGATCCTATGGTCATCTGCCCACCGAATGTACTGGGATTTGTTCTGCTGCCTGGGTACCCAATAGCAGAGACGAATTCAAAAGAGACATCAAAGTTGAGAATAACTTTAAACTTAGAAAACAGGGCTGTCCAAAAAAAGTATTTTCCCCTGCAATTTATGGAAGACAGGTCGTTAATACTAATCACAGTAAAGAAAAAATGGCATTAACATGGCAAATGACCCATCATAACAGGTAAAGATGGACATACAGCAAGTGCCCAGGATGCGTCTCAAATAGCAAGAGAAAACTTGCTCCCAATAAATCCAACTTGCAAATTTTCAAATAATGTCAATGTAAAGCCATACCTTCTCATATGAATTGGAATAAGTAGATATATACCTCAAAAACTGAAAAAACGGGAAGTTTGACTTGGCAAATACATTCAACAGAGTAGCAGAGATCTATAAAAAGACAAGAAGAGGCTGGCTTTATGATTAATATGAGATTCAAAGGCTAATTTGAATGTGGTAAAATAAAGCTTGCCTAAAATATGATCTTTTAGTTATTTCACTGCTGAATGTTCCAAGGGACTGAAATGAAAATGCACAAGCTTCAGAAAGTCTATTCCTACTGAAATGAAGTGGTGGTGGACACAATCAATAGCTGCTACGGTGTAGTCTTCCCATACTAACCACTAGAGCTTTACTATGTCAATAAAAATATTATCTCCTCTTAGAAATGTGAAAAAAATCCACATACCAAGGTAAGCTTTTTCTATCCAAACATAGTGCAAAGACTTTCACTCTGTATTTGTAGTCTCATGGACACACCATACTCACTTTGCACTGGTCCCGTGACTGAGACAAGATATCTTCACAAACCCTATCCTTTCTTCTTCTACCCCCAACAGAAGGAGAAAGCCAGGTTTAAAACTTCTGAAGAGGGGAGGAAAAGTCAGGAGAAATGGATTGAGAAAGAAGACAGAGCCTGTGAAAACACAATTTCCAGGGACAACAGAAACATAGGATCATTTAGGTTGGAAAAGACCCTTAAGATCATCGACTTCAACAGTTAACCTAGCACTGCCAAGTCCACCACTAAACCATGTCCCTCAGCACCACGTCTACATGTCTTTTAAATACCTCCAAGGGTGGTGACTTAATCACTTTTCTGGGCAGCCTATTCCAGTGTCCAATAGCTCTTTCAGTGAATAATTCCTTCCCTGGATGTTACAACAGGGCAAGGCTATCTCCAGCTCAGACTTTATCACATTTGGTCTTCTGTACACATGTTAAAATTCAGGACAACCTTCACAGTCTGTCCCAAAGAATTAAGACAGCACATGAGTGGAATACACAGAAATAGCTATTTCAACTTACAAAAACTAAGCAGGTAAACTGTATTAAAATACAACTACAGTTACAAATATAAGATCATCATCGGCTAAGAATGAAGATCAACAGCACTTCATATTGACAATAAACAGAAGACATTTATGTCTAATAACATTTCTGTCACAAAGTCACTATGCATATATACAAACCACAGATAGGTATCTAGATTAGGCGCTCAGTGCTTGTGCAAAACTACTGACTTTGACCAAATATTAACTGAATAATATTAGTTTAAAATGATTATAGATGTTCTCCATACTTTGTTGATTACGCATCATTTTAAAAAACCCATTTATTTGAACAAATACATTTCAGTAAGTCTTTTTCTTGTATGAGAAGTATACAGGCAAGAGACTGTTATAGGCAGCAGTTATCCAAAGCTGCAGACATGTAAGCTTGCCTCACAATAAGCTATAACCCCATTTTTGTTTATTACTGTAGCCTACCCCTTTGCATTAGCAGCATAGGAAACAGAACTGAAACCGATTTTAGGTGTATTTGCAATCTTTTAAGCTTGTCCTGTATATTTTAAAGCTATTATTTAGAAATACAATTCTTTATCTGTCAACTCAGCCATATTCTCATTGAGAGGATCACATTTTGATGTATTTTTAAGTATGATCTTGGAGGCATACAGAGCTAAAAGGAAGGTTACATTTTATTAGTAGCCGTAGGTAACTCTAGTTCTGGCTACTTATGTTATTATTTATTTACCAATATATATATGATCTGCTGCTTTTAACTTTATTGACTAATAATAATAATATTCACTGGAGACTGGGTCATTCCTGTCTAGTGATGGGAAATCAGAAAGGTCACAAGGTAAAAGAAAACTCCATTTTCTTAGGAACTTTAATGCATTTCTCCTGAGGGAATTCAAGTTGCTTTAGAAAGGTTTAGACATATATTGGTGGGCCTTTTACACCTGAGCCAACTAAAAGCACATCCATATGTGCAGAATCCAGTGTAATAAAAGCACAGTAAAAAGGATAGTTTCTGTATGCTTTTTTTGTAAAGCCTGGCCTGCATTTTATTGCCAACACCACAATAACTGCATATACCCACTCAAAGAAAGATCAGGGCTGTTTCTTAACAGGAGGTACAACAGGCAAGAAAAGGTCACAGTGCTAGGAGACTTCTTTACAGACAATGAACAGGATTAGAAGTGAATAGATCCCAGCGAGCAGAATACCTTAAAACGAAACCCAGCAATGAGAAGGCAAAGTCCAAAGACCAAATTGTGTGTCAGTAAACTCCTCCTCACAAGTCTGGGGTCAAGAAGTAACCACCAACAAAACTGGCTATAAATATAGATGTAATCCACCACAAGTGGTGTTCATACAACTGCTCAGTCAAACAACAAAGTATGCAAATAAGACCCTCTAAAAGTTAAGGCCAAGGCTACCTTTCTCAGAAAAAGGCTAGTAACAGAAAATATGGAAATATCAAGACAGGTCACTTAAGCAGCCATAATTCTGCCTTTTATCTTTCATTGAAACTGGAAACCAAGAGAGCAGGAAGGACATTTCTGAGAAATCAAAAAGAATCCTCCAAGTACGTTTAAGTACATTCACACAACTGCACAGAGATTGTTTCACCCACTAGCTAGGAAGTACCACTGAGGAACATCACTCATCAGCTGGCACTCAGTACCTGGTCATGGATGTGATCCTACGCAACCGCAACATGGAGAGTAACAGGTGAGCTACCCTTACACACCATCATGACAGTCCTAACAGCTACAGAAAGAAGGAATTTGCATTTCTAGTGTTTAAGCTAATGCATTCTGCTCCACAGCCAGGAACAGGAACAGGTATCCCTAAAGTTACAATGTCACAGCTGAAAATCAGGGTCTTCTAAAAGCATGCTTTTTAAGACGGGGTGAAATTACTCACAAACACTAATTACTCACACTTACCTGCCAATAAGAGGCTGAATACCATGATGTCACATACTAAGTTATGATAGAATATGCCAACAGATTACTTGGTCCTGAAGCTCCTAGAGATATACTGACAATTACAGTTCCTGCAAGCAAACAGGAACCCAACCGCCACACTGGTTGCAAGTGTGGGAAGGACTCACACCCAGCACCTGATGGTCACAGGAAGCAACCCTAAGTGCATATGCATTTCTGTCAGGATTGGAGGCTGTTTGGGGAGCTGCTCTAGTTAGTCAACAGGAAAATACAGCCTCAGGAGGCTCCCCCACCAGGGTTTATGTTGGAATCTTTTGTCAGAAATGTATCACCCCTGCACAAACAAGAGAGGCTTCCAAAACTTAAGCATTTCAAATTAAAGTATTGTAAAACACAGGGGCAGATTCTGAGAATCTTACTTATCTGACATTACAAACACTGAAGGACATTAAATTTTGTTGCAAACAAGTTTTGATAGGTCTTATAATTTTTATTGAGCTTCCTCTGTCCCTCCACAGTAAGCATCATGGGATGCTCACAGTAAATTAACAGTGACAGTCTCTTCGTTACCTGCCAGGCATCTGTACTTGTACAGTGTGAATGCTGATAGGGGAAGGAGAAAGCAGGAAACAAAGTGTATCTCTCTCTCTCTCTCTCTCTCTCTCTCAGTGTCTGCCCAGAGCCCTTGCTCTTCATGGAGAAATCTAACGGTTTAACTTTTGATGTTCCCTACTACTTGAACAAAATCCGCTGATTTAAACATCCCTGAATTAAAAGGAGTTGCAACTCCAAACCTGATTCTCATCACTGAGAATAGAAACTATAAAATTGTCCATCAGAACCACAGTAGATTTCATATCTTCCTATTTGCAGGAGTAAAACATTTTATTTTTATTTACTCTCACAGGTATAACATACATTTACAAAAAAGACAGTCTTTTTAATCACTTTGATCATGTGTAAGCAAATCTCCACCAGATCCATGCAGCTCAGGGACTTTCAGTATTTAATCCAGTACTATATAGTAATTATTGAGGTTATACAATAATTATTGAATGGATTTACAGCATTTACAAAGGTTGCATCAGCTCCCAATGTTTCACAGCCTTTTCATTTAAAATCTCTGCTGTTGTTCTATGGTACGTTTAATGTTACAATACAGCCAGCAAATTTTTCATTAGCTCTTCTGGCCAGATGCTGGCACACAGCCAGAATCATGCTAATGAGGTACACATAGTTTCGTTAATTGAATGAAATCACAGAAAAGTAATTTTATGGTCTTGAAATCTCAGATTCTGTCTTTCTAGTCGCTTAGGCTCAAACACTGAATAGGTGCTTTACTGCCTGCTGATGAGAAAATACAAGCCCATCAGGGGTAAAGGTAATAGAGCATCATAAATACAGGACTAGATGGGGGGAACATTGCATCAAGCATTTCATTACCATGTCGATACATCCAAAAATATTCTTTCTTTTTGAGAGACGTAGTTTTTCATAGTATGCTCTGCATCTGGGATGGTATTCTGCTTCCCTAGTTGCCACTGAGACAACCACACTGTTCAGATTTCATTTCATGAAATCCTAAGGTCAGCAATAATATCTGTATTTGCTTACCAACAAATACATATCTATTTGTATATAAAAGATAACAGGAGTCTTCTCCTCAAGCTCCACATGCTCTGTGTGCAGCTGCCCAGACTCTTGCTGCTGTGCCTGGGACTGCTGTTCTGACACAGCCACCCTCATTTCCTAAAACTTGGCTGAACATTCATAAAGTCCTGCTGTAAGCATCACAGTGAAGTGCTTTTGTTGGTTTGTTGTTTGGTTTTGGTTTTTTTTTTTAAATTTCAGTGAAATTATTCTTTGTTTCTTATTACAGACATGTCCCTAAACTACTCTGTAAGTATGGCCAAAAGTTTTTCAGGAAATGTACTTTGAATTTAACAGAAATAAAACAGTACAAAACAAGGCAGAAAACTGCAGTGTTTTACCAAGCATTTTCATTGCTTTTTTTAAAAAGTATTTGAAAATACTTATCTTAAAATATTTGTAAGATCAAAAAGAAACAAAGCCGAAAATCACACATTCAAGTTTTTCTCTGGACCATTTTGTAGAAGTTTTCAGGTGTCACTGCAATAAACACTAAGAAATATTGTACTGTCCTCCTCACACACTTATATCAAGATATAGGCTGTCTCAGCAATTAGATCATGCCAAGAACAACACGTACATGGACTCTTTTTACTCATTTTATAAGCCTGCTGCTTATTTATTCCATACTGTTACAGTCAAATTCTGCCATCGATGCCCACATCCTTTATTGGAGGAAAGTCTGCTGAGGTCACTGGGCTGAATCTTGACAGTATTAATTGCTGCGCAACGACTCCCAGCAGCATCTAGATATTGCACCAAGCACAGACCTCTGAGGGGGTGGGCACAACAAGAAAGTTCATCAAACTCTAAACGACCATTACAGCTTTGGAAAAAACAAAGTCTGATTCGAGTAGGAGCTTGGTCTGTAGAGAACCAGAATTAAAAAAAGCCAAACCAAGACAAAAAAATAAACCTACTAGCTCTCTTGGAAGAAAAGATCAACTGACATTGGTTTGCAATTTTTTTTGAAAGTATAGATCTTTTATTTTAAATGACAATGACTTTCTATACTAATTGTTTTTCGTGTCTCTGTGCTGAAGGCTTTCCGGGCTCAGAAGGCAAGTCAAGATGCTGAACAGCATGTGTGTACACAAGATGACAGCCTTTGGCAGGGGACACAAAGGCTTCAGAATACGGGTAAGCACAGCAAAGGGCCACCCATGTGCATAGGGGACGATGGGGCTGTCTGCTGGAAATCCGGCATAGTGGTCAAATGGGAGTTTGTTAGCCTCAACTTGATTTCTGTGCCTGTCTGGCAAATTTTAACATACAACTGCGCTTGCTGACTATCTTTGTGGCTCTGTAACCACTTCACAGATGCTTGGACGTATTACCATCTCCTTCTTGCCTTCCCCTAGTCGATGGACACTACACCCTTCAGGGTAAACACATACATCCTCAAGACTAGGTGGATATTTGTTACAAAGACTTTCTGCTTGATTTTAATCCAAAAGAGCTGGCGTTTTTTAATTAAAACCTCCTTCACTCAGGTCTTTTTTTGTCTTGTGAAGCAACTATCAATCAGGAGGAGTCACTGCAGGATGCACCCGGTGGCAGCAGGCTATTTCATCCCCTCCCCCAAGCCCAGACACTGACTTTTTCCTCTTCCTCCCCCCAACTTCATTAACTAAATGCACTGAATAAACCTTAACATCCCAGCTAAATCCTATTGGCCCTGGATTTGCTGCTTAATGCTAAAACCCAAGCGACCCATTTTTCTCCTGTTGATACTTCTATTGCTGATGGCAGCCAGCAGAGAAAAATACCCAATCTTAAACTATTTTAATGTAAGGAACAAAAGTCAGGGCATTCATCACTCACTCTTTCTGCTGCTGCTCACAAACTTTACGTAAGCTTTACTTGGTGTGTCAAAGCCTCCCTTGCTTTTGTGCTTCATAGGCAGCACAGGGAGTCTGTTGCTTAGCAAGTGAACACAACAAAGTGCATCTGCTATTAAAAGTGCAACTAGGTCTCTTTTAAAGAAAAACGATCTGGCAAAGTCTATGAAACTACATTTCTGTGCATTGTACAATCTCCAATCATGACACTTATAAACATCAGAAGATGCAGACCCCACTAACTGAAAATCTTTGGGAAAGACTAATGATGAGAGTAAACAGCTTCAATTCATTTTGGGTTACTAACCTTACGTTGTGTTTCAAACAGTAAGTATGTCTTCCCAATTTCACATACGCCACAGAAAAGGCTAAAGATTATTCACTCTTCCCCTGCCTCCTGGCTGCCAGACCTCCGGCTGCACCTAATCTCTCCTCAGCTCAGTTGCCCAATGCTTCCTCCTTGGTCCATGAGGACAAGCAGGAACCTCCACAGTCACTCCCCAGCTCCTGACTCTTTCTTCCCAAAGCACCCAAACTGGGTTATCTGTCCAGCTGCAAAGTCTCCCTGTGGTAGCATTAAAAGCTTTGGCTCCTGGCTGCTCCTGGGGCCACCAGCCTGCCTTTTCTCCTTGCTCCACCAGATCTCTGACCCCTCTTCTTCCCCCGAAACATCATGCCATGACCACCATGTGTTTGGTCAGAGCATCTGACACTCCAAAACCCTTCCCTCCTACAAATATCTGTTTTACACATCTGCCACACACACCTGTGACTGCAGTCACATTCCCCCATTAGCTTTGCAAGCTGCTCCACAACTTTCCACCACAGTGATACACCCCTGCCCTACTGCAAGGGTCCCTTTGCATTTGTCCCTGCCCAGCATTCTTGGACCAAGACTCCCAGCTGTCTGAGCAGGAGGGCCAACTCAAGATGTGCTTTCCCATGTCCTGTCCATCTTCCCCCAGCACAGAGCACCATGAGGGCTGCAAATGCTCACCCTTTGTCCAGGAAAGCCTCTTGCCCTGTGATGGCTCTGTGGCAAGCAGCTTCACATGCAGAAAACTGAGCGCTTCCCATCACGGCTTGCAAAAGTCGCTCACCATATTTTCAGTAATCTGTTAGAGAAGGCTATTCCAGCTTGCTCCTGGGTATCCAACCAACACAGCAGTCTTTGGATTTGACTTATATTTTTAATACCACATTTCACTTCACATTATTATCAGACCTCAATGCCCTACAATACCAAGGCTGGCTCCTAAGCAGAAGGGCTGCATCCTAAAATGTCTACCACACGGACACCCAGTCCTTTGCCCAGCAAATTCCTGCAGCATTCAGAGGCTGCAAAGGCTGAAAAGGAACAGGAGCCTGGGCATCTGTTAGAAATGCGGCAATCCTGAATAAAAATTGTATTTACAAAGAACCCAAAAGCAAATGTAATCTAGCACTGAAGATATGCGGCACAGGTTATGATTATTAGTACACTGTCTGTTATGAGAACGCTTTCAAATAAAAGCGCTTTCTTACTGACTGTGCACTTGCGGTAATGTATTTCTTACCAATACCACTAATGGAGTGTTCATCATGTCCCTAGCTTCTCTGAAGTAACGTATATTGAGCCGTGTAAGAATAAAATTAATATATCCATGGTGCTACACGTTATCATACTGTACACACTCTACAAATGTGTTTAAATAGGGTCTTTGAAGGAAGTAATGGCGACTGACTTCAATATTACGGAAATATTCAAACCAGCATAAATTGGAAAGTAAGAATGATATGGAACATAACCAGTAAAACAAATATTTATATTCTTGAGGACTTGTTTTTGCAGCAAGGACACAGATGAGAGAGAAAGAAGGGGGGCAAGGTCTTTCGTAAGAAACCAGCTATTTCAGATTGTAAGGAAAGCAAAAATATTTTTGTTCCCCTGATTATAGATTAAGACAGTACAGAGCAATAACCACTTGATCGATCAAGTTTTTCCTTTTCTTGAATACAATGAGTCCCATACTAGACAGATGACAATTTCTTGAGAGGTTTATGAGGAAGCAAGCCTCAGCTTTTCAGTTTATTTTATTTTCACAAAGTCTTGACGGATTTTAGTATGGCCAATTCCTGGACTCTGCTTTCAACCATTCTCAGTGATAGTTCATGAACTTTGCACCAGGAATCTTTTTAGGGATAAGCAAAGGACAAATGGATTACCAGCTGTTCGACTCCATTTTTCACTATTGTTCTACACCTAGAACCATACAGAAAAGAAACAAACACGAGCTACAGATAGACTGGATAGTATGCACACTCCTAACAGATTTTTTTCTTTTAACATTTGAAGATAGACACACAACAGAATTTCCAGTTATGACTGCATTTTGCTGCCTATAATGTACACATGAGCTGCTGAAATGTGTTTAGATAATGTGTGATAACTGATTATTTATTTTTCCAGTGGTACTAATAGGGTTATCAGGAACATAAGTTGTACACTAAAAAATAACCATATCCACTAACAGGACAGTCTAGCAGATGCATAGTTTTAGGCGCATAGTAACAAAATTTCTTGCATCTTTAAAAATAGTAATATTAATAGCCATAATAATGAGGTATGATGTCCAGACTTCTCTTACCACTACTGTTAACTCAGAGCTACCATATATTGTCTAACTTTTCTTTAAGAAACACTTTTAAAGTTCACTTTCCCCCCACTACACAACTCACAGAGCGACAGTTGTTTACTCAGGCTGTTTACACAGCAACTTAAAACAACAAAAAAAAGCCCCCAGAAACTTTAACAGCTAAATGAAAGGTGATAACTTCCAATGAAAATGCCAAAATGCGGGACAATATTCCATCTTGGCTGGTTTTGACAGCGATGCTGGTTTACACCATGTCAGAAACTTATTAGCCTCTGCCTTCCTAATCCCCTCCGCAACCCCTGCGGTCTCCCTTGGCCTTTCCCCATTTCACGTTAAACTTGCAGGAAACCATTAGCCCGGGACAACGGACTCATACGGAGCAGGCTCGGATGATATTATCGCCTTTGAGCGCTGGAGCTGCGGCTCAGGCGGGGTTACTCACCCGAGGGAAGCCCACACTTCCCGACTGACAGTCCCTGATGGATCTCTCTCCGCGCGGCTCAGTCGCGCGGCCGATGATCCAGCCCCATCTCCGCACGGAGCGCTTCGACAGCAACTTGTTGGTTCCGACCTTTCACAACGACTTTCGC